>NC_056728.1:485195044-485512544 GCF_019279795.1 Protopterus annectens
AGATAAGGCACTGGTAATGGCAGTAAACTGGAGAAATCAGAAGAAGCTGAGAATTGAGACAGAAGGGAAAATAGTGGAACAGGTAAACAGCTTCAAGTATATAGAAGGGGTGGTTGAGGAGAAGTGGAGTCTGAATAAAGAGGTCAAAGCTAGAATCACAGGGGCTGCAGCCAATTGACATAGAGTATCAGGTGTAGTCTATGACAGAAGAATGCCAAAGAAGCTGAAGAGTAAGGTGTATAAGACAGTGGTGTGACCAGTACTACTGTATGGTACAGAAACCTGGGCAGTAAAGGCAGAGCAGATGAAGGAGCTAGAGGTGATGGAAATGAAGTGCCTGAGAAGGGTGGTAGGATGCACATTGTGGGACAGATGAAGAAATGAGGACATAAGAGCAGAAGCCAAAGTAGCTCCAATTGCAGAAAATATCAAAGAGAATGGATTACAGTGGTTTGGACACATGTGCAAAAAAGCATAAGGCAATCTGGTGAAGAAGATTTGAGAAAGACAGAAACAAGGTAAGAGGAAATGAGGACATCCATCAAAGAGGTGGATGGATTGTGTGAAAGAAGACCTGCAACAGTCAGGCACGTATGTCGAAGAAGGCAGGAGTATGGAATTGAATCGAGAGAGTTGGTGACAGTTAACACGATTCCCTGACCCCATGTAGAAAATGGGGAAAAAAGGGGGCTGATGATGATGATGATGATGATGATATCTTATCCACTGTAATGTCTCTGTTAAAATTTCTATAGATAAGGAACAATAGTATGTATCCATGTATTCTTGCTTTGTTAAGCTTTAAATTATTTCTGTCTATGTAGCATATTTTCATTTTTGAATTATATTGATGTAAATTTTGTTTTGTGACTGTGGAGCTTTTCTCCCCAGGCCTCCCCTGAAAATGGGTTTCTACCCAGTCAGACTTTCCTGCTAAACAAATATCAAATAAATAAATCCATAAATAAATCAGATTCACAGTGCATAACTTATAGCACTGACTACTGATAATCATATGAGTCAAAAATTCCGCTGGCATTTGTATATATGCACCATGCACTAAAACATTCAAGTAGTTACACATAAGCAAGAATTGGACATAAAAAGCATTGCTAGTAGATGATAGAATTATACTTAAAAGGCATTAGTAGTAGATGATGCAAGCAATCATGTTATATGAAAGTAAGTAAGACCAGGAATAAACATAGGAGAAATTGAGTTACTGTGCTAGAGAGACATATTTACATGATTTTTACTATGACACTGTATGATATTGTATTCATGTACTCATTTCCAGTTTGTCCTGACTCAGAAAACTTGTTATGTCTGAGACACTTTTTTTTCCTTTCAAGAATATGGAATTGTGCCTTGCACACTGTTTGCGTTCTGGGTTATAATCTGGAAGTCTTCTAATCAAGGTCAAAATTCAGATGTTGTCTGAGACAGAATGGCAGCATTTCTTATATTCATCCAGACATGTTGTGGTAAATTCTGTCTGCTAAGCTGCTGTTTTAATCTTCTTCTTCTTTCGGCTTTTCCCAGTTAGGGGTCACCACAGTGGATCATCTGTCCGCTCATGACTGGCAATGTAGAGTTGCCAGCACGGCAACCAACCTTCCACAGAAGGCACCCACATGCACGCACTCATGCCTAGGGCCAGTTTAGAGTGTCAAATCCACCTACAGCATGTCTTTGGGATGTGGGAGGAAACCAGAGCACCTGGAATAAACCCACGTGACCATACGAAGAGCATGCAGACTCCGCACAAAAGGCACCCCAACCGAGGATCGAACCAGAGATCCTCTTGCTGTGAGGTGAAGCTGCCATTTTAATATTGCTGTCATAATACGGTATGGCTTCTGGCAGTCATGAATGTAGGTAGTGTGTTGTTGAAGTGTTGTTCCATTTATTACTGGTATTCATGTAATTCACTATGTTTTAAGGTTCTACAAAGATTCTAAATCCAACATTTTACTGTTATATCTCATAGGGTAAGAAACAAAAAAAGATATATGCTTGTGATGACATTCCAATAATTAAAGCAGCAGGAACTAGCACTATTTCAAGAGAGTTCCATACATAAACATCTCATCATCTGCATGTGAAAAGCAGTGCAAAACATAGTAATAAAAGCAGAAAGAAAGTACAGTTATGTAAGTTAAACTCATCATGACAGCTGATGTCCAAATATATCACTGATGCAATAAGCATGATGATACAGTATACATCCTGCGAAGGATCAGAGAATTTGACCAGTCTGCAAAGCATTGGGTTCCATGTTCATGCCCTATGTCCTGTCTTAGCATGAGAGTATGGAATGGACTAAGGGGGACATATGGACATGAAAAAACTTATTAGAGCTGTCCTACCTAAAGAGGAAGCTGAAGCCTGAAGCTCTATAACAATTAGGTCAAAAACAGATGATCTTGTCATGTCAGGATGGCAAAAATAAAGTAGGGTACCCTACTCCTACCAAAATAAGAGGAAGAAGAAAAGGGGGAAGGTGGAAGGCTGCTAATACTGCAGCTGTCATGCTATGTTAGCTTGCACAGCTGTGCTATTTTATTCATTAAATTACTGTTTTAGTAGCCATGGCTATACGTAACAACTGCTGCAGCTTGGGAACAAATGATAATTAGAGAAAGACTAGAGTCTAGAAACCCCTTGAAGGATGGCTTTTGCAAATCCAGCTCTAGCTCTGGAGATTGATTCAAGTTTTCTAGTGTCTAGTAAATGTTTGCACAGAAGACCAAGCAGCCATTTTTAGGACAGACTTAGAGTCCATCCCCTCATAAAAGTAGATGTTCAGATATATCACTGATGCAATAAACATGACTATGCAGGATACATCCTGCCAAGGATCAGACATCTGACCAGTCTACAAAGCTTTGGGTTACATCCTCATGCCCTACATCCTGTCTTAGCATGAAAACCGGAGATTTAATAAGAGGGGCATAAAACTTACTAGAACTGAGGAAGCAGAAGCCAGAAGCTCTAAAACAATTGGATCAAAACTGGCCTGCTATAGCTTAGGAAGAAATGGTGACTGGAGAAAGACTAGAGTCTAGAAGTCCTTGAAGGATGGCTTTTGCAAATCCAGTTCTAGCTCTGGAAATTGAATCAAGTTTTCTAGCGCCTAATAAAAACATTCACAAAGGAACAAGCAGCCACTTCTAGGACAGACTTAAGAGTGCATCCCCTTTCAAAAAAGAAATAGCTTCACCTCTAGTAGATTGAAGCATATGTTTCTGAGATAGGGTTTTTCCTTAGTAAATGTAGCATTTGATCAGATGAGACAGCCATCTAGAAATGTATTATTTATTTATTTATTTATTTATTTGGCATTTGTTTACCGGGAAAGTCAGAATGGGTGGGTGCCCATTTTCAGTGGAGGCCCAAGGAGAAAAGCTCCAGAGACAATTAGCATATTACATTAGCTTACATTAGCTTATTACAGAGCAACAATGAACATTTTCACATACAGAAAAGACTAGACAATAATGGATAGCACATCATTTTTCCACAGATGAAACATACTTGCACATTAATTACAGACATTAGATGTTACCAAGAAGACTATATACACAAGACAGGTGGTCTTTACACGTATATGATTTAGATCCATATGATTCTGTGCGATAGTTAAATCATTTTTCTTTATTATAATGTACTTAGTATGCATATCTTATAGTAAAGGGTTGAGAGAGGAGAGGAATTACAGGAGAGGGAAAGCAGGGATAGAAATGTTTGTGTTTATTAGTAAAGTGTGGGGTATGGATAGGGAAGAAGCAAAAGGGAGAAAGGAAAGTTAGGGAATTGTGTAGTGATGATAGTAGTGCAAGGTATAGGTAACCGAGGCAAGAAATGATCAGTTTGCATGACATATGATAGCAAGAAGGAGGGTAACGCTGTTACAGTTACAAATTAAGGAGCTATTTGATTAACTTGGTGTCAAACAGGAGCAGAGCCATGTATTTTTTAGATAGTTTTTAAGAGTGTGTGAAGGATTTGACCAGTGTGTCTATCCTTATAGATGTGGGCATAGTGTTCCAAATTTTACCTATAGAGTGTGAATACAGAGAATACCTTGCTGATTTAGTTGGCTTATGAACAGTGAGTTGAATGTGGTTATTTGATAGCAGGGGCTGTTTAGGGGAGTGTTTTTGTAGTATATGGTTTGTTCAGAAACTTTCTGTTCTTTCTTTTTGCCATCACAGGATACAAAATGTTGGTTAGACTTTCTAAAATCCTTAATCTTGTTTAGGTAAAGTCTCAGTTGTCTGCTGGAATTTAAGGTTTGCAGAATGCTGTCTCTTCCGGTTTCAGGATAAAACATATAGAGATGAATAGTCGGATTCAAAATAAATTCAGAAACAACCTTTGGCATAAAAGAAAGGTTAGTTCTGAGACTCGCCCTGTTTTTGTGGAATATCAATAAAGGGTGCATAGACATAAAGTGCTGTAATTCAAATACCCTTCCTGCAGAAATCAGAGCATAAAGAAAGCAGTCTTCCATATTTGAAACTTTAAAGAAGCACTGTCTGCAGATTCGAAAGGAGGGTGAGGGGTAACTTCTCCAAAATAAAATTAAGATCCTAAAGTGGTGCAACTACTTTTCTATGTTGCCTAATATGCAAAATCCATTTAAAAAATGTTTTTCTTGAGATAAAGAAGAAAGCTGGGGATGCAAAAGCAGGCAAAAATGGTTGTAAGATATACCTTTAGAGAAGTGCACCATGGGACAGAATTGGGAAAGTCATACAGTTACTGAAGAACCAGAGGACCCCCAACTTGGGACTGGCTTTGTTCTCTTTTAAAGCACCAATTAGAAAACCATTTCCTTTTTGCTAAGCTTGACTTCCTAGTAGAAGGCTTTCTAGCCTGCTGCACATCTAGAGAAAAAAGGTACCTAAATGGGATCAAAATTCTATCATCCACACTGTTAGGTAGAAATTTAGATTTTTGTGATGAATTTAAGAATCATTTGTCTTGCCTAAAATGATCCAGTCTGTGAGGAAGTGTCTAGTAACTGCCCTTTGTCAAATACATGAGAATGGAGAGACAATGTTGTTTGATCCAAAAGGGAGTTATCAAAAGCAGATCTGGCAAGTCTAACTTGATTTTTAAGAAGAACTTTGGGTGTCAGAGGAAATGAAGAAAAGCCAAAGAGGAAAATTCCCATCTATGGAAAAGAAAATGCTCCTGTTTTCCAGGCTTTTATGCAAGGTATTCTGAAACAGAACTGCTTTACTTATTTGCTGAGAAAGAAGGCAAACAGATGTACCTGGATCATTCCCTACAGATGGACAATTTTAAGAAAGACCTCTGTGTATAGCATCCACTCGTGAGGGTCTATCTTGGATCTGCTGAAAATGTCTGCTATTGTGTTCTGCTTTGACACAATGTATGGGGCCTGCAGAGTGAGGTTATTGTGCACTTGTCAGTTCCCAGATAATGATGGATTGTCTGCACAGGGGGTGTGATCTGGTTCCTGTTTGTTTATATACAACATTACTGTTGTGTTGTATGTTATTAACAGGTTTCATGGATCCACAGCTGACTTGAGGCTTTTATAGCTTAGAGCCATCAACTGCGTGAGATCTGTATGCTTGTTCCTAAGATGTTTCCCACTTGCTCTGAACTTTGATGCCTTGGGACACTACACCTCATGCAAAGCCTGAATACTCCATCATGACTGACTGAGCAGGAAGTGGGGGAGAAAATGAGAGGCCTAGATTTAGCAGGACATAATTGGTTCACCGTAGGAGTTCCTTCTTGATGAAGTTAAGCATTGGAACCTGGTAAGACAAGGAAAGACGATGCCTGATCCAAACTGATCATTATCTAGAGCTGCTCATTGTTTGGGGCGATGCCAGAGACTTTGAGTGATTTTACAAGCATCAGAAGACATCCTAGGCTAAGAAAACAAATATAAGTATATTTTTCCCACTTGCACTGTTTATTCTCATCCACTGTGGAGATCTACTGTGATATTTAATTGTTTTCTGCACCTTTTGCAAAGATTCCAACTGTTTTTCTAATTGATGTAGGGCTGCTGTTCTAAGTAATTATAGTGTATCCAGTTTAATTATTAACTTAGTTTTAGGCATCTGTTTGTTGTTCCCAATACTTGGGCTACAAACTAGTCATTTTATATCAAGAGAGTCTAAGTCTGCACTCTTGTGGCATGAGAGGACTGATTTCACTCATCTGAGCTGGGAATGACCCGTACAGATCTCATTATGTGCTTGTCTGATTGGCATGAGAGCTTAGGTAGGGTAAACTTGTTTTTTTTTTCTGAGCATATTTAACCCTAGTGTTTGCGTGAAGCAGTAATTTACAGTGACTTGTGTATATGCAAATGTCAAAAATCAAAATTTCCCTGTAAAACTATCTCAGAACATTACCTCAGTTCCACAGCACTCACCAGGCAACAAGTTTGCACAGTGAGCATCACTTGGCCACTTAGCTGGGAATATTTTAGTTAGCATTACCTCATCTTAGCACCCAGGCTATCACTGTGTAGTTAGTTTGGGCACTGGGTAGCACTGCAGACTTGATCAGCTGACCTTACAACAAGCAGACACCCCCACCTTGTTCCATTTACATACACCAACTACTCATATAACTTGTAAGTATATTAAGATCACCATCCAGTGATGGGCACTTACCTACCATCTCTCTCTCCAGCTTGGTGGACATGGGTAATGTAGCAGTGTCCTCATGAACACTGACAATCCCTTAATTCTTAAACAGGCAAATACATTATGTGAGAGATGTACTTACACATTGTCACTGGAAGCCAGAGTTTCACATGCAGACACAAAATGCAATGAAAAGAAACATTACTGAACTCTCAGAATATGTGCCACAGGCAGGCATGATCCTAACATTGAGCAACATTCTACTGTCCCCAAGGAAGATGCCATAATACAGGCAAAAAATGATCGACTTTAACAATTGGCTTCACTATTGGTGTCATTCCGAATGGGTCCTATATTTGTCAGCTTGGGAGGACATCATTGACAGACTGAGCTCATTTTCCAGGGATGGTCTCCATCTGTCACATCTAGATTTCCAGATATTGCCTAAAACATTATCCTCCCCATTCTGCCTTTTTTCGACATTGCCAAACAGACAAGCCTTTCAACGTAACAAGATACTTAGGACAAGCTAAAGGTGTTGCTGCTCAGTGTTAGGAGCCTCAACGGGAAACTGCGCTCTCTGGAAGTTGTTCTCACTGTTCCAAAAATACTTTCCTTAAAAGGGCGACAACAGGTCTTCCCAATATAAAAACATGAACAATCTTTGCACCGGGCCAGTTACATCAAATAGGACATTGTACAATCAGCATAAACATTAGGAGTAAGACTAAAACCACTAACGGGATGAACAATAACTCAAGCATATAGGGTTTGTGTATTACATACTAGTGAATAATCATTTCGACAAGCCTTAACCCAGATATGTGATGATTTTAGAGCTAGGGTTACCCTGATGGAGAAATCATATCATCTATAGGTGATTTAATGACTGCACATGGTGATAGGACTAAACCTTTTTATTTGGATAGATGAACTATGAGATTCAAGAGAGTTAATGTTTTTAATAGGAACAGGGCAGCTCTGACTTATACAAGTGATGTTGATTGAATATGTAGTGTTGTTCATAAAAATTGGCTGATATTATTGGCTGATGATATCAAGGAGATAGTTGGTCCTTGCCCTATATTTAATTTTAAGAATAGTTAATCATTGAAGAGACAATTTTGTTTTGGTCATCAGAGGACAAGTGTTTTTCCATCGACTAGACTGGGTACTTACCCTTGTAGGCTTTGTAGAGCATGTAAGTATGTTTCAAAAGAAAATGTTTTTGTTTGTCCTGTTAGTGGTTTTAGTTTTATTCCTAATTTTTATGCTGATTGTACAAGCTCTTATTTGGTGTACTTGTCCCAGTGCAAAGATTGTTCATATTTTATATTGGGAAGACCTGTCACCCTTTTAAGGAACGTATTTTGGAACATATAAGTTATATTCTTAATAAAGACCCCCACAAGTGCACTTTATAAGCATATACAGTAATTTAAAGGGCATAGTTTTAGTTTTCTTGTACTTCAGTTGATTATGAGAGGGTGATGTTAATAATAAGGTAGAGATGATTGAGACTAAATGGATTATCAACTTTTCTGCACACAGAGCCCCAGTCTTGAATAGTGAGGTACCTTTAAAGCCTTTGCTTAAGGCTTGTATGCTTGTTTATTGAATGTAATTAATTTTAATTAGGTGTTAATTGTATGTATTATTTAAATGCTTGTAGTTTTTAGCTTTTAACTTGGTCTGAAGAAGTGCAGAGTTCCTGCAAGAAAGCACTTATCACTTTTAATAAACAAATGTACCTTGGCTGTGCTTGGATGCCTTATCTGGGTTTTTTTTTTGTTTTATCTGGTTTCATGAACTGAACCAACCTTTATCCACTTGGTTTGTTTGTTTCTAGTGTTTAGAGGATTCAATTTTCATCATGTATTGTTTGGCAAATAGAGTCATTACAATGGAGGAAGTGATGAAATGCAAAATTCTGAAAAACTCTCTTGCAGTAGACATCTTCTGATAGGCCAGTTTCAGAATAAGATGTCACTTTGTCTGGAAGGAGATATGCAGTGAATAGAATTGTCTAGCAGGCACTCAAGAAGCACTCATTTTTGAGAGGGGTTTAAACGATTTTTTTTTAGATTTAGTTTGAGCCTCAGGCCACTGAAAAGATTTAGGATGAACTGAAGAATACTCAAGGTGTCTTAGAGGCAGTAGTTCTGTTATGCCCTGTGACAAAAAATCTGATAGAACATGAGGAAATGGATTGATGTTTCTTTTTTTTAGCAGATGAGGGATCCCTGATTGACATGAAAGGGAAGACCAATGAAGTCTGAACACATCCTTGATTATTTGTAGAACCCAAGCATCTTAAATTATCTATTTCCAGAAATAACGGAAATGTAAGAGATTGCCTGCAATGAGGGAAGAATGCTCATGTTTGTGAGCGTGAGTGCGCGAACACGCTTGTGTGTGTGTGTGTGTGTGTGTGTGTGTGTGTGTGTGTGTGTGTGTGTGTGTGTGTGTGTGTGAGTGGGTGGGTGTATGCGCATGTGTGCACATTGGGGGGAGGAGTAGGCATCTGTTGTGAATACATTTTGTCAGAGAAACTCCAACAAACTGCACTGGTGAATCCTTTTAAGCCAAAGTATTTGATCATACCTGTGTAGGAATGCTCAATGTCTTTTTGGAGGAGTACTCAATTATTCTGTGGGCAACTTATTTAGTTGACCCTAATGCACCAAAAAGTCACACACACACACACACACACACACACACACACACACACACACACACACACACACACACACACACACACACACACACACACACACACACACACACACACACACATATGTTTTATATATATAGTTATAGATAGATAGATACTCATATCTGATTATATCTCAAAACATTGAGACTCATTTGGTTGATAAATTTCTGTGGGTGTACAAAAGAGAGAATGTTCCAGTGAGTGAATGTTCATTTGTGTAAATCACATTTGAATGAAGAAAGTGTTGGTTAGGTTATGAAGATTGCATTGCAGCAGTCAGTGTTTATGTGCAAGTGTTTGTAGGTTATAAGGGTTATGTAAAGAGATAGAATCAGAGTTGTGCATCTTCTGTGTTGTGTGTGCCCTGCGTCCTTTTGTCTTGGGTAGCACTACTATTAGGTAAAGGGATTTTCGTAACATACTGAGTAGGGTTATGGTTAGGGGCACAGGTAAGGTTAAAATTACTGTTGGGATTAGCTGATATGAGTAAAGTGGTACAGGTGGGCATACTAATGTCTGTTAACTCTAGCTCTAACCCTAACTCAACCACTGCTTCTAACCCTAACCCTGCACATGGCATTATTAAAAACCCTTTCCCTAACAGTACCATTACTAAGATGACACTTCATCCATTTTATAACTGGGTATTACTGATGCAGGTCTTTTTTATTAGGACAGAAGTATTCAATCTTTTGTGATGCACCCATGAGACAGTCAGTGTTTTGTGATTCCCTCTTTTTGCATGACCATTTGTAATTCTTTCTTCTGAGTTTTAGCTTTTCATAACATTGTTTATTCTGAGCAGAGAATATCAGGGATAGACAAACTATCTTAGACAGTAGAATCTCCTATAAATGCTGCCTCTGTATTTAAGTGCATTCTCAGCTGCTTTCACTAATACCAGACTCCTCAATGTAAATATTTTTCTAAGCGAGTAACTGAGAAACTGAACTATATCTGTGCATGTGTGCCAACCAGCAGCAAGAACAGGCATAGATGTAGCAGACTAAGTGTTATTGCTACAAATCTTTCTGCAGGTGATGATGGAAAAATGAGCTGTTCATCTTTTTGGTAGTATGTGTGACTAATGTGGGATAATACGGACCAACACAGAAATATTAATTATAGAGTGAATCTTGTACATGAAGCAAGAGTCAAAAATGTTTCCTGCCTCAGCAGGCATTAATCCAATCAAAAAGTAACTCAGAAAAAATATTCAGTACACACACACACACACACACACACACACACACACACACACACACACACACACACACACACACACATACACACACACACACACACACACACACACACACACACACACACACACACACACACACACACTCACATACACACACATGCATGCACACTTGTCATTTGCTGGAAG
Organism: Protopterus annectens; assembly: GCF_019279795.1. NCBI lineage: Eukaryota > Metazoa > Chordata > Ceratodontiformes > Protopteridae > Protopterus > Protopterus annectens. The sequence goes on from NC_056728.1 coordinate 485,205,795, forward strand.
AAAGCACTTCAGTAGTTTAAAACAATCATCAAAATATCTGTGGCAAAGGATCAGCAAGCATTCCCTGTCACAGCTTGATGTTTCTGTAAAACAACACAATAAACACACCAGGGTACTCAAAGCCACACAGTGGAGAAACCACACCACCTGGATTACTTTTTTCATGCGTTTCCACACCTTGTTTTAAACTGAACAGTAAAATTGACCAAGACTGCAGTGAAATAACTGAAGTAAGCCATGGGGATCTAGATATTCTGAAGTACATTTTAGAACCTTTTCCAACATTTTGATTCAGTGATGGCCTTAAGGAAAATCTTGACTAAGTGGGAAGTGGGGACAAGTATTACAATATGACATATATTTTGTTGTTGCTGTCAAATATGATGTTAACAGTTGATCAACTGTATGTGTCTAGAGAATGACATACTTGTAAGAGTAATATGTCTTCCTGTGAGAAACACATCATCTAATCTACTGTTAACTTGCATCAGTTAGTCACTTTGGCTTCATCCAGGTCTCAGAGATTGTGCACTGACATCAAAATCATGGCCAGGGACTCAGACGTCATGTTCTACAGTTATATTGTTTCTAGAACAAATAGTGAGATGAGCAAACCTGAGTGTCACAATGACAGGAACAATATCAACAGAAATGCCTTAATGTAGAAGGGAAGCAACATCAGGGTTTATATACTCCTACAATATAATTGTACAAAGAAAGCTTTTCATCTGGAGTGATGCAGACATACTTTATAGCCAAGCAAAGAATTAATACTGTTTTTCCCTGTAAATGGGAACAACTAAATGCAAAGCAATACAGAATTTGGAAATGCTATTTATTATTGCTGAGCATTGGTTTTAAAATGAATGGTACATTGGCCACAGTTTATTTATTCATGTTTATTTTTTTTGAACAATGGTTTCACAAGTTAATGAGATACCACAGGTCATTGTATGGAATATGTATGCATTTGCTTGATTTTAAGTTACCCTTTAAATATTGATTTTGAAGTGAAGATAATTGTTCAGTGTAACATAAATATGTAGAAAGAAGAGACTATCCAGGAGGCTGCAGCTTTACATGTTAACATGCAAGATACAATGACTACAGTTTTTGTTATAGTTCATGTATGCCCCAGAAGTGTATGTATAGTTAACTTTGAGCTGGTAAGGTATTTTATATAGTACTATACATAGCAAAATGAAATATGGTTAGTGGCAGGTTGTGCTAGGCTGATAGAAATAGAATAATATGGCTGACATTGACCTGGGTGCGTAATACACATGTCGGTGCACATGAAAGTCCAAGCAAAAAGCAAAATAACTAACTTGGGGCCCTGATCAGATGAAGTGTACGAAGGCGAAAGCTAAATAATATAGATTAGATGGAGGGAAAAACATGCCAAAATTGAGTTACAGCCCTTTGAAGTTAGAGGTCACTGCATTAAACATAAAGAACAATATGTACTAACATGGTTGTGTCACTACAGGATGCTTTACATGGAGGTGGTAACGGTGTTAACCACATTTGAAGCCCACTACAGATACAAATAAATATATCTGTGTTGTAGACCAAACTTTGCAGCAACACAGGTGGTCTTGTGGTGGGGCATATATTGCAGTTAAAATGAAAATGCAACAGGGCAAAGCTGAGTTAGAAGTAATTATGTCTTCTCTGCAGAATAATCAATAAAATGTTAATGGTGACTATGTGTGAGAATGTGTGTGTGTGTGTGTGTGTGTGTGTGTGTGTGTGTGTGTGTGTGTGTGTGTGTGTGTGTGTGTGTGTGTGTGTGTGTGTGTGCGTGTGTGTGTGTGTGTGTGTGTGTGTGTGTGTGTGTGCGTGTGTGTGCGTGTGTGTGTGTGTGTGTGTGTGTGTGTGTGTGTGTGTGTGTGCATGTGTGTGCGTGTGTGTCTCTGTCTGTGTGGTTAGAAGATATTAAAATCCAATATGTATGCTTCAAAGGACACCTGAGGTAATAACACAGTCCATAGCATATTACAGTTAAAATATATCACAGGAGTGCTGCAAAGATTGCATCAAATGAAAACTGTCTCCAAAACTTTGCAGAGTAGAAAGGGTGTTAGATGTCCTGAATCTTGTGGATTCTCTCAGCCCTAAAATCATGAAGGAAGAGTCATGAATAAATAGCATTCAATTTAAATGCAGAATTGTTAAGCAGAAGCAGAGAACAATGTTTAAGGATAATAGGTAGGCCACAGTACAAGAAGGGACGAGTTAATGAAAGACAAAATAAAGATTTTCCGTTAACTAAGAAGACAGGAAGACAGAAAATAGGACAATGTTTGCAGAGTAAAATGGAAAACAGGAAGGCAAGCTTACTGTTGAAGTGGAGTTGTACAAAACAACTTATTTTGTGCAGCGACATCATAAAAGAAAAAAATGCACCAGAGACTGCAAGGAACAGAAAATACACCAGACGGATGTCACTGTGAGGTCAGGACATCAGGCAGCTATTTAAAACAGGAGTGCTAAAAATGCAGACATTAGACACTACCAAGGAAAAATAAATAGTGACATAAGAGGTTTATCTTGTTTTCCATCTAAACAACTATGAATGAGCAAGTATGAATGCATGCCTCTCCAAAAAAGTATTGCAGTAGCCATCCCCATGGCATTCTTTCTGTGTCCTTTGAAAACCTGCTTATTCATACTCAGCTATTCTGTGCATTGTGGCATTGTGTTCAGCACTTGCAATAGAAACAGTAATGTGCCCTATTCTTCCCTTAGAAGGAGTGCTACATGAATCTCACACCACTGTTTCTTCTTTGAAATGTACTCACTATAAACACTGATTGAAAGACTATTAAAATTATGCAGTTATGGTCTACAAATGAAGGTCCCTGTTCTGAATCCTTTGCTTGGTCACATATGTTCGATGATACGGTTAACAAACCAGATTTTTCATTCACCTAAGTGCTACTTTAGATCACCAACCCTAATTTCATCAACACATTAAGCAAGTGGTCATAAAACTGAGGATCAGAATAAGAATGTCCTGCTTCTTTACAGATTTCTGTACCCGTGCTCTTCTGTGTGTGTGTGTGTGTGTGTGTGTGTGTGTGTGTGTGTGCGTGTGTGCATGTGTGTGTGTGTGTGTGTGTGTGTGTGTGTGTGTGTGTGTGTGTGTGTGTGTGTGTGTGTGTGTGTGTGTGTATGCACAGCCCCCATAAAAAGCTAATGTACTTCTTTGACAATCTTTGAGGTTTCATTACTGTTCAATTTTCCAAGACAAAAATGAATTTCCAAGAAAATCACTTAATGGCTAAGTTCATACATCATCTGATATTTTTCTACACTCATTCAATACTCTCAAAGCTTATTTAACAAAAACTATAAAATAATACCAAACCTAAAATTTCAGTAACACATTTGCTCATAGACATGGCTTTAGGTATGTGATATCTGCCATGACAATTATCTTGTGGAATAACCACAGTCTCAAATTATGGTATACTCTATACCTGCCTTTTAGGACTTAGAGCAACAATAAACTGTCATTAGTTTTACTTGACAGTTATGGCAGACCTTGCAAATATCAATGCTTTACTTTCTCTCATCAGTCTGCTGTCTCCTTACACCTGGTTTCTGTCAATGCAGCACTCATTTCTCACACATTGCACTCTCACTGCAACGTATTACCTGCATCGTTTTCTTCATTTTGATTAGGGCTGCATGCTATATTTCCAGTGTTATTCATCCCTGTTCCCATGCCTCTTTTTAATCAGATGTTATAACATCTATCTCAGTGTTGCATTTATCAGTTTTTGGTAAACTGATATACATCAGGAAACACTGCTACTAAATTAACACTGCATATTGCATATAACATTTTGCTATAAATGTAATCTTTTTTTTCCATATCTCCTTGGGTTGCCACGGGGAAACAATGTTAACTGGGTGAAATTAGTTCATTACTAAGCATAAATAAGCAATTCAAGGGCACGATCAAGAATATTCTTTCCACATTTAGATATACATCAGCAAAAATCCCCATAATAACAGACACGCGGTGGGAAAAAGGCAGATATAATCATTTGTTTTCTTTCTAACCAAATATGCAACTGTGTGGAGCAGAGTAGACCTTTGTTTATTGCCAGTACCTTCTGCAGATGCAGAGTATATTTCTGATATGGTCACGATGTGTATACTAACCATATATTATTACAGAATGTCCCTGTTATACACTGAGAGAAAAACAAAGTGCAATACTGTCAGTCATATACTATCTGTTGCACAACTCTTTCTTAGCTATTAGTTACCGGCATAATGGAAAAGGAAAACACTGGCAAGAAATATGTACCACCAGTTAAAATACGTTAAAAAGTGTTAACAAGAAAGTTTTAACAAAAATAATAATGAGTGAGGAATGTAAGGAAAGAAGCATTTCAGCACCATCAGACCTGACTTGGAATTCCTAATTGTATAACATTGCAGCATAAATTGTAAGTCCACTTAGGGAAACCGCTTCTTTCTAAAGGCTATAAGTGAATACCACATGCTTTCCTGCAGTATATCCGCATGGATAACTCTTACTTTTTGTTGACATCTAGGTGTTTAAAATAATATTTATCACATACCTGTATTGCTTTATGGCAGAAGTGGCCTTATGTCAACTGGCGCCCCAGGCAAAAGGACTCCACGGCGCCCCCAACCACACTACCTGGTGCCCCCATCCTGGTCTAACTACACCAAATAAATACTAGAAAAGCACCTCTACCAAAGCAATGCCCTAGGCAGCCACCTAGTTGGCCTATGCCTAAGGCCGGCTATGGGCAGAACTTGCTGAACAATGTAGAACAATCTCTCTTGCCCAGTGGTACTTTGACAAGTCACCACTATTCAGTGTCATCATTGTGAGTTTGACTAGCAAGGATGGAGTGTGATGTAGGACTTACTGTTGAAAGTGTCCACCTCTGGTGGAGAATAAAGGCTAATCACAGATCTGTGAACTAAAACAAGTCAGGCTTTGCATGTCCAAAGCATGATAATGAGGATTTATTGTATAAGGAGGTAAACATTGCAGATGCTCTGTTTGTTATCATTGACATACACCTAATCAGCATAAGATAGAACAAAAGCATTGCATTTTAGCCTCATCTTACTGATCCAGCCACTGATCCACATTATCAGCTGGTGATACAGGATGCTACAGAGGTGGAGGAAGGGAACGACAGGTGTTATTTGTGACCCAATATGATTAACTGTACAAAGAACAGGTCTGAAAAAAAGAGACACATTAATGCAGATGATATCATATAGACTTTGCTTTTTAAAATATGTGTATTTTATAAGTATTTATCACCAGAACAAACATATTTTACTTATATTATTACCCAATGTAAAAAAATGATGGTCAGAATGTTCAGGAGATAACCAAAATACAACTGAATAAATTAAATGTATTATTTTTCTCTCATTCTGATTAGAAAGATTTGACTTAATTTTATTATATGTTAACAATGTTCCTTACTAATTAGTATGAAGAAGTACATTCCAAATGTTTGGTCATAAAGTTTTGCCAGATACTGGTGATAAGAATACCTATATTGTTAACGTACTTTCCTTGTGAACCTACCATACAAAGTTGAAGAAGCATTCAAAAAAAACAAGAAACAATGTAATTACAAGCATGAACTTGAGTACTAGAGACACAATTTCAAAAACAGACAGTTCTTTAAATTCTAATAATAAACAATGCTCTGAAACCAAATGCAAACACATTCAGCTTGCATATGGCTCAGCATTGCAGTGTGATATATAACTTAGTTGAAACGATCCAGATATGATTACCCAAAATGTCTTGAAAGCAATCATTGACACTTAGATAATGTTATTTTACAAAAAAGTCAAGGCTTTATGTATCTGGAGTTCATAAGCTGTTAAGTTCACCATGAAAATGTAACAATTTTACTGTTTGCTTGTAATGTTTTCATATTGACTAAGTGCATGCTAAGCTTTCCTTGAACTATCAAAGCAAAGATTTGACTGTGTGTGTATAAATTGTGGTGGGACCTAGATGCCAGAAAAACTGATGTAATGGGATAAAGGACTATGGCTATTTCCTTTTAATAGGAACTGAATACTTAAATGTGATCCTTTTTTCATGAATCCGAAATGTGATATCTAGAAATATTTTGTCGTAGTGGAAGCAAGTCATAAAACATGGAAAACAAAGTGAGAGAATTAGATACGTGAACATCTATAGTACTAGAAAATTGACCTTTAAATCAGGCAGTAAAACAGAACAGGAGTAACAAAAGACAGAAAGTGTATACTCAGTATATTTACTTTTGACAAGACGCTGCAAACTTATTTTATTAATTGAAAACTTTAAATTATAGATAACTGTGAAAAGAAAGTATGATTCATAAAAGTATTACTATGTTGACAGTATTTAAGAAAATAGCTAGAAAGGAGACGTGTCTGTCTTTACAATGTAAAAGGAGCCTGAAGGTAGTATCAGATATATAAAATGGCTTGAATCACAGCTGAATATATTACTTTAAGTCTGTATTTTGATTATACCTGGACATTAGGGCTGCATGGTATATTCCCAATAGTATCTTAATAAACTTATGCAAGCAGCAAAAACATGCATTTTCATCTTGGTTGTTGAAGTCCCAAACACACTGCTACTTACAAAATTGCCTCTAATAAACTATTTTTTTCTTCTTTTAAAAAAAGAATACAAGAAAGTTACCTTGATTAGAAACTACTGTTAACATGCCATGCTTTGATCACCAGAGTTTCAAAAAATGTCCTGATTACTAGATGTAGCTCCTTTAGAAAGAAACAAAGAAGTCAAAATATTTATGATCATAGTACAACTGGTGCGCTGTATCCAATTATGAAGATTTAATTTCCCATTCTTTTCAACAGTCCATAAGAGAGCTTTGAAATTAGCGAAGAAAAATGAAAACAAGAAGTCAGAGTGGTGGAGCTCTTAATAAATTATGAGTTCTAATAGTGTCTGTATAAACAACACACACGCACACGCACACACATGCATGCACTCTCACACACACACGCACACACACACGCACATGCACACATGGACACATGCACACACGCGCACACACACGCACACACACACACATAAATATGTATATCCATTTATCCTACAGATGAGACACCATACTGAAGTCCCATCTACTTAAGTTGCTGGTACACAGATGGATATAAAATATCTCATGGCACCAATAAAAAGTATAAGGGAAGTTTTCCAATTCCCGGGCTAACTTTCCCCGGTAGCATAAATACTGATAACAATTTGAAATATAGGTACCTGCTAGAGCGAGTCCCAAAATGCAGACAATGAATGGAGAAAGTGTTTTTTGAGATTCGCTCTTCTCCTGTGTTTTCATTTTTTGGGGATTCAGCATTCCAAGCACCTACATTTTAATAGAAAGCCATAAATACCACCTTGGGTCTCCCTTGAAAAGCGGCTACTAGCCTAATGGGATTAACCCAGTCAACAAAGGATAAATAATAAATAAAAATATCTGTCTCCCTCTCGCGCGCTCTCTCTCTCTCTCTCTATATATATATAAACACACACACACACACACACACACACACACACACACACACACACACACACACACATGCACACGCACATGCACACGCACACACACACGCACACACACACACACACACACACACACTCTCAACTACTAATTACTGTAGTCTTTAAAGAAGAAAGAAGATTATATTCAATGAAGTATAGAAACTACTCACTTTTCTTCTTGCATTCCATATCAATGAATTTTACTTGATTTCAAGGAGTGTAGACAATAATAGGCATTCCTCAGAGAAATTAAAGGAACACCTTCTGAATGCAATGTATTATCAGTAAGTAAATAATAATCACCCAACCGCAAGATTTAGTGAATGTATTTGTAGAAACATATTGTGCAGACGTCCTAATAAGCAAAAATACATGTGAAAGGAGAGACATCCGTTATGTAATTACAGATGAATGATAAATGCTACTGCACGTAAAATTAAAAGCTCAGTGTCGATGGAACCAAACAACATACTTGATAGTTTAATTTACAGAATCAAGGAAAACTTCATGAAACACTTATCGATCATGTTAAACAAAATGTTAGAAAGTTCAAGTTGTAGTACCAATTCATAAAGGTAACTGCCACATTAGACCCAAACAAGTTTATCCTCAACAACCTCCCCAATACTCGATGTAGAATCATAAAGAGTCATATGGAGCTTAATCATAATGACACATGGGACCAGTATCTCTTAGGCATGGATCAACATTCATTCTAATTTTTAATTTATTAATTTTTCTAGCCAGATAAATGAACCGGCCATCTTCTTATACAAGCTTATTGCACCGTCTTTGCATGCCTATTGCATTGTTTGTAACTTGAATGTAAACACTTTATTTAGAGTACTTGTCCTTACTCCTTTCAGGTAGAAGGAGGGTTCCTCATTATCTACTTCTTCAACAGAATGTTCCAGCACAGTTTCTTATTTAGACTGAATTTGAAAGTGACAGTTTTGCAAATGAATGTTTTGTAGGTTCAGAAGCTGAAATCCAAAAACATTGTCAAGTAAGGTATGTTAGCACATTTTAAGTTACCATCAGGCATGAAGCAGTGCTGTTCATATGGACCAAATGTTCTTCTTCAGAGCATTCCTAGTGATTACTTTTTATTCAGAGCTGAACTTGTGCATGTAGTGCCTGTATTCAAAGTTAGCATTGTCATTGTGACATCTCCCCTGCAGTTGAGTGAAACGAGCTACTGAAGACTATCAAGAGGGTGTTCAACAAGTTAAAACTCTGTCCTCAGCTCAGAAACTCCCCAGAACCGACAGTGTCCTCCAAATGCATGTGTCTGACTTATCAGATGCATTCAAGGTACACACATTTTAATGGCAGAAGTTGGAAACTAACACCAAGAAGTTAGAACTTAAGTTAGACAATCTTGAAAGTTTTGCAAGATGCAAGGTTTTGCAAATAATTGGGCTCCCCAATGATGTGGAAGGACGGTACACACTGACCTTTATCAAAATAAAACATTGAAAGATATTTCCATCCTGTGTAGACCCTATTACTGGCTATGCTCATAATGACACAGGGAACAACAACTTGCTTAGACATTCTATTGTCAAATACCTCAACTATTATGATCACGCAACAATACTAAAGTGTGCCAAAGATTTAAGCAATGATCTGGCAATAGCTGGTCAAATGGTAAGAACTATGCATGACTATAGTATGGCATTGTATTCCATTAGAAAGAAAATTACTCCCTTTATTAAACAATTTCAGGCTACAAGGTACAGCTCAGATTTCCAGCTACTTTAGTGGTCAGCAAAGGCACACTGCAATCACTGTTTTGTACACCACTGGAAGCAGAAAGACATTTTTAAGGACAGGGAGTTACCACATACCCATATTACACAGGTCTTTGAGAATCTCTTCTGAGTGGCAGGAAATATGAAAGGTCACTTTCTAATTTCCCTTGAAAGTCCCCAACAGACAAAAAAAGAATAGGATGAAGATAAAATAGTGGAGAAAGACTGAGCACATAAGCAATTGCAGGTGGTGGAGAGTAAAATTTACAATATTATGTGTTCACACCATTAGCTCACTTTGTTATCAACTTGGAAGCTGACCCTGAAGAGCAGAATATTTCAGTGCCAGAGATCTCTGCTGAAGTTATTGAGATAGACGAATACTCTGAAGATCATATGGATCACATAGATTGATTATTTTGTATTATATTTTTGTTATTATTATTATTATATTATTATTTATAATATTACGGCAGAACTGATTCTTTCCAATGTTCAACAAGTTCAAAGGGAGATTTGAACAGCGCAGTACCTTTTATCTTGTGTTAATTTTATGCCGTTAATATTAATAATATAAGTAATATTGTATGATACACAAATTCTGTTATTTTAGCAGCTTTTATGTTTATAAGAGCAATATTTAAAATCTGTCTCTATGTTTTGGCTTTTGTCCCCTTTATTTCAGGGGTTGTTCAAATTTCTTGCACTAAGAGGCTGAAATGTATGCCCTACAACCATGTGTCAAATGCAGGAAAGGATAGAATCTTTGTGTAATCCACCAGCAGGGCTTACCATGGGGGCCACGGAATTTCTCAATGGCCTAGTTCATGTTTCTAGGGTCATGTGAGTAGTACAAGGTACAAAGAAAGATCTCCAGGTGATAGCTGTATGGAGGGCCCCACTCCATTCAAGTTTATTTATCATGCTCAGGGAATAGCTTGCTGATTTGATTTCAGGTTAATCAGTCAAACACTCATAAATACAGTAATGAGGTTCAGTCCAATTCTTTATCTAATCACTATATTGTTACCGTAATCTTAAAACTCAGAATAGGTTGTTAAAATCGCCAGTATATTAAAATCAATCTTTTCCGGTGTCTCTGTTCTGGAACAATATACAGCAGACCAAGATACCATTTTTATACAATTGGTATTTTTTAAATCAAAGTGCCAGCTTGCCAAAGGCGATACTTCCTTATGAGTAGCATGTAGACCAGACAAACTTGAAAGCCTAGAAACTGAGTTATTGGCCAAGGAGTAGAGTAGGTGCACTGATAAAGGGAAACTCCAGAAAATAGTTAACTGCATTAAGCAGGAAATCAAACAGATATAAATTATTTTATTAGTTGACTGGCACAACATCTAGTAAACGTATTGCATGGAAATGTAAACAGCATGCCAGGAATGTAAAAATGACACGAACAAAACTGCACCAGATCCCATAGAAATTAATAAAATATTCACTGAGGAGTACTTGTCATTGGCTGGCCATCAGAAAAATGGGTCAGAACCTTGCCTCTGTTTCATACAGGACATCCCATCATTAAATACTCCCCAAGAGATGTTAGAGCTAATTAAGGTACCAGAGGTAGGAGCAGGAATAATCTTGCTAGATAATGTTAAGCCACTGGGCCTTGATAGACCACAGACTAATTTTTATATGGCTTTTAAAAATAAATTATGCCACCCCCAGTAATTTCTATTTTATGCTGTCATGACAGTTTGCAGGTTCCCACAGGATACAACCTGGCAAAGGTCTTCATGCTTCCTTAACCTCAAAATGATCTGTCAGTAACAGGAAATTTTATACCAATCATACCTCTCAAATGTCCAGATTATCACATAACGTCCAGATTTTTGCTTCATATTTTTGGTCTGTTCATCACAAAATATGTGGCTTGTTGACAAATCAGTGAAGGCTGAATTCATTAAATAATGACAAATATTTGAGTTTTAAACCTCACATCTTTCAGAAAATGCAAGCTAACACAAATACTTTTATTCACCAAACATTCTAAATTTATAAGAACATTATTTAAAATTTGTCCCTATTTTTGGGCCTTTGTCCTCCCATTGTTTCTGGCTTTGTCCAGATTTATTCTACAAAACAGCGAAAAGGTATGACACCAATTTCTTTTCTTAATACAGACTTTTGCTGGGGCATTTATGAATTGCATTGTCCCATCACCAATATTATTTTATATTGCATGAGGAGTTTATTTATTTTTATGTGTGTGTGTGTGTGTGTGTGTGTGTGTGTGTGTGTGTGTGTGTGTGTGTGTGTGTGTGTGTGTGTGTGTGTGTGTGTGTGTGTATTATAACTGTTTTCAGTGTAAGACTGTATACATACACAAATCTGTGCTTATCTGCTCTCTTACACACGTACAAACCCATGGTATATTGACTAATTGTATAAATCCAACAAGAAAATAATAAAGAAACTATATATATAGTGACCAGTAGATGAACAGAATATGCAGTACTATATTACTTACCCATTATGTTATAATTAATGGAATTAGTAACAACAGTAAGGGTCCAAAGGTTTGCCCTTGGCATGCGTTGGCTCTAACTTAATGCCTAATTCTTAGTCTTAAATTTTTCATTAGTGAACTACTCAGTGGGTAGAAGGTATTCTGGGAATTTTTATTCGTCAAGATGGAAAATCTCAGTGACAGAACCCACATGCATGTGACATGATTTATGATAATGACTTCATCCTCTGGGCTCTGCCACTGAGGTCACATGACACAAGGCTTGGAATGAGCCAATGAATCCCTCCTTCTGTTCAAGTGATGTATTAGTAAAGCAGATTGACAGTCTTTGTAAAGCTTTTATAATCTGCCAATACCTGCCATTTCAATATGATTCATTCCATCATAAAATAAGTTCAGACAGCTTTACTGCCCTGCAGGACATAAGACTAGTAGAAATACACAGTAAGTAAATGACAGGGCTCAATAACATTAGAAGATATCATTAAAGAGTCCAGCAGTCATATTTTTAAACACAATCAATGCAGCCCATTACAGAAAATCATCCTGAAATTCCCTTTCTAAATTCTACTAAGTTAAAGAATAACTGAGTAAATAAAAAACAGCACTGAAAGATTTGTTTATGCTTTATAAATGTTCATGATATAAGTAATGTGATTTCAATGCACTGGCTTTGTATGAAGAATGAAAGCAAACTGTATGTTCTGGTGAGTGAAAATTCAATATGCAGAAGTAAAGCTGTCTGCCAGGTTTATGTGCTTGTTTATTGCTTTGGTAATGCAGTGGTTTGTTGATTTTAACTACATAGCTGTAGCACATCCTGATTTGTTATACTACGTCAATGTAACTGTTAATGAACACTGAAATGGTTTTGCCTTTTACCGCATACTGTTTCTGCTAATGAAGTAGAGGATGGAAACATTTTGAAATAGTCATAAAACAATTTCTAATTCTACACACCCTGATGTTTATGTTAAGTCACCAAGTCATTTCCACTTGTCATTTCATAAGACTTGGCATACATAAGTCATACATTAATATTTGATTTCTCTAACCACAATGCTGAAGGTGCCAAATTAACATAATTTCTAAAGTTCTTTGTAGGGCTTTTCCAACTATAAATGAAATGAGATCAAAGTATATTCAAGCTATGGGAAAATAAAATGTTCCATGCTTCTAATTTTCCTGAAAATAATACTACTGCATATTCATCCAGAACTAAATGTTAAAGTAATAACTAAAAGTGAAAGCAAAAGACATTTTGCAGATGGTTTGTCACCGAAAAGAATATCGAACCCCATAAGGGACTGTTTGGTCTTTTCATTTCTGCAACCCTGGAAGCAATGCACATATGCACTACTGTCAAATATGTGACATGGTGCAGATGTCACCACATGCCTAAGGATGTTGCGAGGCACGAGTCCGAAGGACAAGTGCCTTACAGTCCATGTGGAGTAATATGTGTACCATGCACTCATTCAACTGCTTTACTTTATTTATGAAATGGGCACCTGTATGCTATGCAGAATGAACTTGGTAGTTAGTACTTTAATATCTAATAATGATATGTTTTGTAGTACACTTTAACATAAAATAATTCATCTGCCCATTTTAACTAAATGAATGTTCTTCAGAGTTATAACTATGTGGAATTTATATAAGTTTTCTTGCTAATTATTTAAAATACCCTTTGGAACATTTGCCTGTGATGTCACAGTTCCACTTGTAATTGGGTGTCATTGTTGCTGTCCTATTAACTTTCTGAGACAATAAGCGTTTTGTATTTAGCTTAAAATCATCATAAAGTCATTCATTTTCAGTATAATATGAAGTTCAATCATGTGAGGTAGCCAAAGTAAAAGTAGATGTTTGAGTAATAAGATCGAAGTTGCAAGAAGTCATGTATGACTTGAAACCTAACAGTACTTTTACATTTAATGTGACTCAGAACTACAGCCAGTTGCTGTCGAGCCTGTATAACTGAGCAATCATTTTGGTGGCAACTCCAGGAACTGAAATACATGTATAGCTAAGCAACAATGCTGCCTCAACACCCCCCTGACACACAAACACACCAATATCATTTTTTTTTTCATTATGGCGGCTTAGCTGATGGTGTCCTTGTTGTAGCCTTAACAATATTGAATAGAGTAGGCATTGTGGTGGCAAATCCAACAACTTAAAGAATCATATATGAAAGCAGTAATGATCCGCCACATAATTTTTCTTAAGTGTGTTTAGTCGTTGAAAGGCTGGCTGTTGCAGTAATGATCACCCACATGTTTTTTCTTAGCTTTGTTTAAGCTGGTGATAGGCTGGCTGTTGCAACCTCAGGAATGTTCATAAGGGTAATCATTCTGGTGGCAACTCACTCAAAATACCAACAAATGTTTGATGAAATTAGTAACATCACCTTCATTGTTTTTTTTAAGTTGGTTTAGCTGATGGCAAATGTTTCTTGCTGTTTTAATATGTTTTCATCATATGCATTTTCCTTGTTTTTACCTTTATCTACTATATCTTCAAATTTAACTCTTAAGTCAAAAAATGCCCATAAGCAGAGATTTTCTAGTGTGTGTGTGTGTGTGTGTGTGTGTGTGTGTGTGTGTGAGCGTGTGTGTGTCTTTTGGAGGTCCCATTGCATCCCATTGTATGTTTGAAGACCATAAGTGCAATCATTGGAACAGTAAGAAATAAGGTGTGATTACATGGAAAAGTATACCAATTCCAAGATTCCGAGTACATTCCCCAATATATATGTATGTATATACATTGTTAAGAATTTCAGAGCTTGAAGACTCTCAAAACTGCAATGCAACACTGAGTGTGTGTGTGTGTGTGTGTGTGTGTGTGTGTGTGTGTGTGTGTGTGTGCTTATTTGACTCATAGCCCAGAATGACTGTTTTCTGTTGCAGTGTTGATTCCTGGTCCTTTCTTTTTGTTATTCAATTATTGCCCATAGGTCTGCTGCGGTGGTACGGCGGTAGCGTTGTTACCTCACAGCAAGAGGTTATCCCGGTCAATTCTCGGCTTGGGAGTCTGCATGTCCTCCTCACGGTTGGGTAGCATTTGAAAGACATGCGTGCGTAAATGGTCATGCCTTCGTTGAAGTTTGGGCGTCGAGCTGGCACCTCGGTGTTTCGTAAAAATCTACTGCCAATCATTAGCGGACCAGAGTTCTGCTGTGGTGACCCCTTACTGGGAAAAGCCGAAAGACAAACAACAACATTCAATTATTGCCCATCTTCCTCCACTGCTGCAGTTCTTAATGCTGGGTTTATTGCTTTGCTTCCTCTAGGTTATTTATCTTTCTGGGTGTCTTCCCATGTTCCTGATCAGATAATGTACTTAAATTTGAGCTCTTAGTGCTTTCATTACTGTCAATTGTGCTTGCTATGTGTCATAATCCTAGATTATGTTTTATTTACTTTTAAATATTTATATGCAGATTCAGTAATGTATTTAAGTTGCGAATGTTTTTTTCTGGTGATATTGTCATGTTTTCTTCATTTGCTTTTTTATTCTTTCTTTCTTTCTTTTTTAGAATTTCTCTATTTAATAATTGTTTTCATATTAAGTGACTTTTGAAGATTGTGGCTATTTGATGGCTTTTGAAATTAGCATTCATTTTCTCAAATATGCATCCGCGGTGGTGGTGCTGCGGTAGCGTTGTCACCTCACAGTAAGACGCTGTCCGGTTCGATTTTCAGCTAGAACATCTTCTGCGTGGAGACATGTGTGAATGGGCTTACCTTCGTTGAAGGTTGTGCATCAGGGCTGGCAACTCGGCATGTAAAAATCAACTGCCAGTCATTAGCGAACCGGAGTTTCACTGTGGCGACCCCTAACTGGGAAAAGCCGAAAGACACATACATGGTAGAAGAGAATTGATGCTAAGGCACTAACAATCTTTCTGGTCAATGTTCCTCGCAAAAATCATGAATATCAGTTATCGCTTACACAAAGAAATATTTAATTAAACCACTTGATCAAAATATTATAGTATTTTATAGAAAATCTGGTTTATCTTGCGTGATTTATAATTTCAGAATGCTCTGGGTTGAGTTAAAAAGATGGATTTGTAGCCTGGAAAACAGTTATTTGAAAACAAATATACAGTTGAATCAAGAAACATGCTTAGTAAATAATATAGCCGTATGCTAAAGCACATGGCAGTATGTTCCACTCAATGGCAACAAAATCTTAACAGAAGAAAGAAAGGCAGGCAGTGAGCAACAGGAATATACAATGAATTTATAAAAATATCAGCTGATGCAGTCAAAGTGCCCTTTGATTTAGAAACAATGAACTACAAATACAAAACTCAACTGTCCTATGAGTGAGTGAATGAATGAATGATTGTTAGTGTTGTGGAGTGTTACCCTGTAGATGTCATTCTGGACATTTCCATCCTTTCATAACAACATACTGTCACTTTTCTAAGACTGCTAAGGCATGCATTAAGCTTTATCATAGCTCCTACTTTGTGACTATTTGCACAACAGAGTTTTCTAAACTGAACAAAACCAGCATTGGGACAGAAGATTTGCCTTTAACCTTATTTCTTCAGCTTTTTACCATTCTAACCATAAGTCTCACCCATTTCTTTGTTGAGACCAGAATTTATTACTTAGTGTTTTAGGAACAAAGCAGTCACTTGACAGGACTGTTGCTGAAAGAAGCCTTGCTAATGAAGCTTAATGGAAATTTAAAATCATTGGGTCATTTTACAAACTGAAAATCAAATTGAATTAGAACAGTTAAAGCAGACAGAAGTAACTCAGATTTGTTTTTAGAAGTAGGAGATAGGAGATAGATGGATGCAACACCCTCCATTGCAGATGTTGGGAGATGTGCCCTTCATATAAAGTAACATTCTTCATTTAACACATGCATGAACATTACACACAATTGTTTGTATAGAAATAGTTTTAGATTAAAGTCAATAAACCATGTGGATTGAAAATGTAATTAGTCAGGATTATGACTTTGCAGTGTTTTAATATCAAATCAGTAGTATAGTTTATTTTTTCAATAATAACATGCTTTGTAAGAACATTGGCATTTTATGATTAGAATATTTTCAGTATTTCAAATATTGGTGATAGTCTGATTACCTTTAAAGAAATGCCCAATATCTATTTTCATTACTCCAGTATAACTAATGCTTGATGCTTTTTATTAGGGCATTTCTGGACCTTAAATAAATCAAATAATGTGTCATGGTCTGATAACATGCACAGCAAGGCAATGGAATTCAGATCCACATTTGCTCTTTCATGGCTCACTACATTAGACCCTTTGCCATATTTGCTACAAGAAAGACTACTTTATGTGAGTATTGTGACTGTGTAATCATGAAATTATATAAATAATCATCATCATCAGCCCCTTTTTTCACAGTTTTCCATGAGGGGATGGGGTATCCTTTCAATGGTCACGTTTCTTGATTTGGTGTCACTCTCCTATTTTCTTTGACAGTCATACCCGTCTGTTACAGGTCTTCCCTCAGTCTATGCATCTCTTGGCTCAACATTCTTCTCTCTTCTTACTGTCTCTCCCAAATCTGCTTTAACAAATTATTCCCTGTATATGGAACTGAGCTACTGTAGTTTGTTCTCCTTGCTTTTCTCTGCAATTCGGTTACTTTGGCTTGTATATCTTAATTTCTTCATCGCTCTCACAGTGTGTATCATACTATTCATCTCATGTACTTCACCACCATCACCTTAAGCTTCCTGAAGTGCTCTGCCTTAATTGCCAATGCTTCTGCACCATACAGAAGAACTGGTCATACCACTGTTTTATATGCCTCACCTTTCGGCTATTTAGCATCCTTCTGTTGTGCACTACCCTGGACACGTTGTGCCAGTTGACTGCAGAACCTCTCATACTAGCCTTAACTTCCTCATTCAAATTTTTTTTCTAAATCACAGCTCCCAGATACTTAAAGTTGTTGTTATTGGGTTCCACTATTTCCCTTCTATCTCATTTTCAAGAACTTCTGATTTCAAAAAATTTGACACCACAACCTCTATCTTGTCAGTATTCATTTTCATCCACATGCCTTCAGTTTTGTACTCTGGTTGCCTATCATGTATTGAACTTCCTATTCCAAGGCTACATGCATTGCAACATTATCTGCCTACAACATCTTTACTAATCTGTCCCTTCTCACCTGTTTGCTGATGTAGCCCATTGCCAGTATGAACAGTAGTAGGCTAAGAGCTTCACCCCATTGCATAGACATTACCTCTGGCCACTTTTCTGCAAGTCAAATTACAATTCCAACTTGTCTGATTTATTTCCTTATACATAGCTTGTAGCGTTGTTTTTGGAATTCAAAACTCTCACAGGACTTCACAAATCAACTTTCTTTGAATCTTGTCATAAGCTATCTCTGTGTCTAGGAATGCTCAGATGGAGTTGTTCTTCATCTCCAGCTTCTTCTATTTTTGTCTCACTGTGAATGTCAATTAAGGTGTATCATTTCTGATCTGAATCCATACTGTTCATCTCAAATCTTATTTTCTGCTAAGTATTCATTTCATGAGTGTAGCTAGCAATTCTGGTGCCAGGAGCCAAGGGGGAAAACTATTTAAAATGTATCAGCTGCTACAGACACTTTATGTCTCTTCCAGTGGGGGCTCTTCTTTCTTTCTTTCACACTGCAGCAAACTGCCTGGCACACACGGATTACAAAAACGCCAGCACAAATGGAACACTAGTATTCACGTGCCAGGATTTTACTGAACACTGGTCCTCATCTGCTGATTGTACCCCCTAACACTTTGCATCTAGGTGGCTGCCCCTTTCATCCCACCCTGGCTATGCTTCTGACCCATTTACTAATCTCCCTCTCCGGCACTTTTATGCAGTGTTACATGAGTTTGATACCTTTGTACTGCATCCAGCAATGAATGCTGCCTTTGTTCCTTTATACTAGCATTAGAAAATTTATTCCCCAGACACCTGGAATACACCATAATAGGACAAGTACCCTTAGGAGTAATTTCTCCCCTAATGCACTGAACATCTTGAGCATGTCTGCTATGACTTTATCTGAGCCCACCACCTTCCCTGACTTCATTTTCCTTAGTGTATGCCACAGTTCTTTTAGGGTGCATTTTGCTTGCTCTTTCTTTATAAGCTGGGCTTTAGGCCTCACAGCTTCTAAGGAGTTTTCATTATTCAGAAACTTCCTGAAGTCCATCTGGCCTTGATGTCCTCTGGTCTGGTAAGCATATTGTTGCTGAAGTCCCTTATAGGTTCATAGGTGTGTACTAGGCTAATGGCCCTGGAGTCTTTACAAGTCAACCCATAGCATTACCTTGGCATCATGCCACCTGACCTTAGTTCCTGGTGCCTCTATCGAGTAGAGCCACTGGAGTGATCCCTGGGGTGAATTTTCTATTTCCGATCCACTCGTCAAGATTTCTCTTGAAGAGGGCCAGTCAAGTGCTCTGCTTGACATGTATGGGGAAGTCTACTCCATAGCATAGGCAGTCTCTGGGTTATGAACCTGTCCCTCCAGCATGTTCTGTTGATTGTGGTAATGAGGTTGAGGTTTCTGGAGCATGTGGTGTGGAGGGATTGGGATTTCTTTAGATGTAGCATTTCTAACAGAGCTGGGTCAGACATGGATTTGAAAGTCAAGCAGAGATCACCTCTTAGTAGGCGATATGAGAATAGTTGGAGTTTTTTGAGCCTGTCCATATAGGACAAGTATTTAAGGCCTAGGATCATCTTTGTGAGGTACTATTGTGGCCTCTCCAGTTGTTGCAGGTGTCTAGTGAGGCACATGCCAAATATGGCATTGTACTCGATGACTGGCCTAATGAGGGAAGAGTAGAGGGAGACAATGGCCTCTTTCTTCCTGGATGCAAAACCCTTAATAATGAGATGTGCCACATAGAGGTACTTCTGACCACAGTGGCAACGTGGTGGACAAAAGAGAGGTTGCTGTCAACCTGTGTTCCCAGATCTCTTATAATACCTTCTGTGTTCAGTGGACTACCATCAATGTGATAATTCAAGGGAACTGGGTTTTTCCCAAAGGGGATGACGACACATTTTTTGGCATTAAGCTTAAAGCCATGGTTCTGACACCAGTCGTTGGTGTCATTGAGGCCTTTCTGTAGGATGTCAGCATCACTTGGAAGTTAATAATAGCTCCCAACTTGCAATCGTCTACGAACTTTCTCAATAATGTCTACCAAGTATCTTCTTTGTCATTCCATCATTGTTTGATAGAACTTCTTTGTGGAATTTGCATAGTCACTTTTCAGAAAATGGTAGCAGGTTTCTGGCTGTAGTTTAGGCATTTTTGTTACCAGTTAGAAGTCCTTTTTATCCTGGTCCAACTTTTCTATCTCCAACTTATTTTCATACTCCTTCTTCCCTTATTCCATAACGTCCTGTACTTCTGCACTGTACTACTGAATTCAGTTGTGTACCTTATTTTCATAACTAGCAGGCAAAGGACCAGGGTTTTATCCTGACCTCCGGTAACTTTCTGTGTGGAGTATGCATATTCGTCTTGTGTCTGTATGGGGTTTCTCTCACCAAAAACATGGTGACTGATTCTGTCTCATGGATAGAAGATACAGGGTTAAGATCTAACACTCCAGTTGAATTGCATATAAAATGCACTCCAAAAAATGAATTGAGTCATGGACAACAGTACAGACTTTAGGTGGTATATTTCAGGGGGAGAAGCATACACAGCACCTGCTTTAGGCATGAGATGTGGTGTTTGGTAACCTATAGATAGGAAAACATGGACCACAGGGTATATGTCACCTCAGGGGCAAAGACTCAACAGTGTAAAAATTGTCTCTAGGTGATTTAATCTTGTCAACTCATGTCAACAAAAAGGCCATGAGTATTTGCTGGTGCTAAGTGAATTGTGGACCTGGTCTGCTCTAAATGCAAGAGGAAATAGATAATCTCAGCAAAGATGACAACAAAACCAAATAACAAAAGTAAATACCACTGGCGAAAACAAGAAGACAGACAGCCCAATCTGTGTTTTTAATGTTTTTGTTCTATTTAATACAACTGAACTTCTTCAGAAATGCACCCAAAACTAATTACATGACTTAAATACAAGTTCAAAAAAGTCACATGTAATAAACAGCCAATGAAATTGTGTTCTCAATTTCATCTAATAAATGATGCAAAGACAATAATGATAAATCAATAATGAATCAATACTATCATGTAATAAAAGTGTACTTATAAAATACTTGTAAAATACCAATAAATCAATATTTAAAATCTTTGTGCTGTTAAAAAGCACTTAATGTTGATCATATTGTTCAAACCTGGTGATTGATCAGCCTTTAACCTAATCTGCCAAATGGCTTCTCTACATTCCAAAAATGTCTTAAAATCACCACTAAACAATATATCAGTCACCCTTTCTAAAACTGAAAAAATAAACTTTTTAAACAAAGAGCAATGTAATGAATGCTTAGCTAGTGCATTTGACATGTCTTTTTTCTTTATGATCAAGTTATGTTCATAAATACGTTTGTTTAAGGCACGTGTAGTCTTCCCAATGTAGAAATGTTCACATGAAACACACTGTGCCAAATAAACTATATTAGTTGTTTTGCAAGTGTAATACCCATTGGCTGTAATAACCCTGTTGTAATGTTTCAAATGAATACTAGATGTTCCACTGATAAATCTACACTGTTACATTATGTACATGGAAATGTGCCTAAAACTGAATCACAAACTCTTTTAGAGCCTCTTGCACCTTTCTCCAAAATCATCTTGATGTTACTCACTTTTTTGTAAGTGAAAGTAGGGTGATCTCCTATGATGTTAGCCAACTCAAAATTTCCCAACACTATTTTCCAGTTGTTAAGAACTATGCCTTTAATGATGGTCATTTCATTGGTGATGGGTAAAGAAAAGACAAATTATATTTGTTCACAGTTTTGGAATCTCTCTGTATACTACTTATATTATTGTAATCCAAAACTTTCAAAATGGGACTAGCTTTGTTCTTTCTCAAGTTTAAAACCTCACTTACAATTTGATCCAACCAGCAAACTGTGTATCCTCTATCAAGAAAAAAATATTTTAACTTGATACTCTCCTGAAGGAAAATATCCTCTTCGCTGGTTAAACGACTTAGTTGTATAAACTGACCCTTGACTACACCCCATTTCATTTGTGTGGGGTGTAAACTGTCATGATTTAAGTACTGGTTTACAAATGTGGATTTCCTAAAAATGTGACTCTATAGTTGATAGTTAAGTGCAAATCTAAAAAATCTATACTACTACCAAAATCTCCCAATGTGAATTTTAAGAAACTGGTAGTATTGTTCAAATCTTCAAAAAAAACTATTGAAAGAACTAATGTCACCTTTCCACAAAAAAAAACAAATCATCTATGTATCTTCTGTAGAATAAAATGTTATTAGCCATAGGGTGTGTGACCAAGAAATTATTTTCCCAAGATGTCACAACCAAGTTAGCAAAACTAGGTGCAACTCGAGAACCCATGGCAACCCAAGATGTTTGTTTGTACAAATCTCCTTCAAAATTAAAAAAAAGTTGTTGTCTAACACCAGCTCCATCAAGGTACAATAAGTGTAGACTGAAGTATTGTCAAAATTAGCTTGTTTACTTAGATAGTCTCTCATAAACTCAATACATATTTGTTGATCTATGCTGGTGTACAAAGAAACAACATCTAGGGATGCAAAGTGAACATTATCATCGTTAACACTGATATCCTTTAAAAGCTCTAACAGGTGCCAAGAGTCACGAAGATAAAATCTAGACTTTTGCACAACTGGATTTAACAAGTCGTCTAACCAAACAGAAATAGTCTCTGTTTTGGAACAACTAGCTGAAATTATAGGCCTAAACGGAAGATGTTCACTCAATTTGTGCACCTTTGGAATCCCAAACAGGGAAGCAATCTTGGGATATTCTGTGTACAAAAAAGTATAAACAGCAAAATTAAAACAACCTTCACTAAATAAATCAAAAAGACAAGCGTCTAACTTGGCAAAACTTTTTGAAACAAAATCAGTGTTTACTTTCCTGTATCATAAATTATCAGCTAGAAGTGTCCTAATAATTTTAATGTATTCTACAGAATTCATTACTACTATAGTCCCACCTTTATCGGCCTTCATAATGTGCCAATCTTTGTTCTTGGCCATAAAACTTGGAGAGCCTCAGTCTCTCCCTCAGAAAGGTTGGACGTATAGTGTAATTGACTTCCTAAAATCTTGTTCACACTGCTTGTTGAATACTGAGAGTGTAGAATTCAATAAAGGATTATATGTACTTTTCATTCTAAGATGTTTGTGTGTAGTATCTACCAACTTAGTATTGTCAAAGATGTATTTCAAATTCAACTTCCTACAATACAACTTGAAATCCACTATCAGTTGTGCTAAATCAACTCTGTTGTTAGGAATAAAAGAAAATCCTTTCTTAAGAACTGAAATCATATCTTGAGAAAGAACAGTATCAGTAAGATTTAAAACATTCATGCAATATTCTAAAACTTCTTCCTTCCTCTGGTCTTGCCCTTGTTCCTTGTCTGAACTCTGTTGGACCATTTGTGAGTCTTTTTGACTCCGGAACTGTCCGTCAAAAAAGGACCCTTGGTGTTAAGAGTCCACAACTGCCACAACTGAAGTGACTGTATTAGATGATTCTGAATTATTGTTATTGTTAGTGCTTGTCCTGTTCTGTCCTTGAATAACACCGTTATGATTAATGGTGTTAGTTTTGTTGTTCCCAACTGAATTCTTGTTATTGTTAGTGTCAAATAGATAATGTTGACGTTGTTGTTAGATAATGTTGTTGTCGTTAGATAATGTTAATATTGCTGCTAGTAGATATAGATATGGAAATGTAATTATGTACTAGTGTTTTGTCAAATGTTACATTTTTTTTCTTATTTATATGTTATATTTATATGTATTGTCTGCACATAGAGCTCAAAGCAACAAAATTCTGTTGATCCTGTACTGAGGTGTAGGTCTAAATGACAACAAAGTTTACTTTGACTTTGACTAATGGTCAGTGGGTTTGCACTCTTCTGTTGGCCAGTTGATGCCCCTCTATAAAGCCCCACAGCCCTTGCACAATAAGATACTGACTGGCTGATGTCCAGCTGCTCAGCTTGTATTACTTCTTATAGTTCTATTAATCAAAAGGTAGATTTAAAACCATGAACTTGCCAGACACAAACTAAAGATTGCTACACTCAAAATAGCTGAACTGTATGTAAAATGGAAATGAGTGACTTTCTGGCAAGGAAGAGACTAGATATGTTGCATATCGAGAAGGTATGGTGGAAGAGCTGCACTGCAAAGTCCTTTGGCCTGGGATCAGAGTCTACTACTCAGAGGGATATGAAGTAGAGACTAGAGATAGCATGGATATTTTAGGGGTAAACAGTCATAAAAAAATGTCATCAGAATCAGTGACAGACTCCTAGCAATCAGACTCCCATTAAAAGATAGAGTAATCTGCATAATCTCAACCTATGTCCTACAGCATGGATGTGAAGATGAGCAAAGGGGACATTCAGGTAGTAGTGATAGGACCTTTTCAATAAAACAGGGCAACATGAGTTTAGTCTTGATAATGGGTGATCTGGCTGATCATATCAGGATGGACAGGACAATGCATGAGGATTGCCTTGGCCCACTTGATTGGGACAAAAGCAATAATGAAGATCCTGGACTTCCGTCTGACAAATAGTCTAATGGTAGTCAACACATATTTCATCAAGAGGGACAGTCAAAAGACCGCATACAAAAGTGACCCAGCATGTAACTCAGACTTTCTGCTCATAAGAAAAGGGCACAGAAGTGAAATCAGAATTTGAAAAATGATCCCTAGCAAAAGAGTTGGGCCCAGCATAAACACTGATGGCCACAGTCAGCTGCAAGCAGTGGTCAGAGAAGGCTGTAAGGTCAACAGAAACATAACTGAAGAACTGTATTGAACTAAGACTGAATTGAAAGCATGGGAGCTCAGGGAAATGTCAGTGCTATAACACTTCAAGAAGAGGAAGATAAAGGTGGAGAAGAAGAAGACGTAGTAGAACGGCAGCATCTCAAAACAGTATTGGTGGAGATGATAGAAAGAACCAAGTACAAAACACAGAAACATAGGAGCTAATTTAAAACATACTATCTTGTATAGCTCTGAGTTAGGAAACAATATGTATTTATTCAGCTACATATTAAAGAAGCAGTCACTGTCTCTGCCTGCTGTCTAAGGTTATTTATGTACTAAATATGTGAGTAACTTTGACTTGAAATGGGAAGATTTTCTGCTGTAATGTTCACATCATTATGGGTAATGAAATACTCAGATCTATTCTTAATTAGAATAGAAAGTTTAGACCATTTTTCAAATTAATAGTTAATTTTAAAAACATGATTCCATACAGGCCATTAGATTTCATCTTTACCCCTGTTTCACTCCTGTTACCAGAACCATACCTTGGTCAGGGCAAAGAGGGATGCTGCACCAGGTGGAAGCAGCTACAGGCAAAATCAACAGTTATCAATAGGTAGTAGGTGCAGTACTGTTATCAATATAAGAATTAATGGACGATAATAATTATTTAATGAATGAAAATAGTGCATTCACAGGGTTCTGCATGTTAGTAACCATAGCAAGGAGTCCTTAAAGTCTCAGAAAGGTGCTTGCTACAGTTCTTTTGTATTCAGCTTTGGGCTGGGAGTGCCAGTCTGTGAAATTACCTAAGGCACCAGATGGCTTAGGTATGGCTCTACCTATTATTTTCATCTGACATTCTTTTACTTCATCTGATTGCTGACAACTTGCTGCTGCTTCAGATATGTCCAGCCAATATAACTACATAATTTATGTGAAACAGAACCAAATACTGTTATGTTTGTTTCAAAGGATGAGATGTAAAGTGAATTGACATGCATTTAATGCGGATTTGTAAATTTGTTTGATGGTCACTAGTAAGAACTACACTTATGTGATCCAAAATATCCAAATTAAAAGGAAACTGACAAGTAAAAATTCTTACAAGTAGTAGAACTTAAGAAGGAGCTGCATCAGATGCAATCCATAATATTTGGAGTGGTGCTCTCAGCCCCAAAAGTTTGTTTTCACTTCTGATTGATCACAGTGAAATCATGCGATGAGTACAGGAAAAAATGACAATTCATTCATATTCTTTAAGCAGTAAAATATGCTCAGAGTTCTGTATGGAAGTATTGAAGTTGGATTTGGAATCCGCAGTGGCTTTGAAACTGAAATGGCAATCTTTATTGCATTGTGAACTTACAGTTAAGTAAGGGAATCTAATAGCGGATGAGTTTACTCATAAAGTCTCCTGGTCTGGACATATTTCATTTTATGCAAATGTCTGCATATTTGTATGTTTTCTCAAGACAGACTCAAGAGTAGGGGGGAGCAGGGAAAAGTGGTTGTTAGAGGAGTAGGCATAACAAAGTGGATTATATTCCTATGGTTAGGACTATGCGCATATTGGTCAATGGTTGCTTGGAGATTGTATGAATGTTAAGCCAGGATTGTTGTGGGTCATTGACTTTGTTAGGCAGACCACTGTGGCTGTCTTGTGATGAATGGTGATGTCCATTTTTGGCTATTAGGGTTACCTGGTGGTGATAATTATGTGGACAAAGGTGGAAACTTATGATCAAAGGCTGGGATTTCAGTTTTGCTAGCTACAATCTTTAAATTGTAGAAACACATTTTTCTCAAGATTGAAGACATTCTTTTGGTACAGTTCTAGACAGCTTTTCCTCCCCTTTTCCTTCTCATGCATATGATAATTTTAATACTATTATAGTTGACATATGGCTGACCTTCTCCATCCTTTTTCTTCTTGTTGCCTGTTTTCAAACCTTACTGACATGACACATTCAAAATGCTCCTGCCTACTTAATTCTGCTCCTCCTTTTCTCTCTCATCAACTGCAATATCTTGGTGTTTGTTCTTTTCCTGAATCTTTCCCATGTTCCTTGCTTTCTTTTTCCCAAATCCACTTACTCTAATTCATTTAGACCTAAACTCTTCTCTACTTAGAGCACAACAGGAACATGTTCTATAATCTGGGACTGGACTGTATACTTCTGTTCACCCTTAATGTAACTCCTAATTACACATTTCAGAGGAATGTGTCCCTGTTTAAGATCTCTGATACACTCACACTCAAAGTAAATTTAAATCTCACACATCCAAACACTTCTGGAAAAGCCTGGCACAGATTTCCAGATGTATCCCTTCCCCAAAAATAATATGGTAATGCTGCCACCAATCAGAGTGCCTTCATGCCCTTCTAAAGGGGTGCCCAATTATGAAAATTAAACATAAAAATAATTGATAAGCTATGACCAAAGCAGCCAGGCCTTCAATGGGACTTGTGGAGTATCAGACAGGTATAAATATTCTCTAATCTCTAAAGAAAAACACTGATTTCCAGCCACAATGTGAAGTAATGAAAACATTTAATAATAAGTAAAATTTATTACAATAATATAAATTAATAGCTTTCAATAAATACTAGAATTCAATTACCAGAAATGTAAAATTAAACTGTAGGATAGAAGTCCATCATTCTAGAAAAACTCTATTTGATTAACTAAACTTTCCTAATCTAACTAGAGAATACTGTCCCTGATCTAGTCTAACACATGACAGCAAGTCAAAGGCAAGCTTACAGTTTTGGTGAGTTCTCTTTCTTCAAGTATCACTGCACAGCACTGTAGCTGATGGCTACACTTCACAAACAGGTGCTCTTCACAAACTTCTTAGCACTTGACTAATGCACAGTTTAACAGCCTAAACTGTCTTATTTTAAAAATAACAGTCAGCCATTTTAAAAAAGTAATTTTTCCTGTCAATCAGCTGTTCAGATAATCATATAGCAACCAGGAACATTCTAATGACATCACCAACTGAACAGCTGATTCTTCACAGTACTTTAGAATCTCCCTTACAATCATGTGCAATTAGAAATCTATCAAAGCACTGACAGATTCTGTAAACATTCTTTTTAAAGAGGGAGATACTCAACATTTTAAAACATATTTAAATTTTCACAATTAGACATGCTAGCATACAACGCAAATTAATCTGAGAATATATACAAATCTCCTGGCAGACATGTTAATACAGATGACAGTGTTTTCAGTTTCTTCATAGCATTAATAATAATAGTAATAATGATAACCTTTTCGAACAAAGTGGATCAGCTTACCATGTTTGGTTGGTTTGTCTGATAATGATATATATACTTTTTCATTTGAAGTTGTCAAATGTTTCATTGTTTTCAATGAAGTCTGCATTTGATTAAAAAAAGTGGCTAAGTGATGCAGTTGGTAGCATTGTTATCTCACAGTACGAGGTTTTACAGTTTGATTCTTGGCTGGGGAATCTGCACATCCTCCTTGTGTTCATGTGGATTTTCTCTGGGTGCTCCAGTTTACTCCCACATTCCAAAGACATGTAGTGGACTGGACACACTACATTTACAAAAGGTGTGAGTATGCGTGCATGTGTGTGGTATGAAAGAACAACTGTGGAAGGTGTGAATATTTGCACTAGATGATTGTCACTTTTGATGTGACTCCCTGATCCCATGTGAAAAAATGGGAAAAAGAGTTGTGGATGGATGTGTTTAATAAAAAAGAGACTCACTGTATGGGTTAGCATTATATGAGGTTCGCTGTGACTATGAATCTAAAATGAGATATTTATGGAATAAGGTAAGTTTTCTTGAATGTAAATGAGGAAATCAATTGCTTTCTGAATGAAAATGCATCATTGCTGTATAGCCCATTGAGTGCAGACCAATGGATGTAATCGCTATGCATTTTCTAACATATCAGAATGGGTGCACACCATACCTCTCAACCTCTCAGAAGAAAAAATCTGGACAAAGCCATAAATAAAGTGGGGACAGTGGCCTAAAAATAGGAAAACGTTTTAAATATTGCTCGTACAAACTTAAAAAATTGATAGAATAGCAGATTTTGCATTAGCATGAATTTCCTGAAGGGTATGAAGCTTGAAACTCAAATATCGGTTATTATTCTCTGACTTCAACCCTTAATTATTTACCAAGAATCTGCCAGAATGCCACAATTTTATGAGAAACAGTCCAAAAATATGAGGAAAATCTTTGGACATTCTGTAAAAATCTGTACAGTTGAGAGGTATGGTGCACACAACTGAAATGTAACTAATCTGCATGCTAGCTTACTGGAACTGATGATGATAAAACTCCATAGAATTTTTGTTTATATCATCTTTCTACAGGAGTGACTGAAGGCTAAAGCATGAATCCATTAATTTACCAGCTATATTTCTTTGCTTAGTAAATAAAAGAGAAAAATATTTGTTGTTTACCTATCTTTGTAGATCTACCTCTGTATATATTAACATAGTTAATATTTTACATTGCTTAACTAAGTAAGTGAAATGATTTAAGAACCTTTTTCAGAAACAATATGGGCCTGAGGCAATTTGAGTAGTTAAATGCATATTCTCTAAGTACAATAAAATACTGATGTTGCAATATAGATGGGTATTCTAAATATTTATAGAAATAATTTCTTACATAGGTGATGATAAGATTCCATTGAAATGTTGCTTATATCATCTTTCTACAGGAATGACTGAGGACATATTCCTCTGGACATATGCATAGGTGCAACACAAGGAAACATTGTCTCAAATATAGTATTTTACATGCAAATAATTTTTCTTTAAGTAGTTTATTTATTTATTTTGCATTTGTTTACTGGGAAAGCCCGACTGAACACAGGTCCTTTTTCAGTGGAGGCTGGGAAAGAAAATCTCCAAGAGTAACAAATACATACACTAGAGAAACAAATACATCCAAGTGAGAAGCAAATATGTACAAGATAGTGGTTTCAGACCCAATAAGTCGAGCAACAGTAATTTACATAAAAAAATGGTTGTTTACATTTAGTGGCTAGATCAAAATGATTATGTACAGTTAAAGTCAAACTGCCATTAGTGGTAGATCATGCTAGTAGAGTAACAGTAATGATAATAAAGTGAAAAGAGGAATCGGTTATCCAGCGGAGTTGCAGGTGTAGAGCCAGGTGTTAGTAAGGTGCGTTTTTAGAAGTTTTATAAATTGAAGTGTTGAGGAGTTAGTTACTAGTGAGTTGGGTAGATTATTCCAGTGCTTGGAGATGTAGTTGTAAAAAAGTGATTCACCTGCTGAATTGCTAGCTTTGGTGGTGTGTAGAAGTAGTTTGTTGCTGGAGCAAAGGGGTCTTGAGGAGGAATATGGCTGAATGAGATCTTTGAGTGCAGGGATTTTTTCTGGTTGATAGAGTATTTTGTGGGCAAAGGTAAGTTGATTAAAGAGAAGAAGTTGAGGGAGTTGTTCAACAAGATGCTATTTATTTCATGAACAGCCAGTTAAATAATTCATTCTAAACGCAGTTGATCACAAATATAAGTTTGAAAATACAGGTTAATGTTTCATATGAAAACAAATCTTCATAAATATTTAATGAGGCAGAACCAGTTTTTGTAATGATAATTATTTCCAAGAAGAGGAATTTTCACAGGAAAGGCATAATGACAAGTGATTAAATTCATCTGGAAACATATTAAATAGAGAGGCAAAACAATGTGATGACAATGACTCTGTGAAGGAAATATTCTGAGGGTGTGCTAGAAAGTGCAATAGAGAGTTGTGCCTAATACTGAAATGAAAAAAATAATTGAGCTGAATACTTTTGTTGGGAGTATTTGGTAGTGAAGATGAAAGAGCTGTAAAAACTTCTGTTTTGTTTTAGATTGTAATAGTTGAAAAGACATATCATTCAAAAATATAGACAAGGGTAAGGGTTTGAGAACTACGAAATATTTTAGCAGGGATGAACAAGTAATTGTAGAGGGCTTTGAGGAACGTTTTCACTGGGTATTATTATAGTGAATGCTAAGTAGACAGAGATCAGATTAAGGCTGTTATTATATTACACATGGCAGGGGCCTATTTAGAAAACATCTGTTCCTTTGTAAAGAGACTTAATAGGATCTTGCTAATGTAAGTGCTATTAAAGCAGATAGGAACGTAGGTACTTACTGGTTACAGTCTGTGGGCTAAGAAAAGGTAGAAATTATGCACTATCTTGTAAAGTAGGATACATAGAAAGGATGTTCTTTCAGTGATGGGTAATGCATTAGTAAGTAGTATTAAAGAGGATGCAGCAATAAGTAAATATAATAACAAAAAGATATACATACATACATACATACATATTTCAGGCACAGACAATAATACCCTTCTAGCCTGTCAATATACTAAAACAGTTATTTCCATAATAAGTGTCTCCAGGTTGTTCTTAAAAATGTTTAAACTACAGCTAGCTTTGGTAATCTATTCCATGCATCAGCTGCTTCTTCAGAGAACCAATTAGTATACTTCTAATTTGTATATAATCATCTATATAGGATGTCTGATGATTATCAACTTTTTGATAACCCCAAACATTCCCAGAGTTAGTGTCAAAATTGCCCATATACCTGAATAAGGTCTCCTCTTAAATATATATATGAGACATATACAAGTTCAAATATTTTAGCCTTTCTTAATAATTTAAATTTTCACATCTATGAATGCTCTTGTATTTCTGCTGTAATCTTTCCAATTTATTCACGCTTGTTTTCTTATAAGGTTTCCATATTGTTATTCTATCCCAAAGTCTGGGTCTAATATTATTAAAAATTATTTCATTATTTCTGATTTCCTAGGCTTTATAAATCTTCTTTATAAAATGTTTAGTTCTCTAACTATTATTAACCAATCTGTTGATGTGATTAGAAAAACTAAAAGCTAGACTTACCTATATATCCAGACCATTAAATGAATGTACAGGTTCAATCACTGTGTGTTGTATTAAGTATTCACCTTTCAATTTATGTCTTCCAAATCTCATATGCTTATTTTGCTGTATTTATCATCACATTTGTCTGCTGTGTCATCTTAGTCAAGTTATTCTGCAAACATGCCCTAATAGTTGCACGTGTAATCAGTTTACCCATTTTCAAGTCATCGGCATACAAACTGTAGAACACCTGAGATGAAAAAGATAGATCTGAAAGATACAATCTAAACAAGTATGAACCTAGGATAGAGCCCTGTGAGACACCTTGAATGTAACCTAGAATTTCACCTGTCTAATTGCAGTATGGTACTTGCCATGTCTTATTTGTCAGCCATGCAGCTATTTATCTTATCTAGGTTACATCAGTACCTCACCGAATGTTGATGTTAAGTCTACATAAATTACATTGCAGCACAATGTTTCATTTATAGCTGTTAGTATATTGCTGTAGAACATCACATTACACATGGTTATAAATCTATTTTCAGTATATATATATATATATATATATATATATATATATATATATATATATATATATATATATATATACATATATATTGCTGCAAGTCCCAGCTATTCCAATTCTTATAATAGATTTATTCAAAATAACCCTGCATTATATTTCCACAACATGAAAGCAAATGTATGGGTCTGTGTGTCTCTGGGTTGGTCATATTCCCCTTCACCTTAAAGACACTTTCAACAAGTGCATGTTTCCAGTCTTGAGGAATCTTGCCATAGTGAATTACAGATATAATGGTACTGTAAGTATAGCAGACAAGAAAGTTAGGTATCAGTGATGCAAAACAGAGCTATAAATATTTTTTAAACACAAAATATGCATTTCTATACTAGACGGCTTATGTGTGTAACTGATAGATTTATTTTTTGGACATTTATACATAAACATTATGGCAGATAAAACAGTACATTTTTGAAAGTAACACTCTGGTGAAAATACATCTCTTAACTACAAGATTTTCTACATTTTCCAAAAAAGTTTGGAAAAAAATTGCCAAAACTGTGATTTCAAACATTTTCACACAAGTTGCTGTTATTACAGCATGCTTTGTAGGTCAGGTTACCAGTTTTTAAAATTTGCAAATTGTAAACTTCCAGACTTTTGAAGCATATGTGACAAACTGTACAAGCAGTAGAAAATTAAATTTAATCATATGAAAATACAAATGAATTGAAGTGAATAAATGATAATGTGCAGTGGGTCTATAGATATTAGGCCTTTGATTTCCCACAAGAAAGTCCAGCAAGTCTCTTGTGGCATTATTAATACCCTTTTGATAACAACATTTTACAGTTCATGATTGGAAGCTAGATGTGGTGGAGTTAACTGAACCATTAATTATTTTGGATTTGTATGTACATTTGCTTGTGAGCTTGTTATTCAGATAGCTAGCTGACTAATCTTTAATAGCCAGATAAACACTCTTCATTTATCAAAGTCAGACTTTCCAGAGTGACTCTCAAAAGGCATTCCCTATGTGATGTGTTGTTTAACAGTCCAGTTTCTTAAATACTATTGCATTCAGAATGATCTCACCATCAAAATGAGCTTACATGCTGGGTTTAAGTGCTAAGCTCTGCTGTTATGGAAACATAAGATGCATGCAGAAGGCACTGGAACTACTTCTGATGAAGTATGGCTGAACTGATAAAGAAGCATTGTTTACTATATTTTAATTGTCTTACTGTACTCTGTGAGAAAAGAATTTCAACCTCAGTGACTGTAAACTTTCCTAATGTGAAGAGTTATTTTCGGACAAGAAGCACTGGTCTGTTTTTTTTTATTGAAGATTCCTCTATGTGCCTTTGAGTTTATGCCCATTCATTTTCCTTATATGTGACCTGCATTGCTTTATGATGGCTTGAAGACTGCATTACTAAGTGTCTCCCTCTTTAATGAAATAACAATTCCTGATTCACCTTATCTGCATCACTTAGCATTCATTCCGATGGACACTTGTAGCTTATATTCAGAGGTGTACAGCATTCATTCCAATGTACTCTTGTAGCTTATTTTCAGAGTTGTGCTGTGGTAGCGTTGTTGCCTCACAGTTAGATGTTGCCCGTTCGATTCTCAGTTAGAGCGTCTTCTGTGTAGCGACATGCTTGAATGGGCGTTCCTTCATTGAAGGTTGTGCGTTAGGCCCGGCAAGCCAGTACGTAAAAATCTACTGTCAATCATTAGCGGACCGGAGTTCCACTGTGGCGACCCCTAACCGGGAAAAGCTGAAAGACACAAACAAACATTAGACTATTTCATCTTTCTTCCTCCAAGTAAATTGAATAAATGCACAATCACTTTCCTGTGTTTATGCTTCGCAGACATTCAGGTATAAATTCAGTACTCTTTTCCTTAAAATTATTTTATAATAATTACTGAAGGAAAACTATGCAAGAAAAGTTAAACATCTGTAAGCCTAAGTTTTCTCATCCAATTATCTTTATTTTCACAATAGTCTTTGTCCCATTCCCCTTCAATAAATACACCACAGCATGACATTTGACAACCTTTATTAAACTTCCATAAACATAACTTTATTGAAGAATATTTTAATTTATTGATCACAGCATGAACATCCATATAGCCATTTACTAGAGGAACATAATCCTGCTCACCCTAGCCAAGTAAGCAGCTTCCTCACTTCCGCTCGCTTACTTTTACTTACCAAGCAGCATCCCATCACTCACGTTCATTCCCCAAATCATTGAATTAAACATCCAGCACCAGAGGGAGAACAGAAGAGGGACAAACTTGCCCCTCTTCTCCACCTAAACACAAAC
This sequence comes from Protopterus annectens, assembly GCF_019279795.1. NCBI lineage: Eukaryota > Metazoa > Chordata > Ceratodontiformes > Protopteridae > Protopterus > Protopterus annectens. The sequence continues at coordinate 485,240,372 of NC_056728.1, forward strand.
CTATAAAATAACCATATACTCCTCAATGTTCCTAAAAGAGGGAAGGAAGGCGGGTAGCATGTTCGTGCCAAAATCCGATCCCTTACTTAGTTACACTCACACTCAATCAGTTAAGCCCCTCCTTGCCCTTACCTCATTTCCTCCCAACCCTCTACTTTCCCAATTTAACCCCTCCATCTGCACCACAATAACGTTCTTCCACTACCCTCTTGACTCCCATTACTATTTCTACCTGGCCCTCTCCTGAAGATGTCCCTGGACAAACAGGTTTGTTCCCAAATCTCGTTTGCCACAACACTACATTTTTAATTTGTAACTTTGCTTTTCTAACTGCCAAGTTTTGATTTATTTTTGTTAAATCACTCCCACGCTCCAGTCAGACATAATAAAAGTATCACTATGTTTGTGTTTCAGTCTCTTTGTGTTAAAAATATCAAGACAAACTCACCTGAATATTTGAAAACAAAATCAGAGTTCAGTGTTTTTATATCAGGAAAAAAAAAGGAAGGAAAGAAAGAAAAGACAGCCAAGATCCTTAATGCCCCTAAAACACAAAGACACTGGAAAGCACATGTGATGTAATTCCTTTTTTACCCAACATAGGTTTTGCAATCACTCAAGCTTTTGAGTAGGCATGAGCCCTTTGTCAGGAGTTATAAAGTTAATGATGTTAGATACAGTGCCTAAATATCCGTTTGTATCTAGGAAGGGAAGTGCATAACTTCTTTCTTACTGGCTACAAAAGGCACTTGAAAATTTTAGCATGGAAAAAATCCTCAATATAGATGTGCGTGTGTGTGTGCTTCTGTGTGCGTTTATGTGTGTGTGTGTGTGTGTGTGTGTGTGTGTGTGTGTGTGTGTGTGTGTGTGTGTGTGCGTGTGTGTGCGTGTGTGTGTGTGTGTGTGTGTGTGTGTGTGTGTGTGTGTGTGTGTGTGTGTGTGTGTGTGTGTGTGTGTGTGTGTGTGTGAGTGTGCATGTGCGTGTGTGTGTGCGTGTGTGCGTGTGTGCGTGTGTGTGTGTGTGTGTGTGTGTGTGTGTGTGTGTGTGTGTGTGTGTGTGTGTGTGTGTGTGAGGCTGTGTGGGTGTGCCTTTTGTAAATTTTCTGGGTTATACTGTACAAGAATCTCATATAGTTTTGTATAATGCAAGACAATGGTACACATTTTGTCTTCTAAGGCAAACTGCTTTTGATTTACATTACTCATAATGCTTATGTTGTGGGACATCTATTCCTATTCCCTTTAAGGAAAACCAGATCGAAAATGCATGCATTAAATAATGAAGGTAGTATGTGTTAGGTGTGCCCTTTGGCAAACAACAGATTCATTTTTAAAGAATTCAAAAATAATTGTTTGATTTTTAATTGTCTCTATAAGTCCTTTTAATATTTACTTAATTGAAAATTTGGAAAGCCATTACAGTTTTATAGAGTGATATAGTTTTGTTGCATTTGTACCTTTGTTACAACAGCTTTACATTACAGGAATAAAGAGGAGGTAGTCATGCTGTTGTTTAGGGAGAGTCCAGTGATCACACTCCATGTCCAGTGGACAAGAAGGAGAAGAAGAGGTTAGGGGTATGTGACCTTAATATGATGTAGCTACGCCATAACGAACAGTCTGAGAATTACCTGATTATACTCAAAGCATGCATTTATAGATATTCACTAAGCCTACACTAGACCTACATCTCTGAAGTAACAAACAACAGTTAAGTCTTTTACATACCTTGATGGGAATGGACTCAAGTCCTAAGTCTGGACAAAATGAAAGTCCATGAAATCAGTATCACTTCAGTCACTGATGTTAGCCAAGAGTGTTTTTGTCCTGGTCCACTTCAATAATACGCTTGACACCAACATGACATTTAAAACCTTTATTAACTTTCAACATAACTTTATTGCATCATTTCAAATGTTAATCATAACACAAATAACCTTGTAACCACAACATGTAAAATCCTTGTAACCATGCATCAGGGGAGTTTACCCTACTTACCCTTCCTGAATAAGCAGCATCCATGCCACTGCTCACTTATTCTTATTAATCAAAGCAGTGTCCTACAGTTTAATTTCATCCGCCAAACTGCTTGCATCAACACCCGACACCATGAGAGGGAACAGAAGAGGGACAAGCCTACCCCTGTTCTTTGCCTAGTACACACCTCAGTAACCATACCATCCAAAATAATCCAAAAAGAAAGGGAGGGAAGGTGGGTAGCAAGATCACACCTAAATATGATTCCCCTTCCCAGCTGCACTCACATAAAACACCTAAGTCCCACCCTACATCTACCTCACTTCCTCTAAACACCCCCCTAATAAATTATCTCTTCCTTTTCCAGCAACTAATCAAACCTCCCTTTACCTCTTAACCTTAACCTACTTCCCCAACAACCCCTCACCCCCATTTAACTCCCTCTAACCCCTAAACTAAAGCTGTCCCTGAACAAAACGATTTGTTCCCGAACCTCATTTTGCAGCACTTGTAATCTGCCCAGAATTGCCTCCTTCTGCAGTTCATACGAGGTTATGCATATTGGTAGCATATTTAAGTATAATTGCTTATTTATTTTCTAATCGTGTTGTTCCTACTACTGTTGGAAATGTCTGGATAACGTTCTTCCATATTGCTCTCATTTCTGCTTGCACATGTTGATGTTTTTAAACCCTGCATCTCTCTTAGTATGCTGGGTGTAGCAATTTCAACGATCAATGCTACCTTTGTCTTTTTTTCTAAGGCTACTATGTCTGGTTTTCTTGCGTCCTTTTTTGAACAGTTGGCAATTTGATCTGAGCTTCATCATCATCAATAATGCTTTTTGGCTCTTGTTTCCAATGCTTCTTAGCTACTTCTATACTGTAGTGTTTGTACAATCCCCATTACGACAGCCTTGCCGCATTATTGTGTCTTTCAATAAACAGACCCTCAGCCATGAGTGTATCATACACAGCAACAAGATGTGAAAATGTTTCTAGTTCTGTTATACAGAACCTGCATTTGTCTGTTTCTCCCAATTTTTCAATAGACTTTGTAAGCCAGCTTTGACTTGGTGTGACTTTTGTTTTATATATATATATATATATATATATATATATATATATATATATATATATATAAATATATATATATATATATACACACACACACACACACACACACACACACACACACACACACACACACACACACGCGTATATAGTCTGCTGTATCTTGAAGTAAGATGAACACTAAGGTACCGCACGTTTTAACTTATTATGTAGTAATAACAATAATACTCACACTTACTCTGTTTTCAGAGTTACAGTTTAGATCCTCACATTTTTAAATGGATCCCATGAAAGGGAAAATTTCAAGTTAGCATGACTTTGGTATTATTGATAGCTGTCCTTCCTAAAATAATAAAAAAATATTTGCTAAGATTTCACTCATGATAATTGTGACAAGTAGCATAGAACACTTGAAGAATGATCATTTAATTCATAATAAATCTGTTATTCTAGAAGTGTCACTGTGAAAAACATATTTTAAAATACATATGTTGCTGGTTACTTATGGCTATTACTTTCATGAGGGGCAGACTACTTGAACATGGAGGGTCCCTTAAGGAGTACGTGAGTTTGGTAGGTGTTAAGGCAACCTAATTTTAGGCAGAGGGTCTTAATTCCGGTAATGAATCTAAAAGCTCAGTATCTCTTGTCCTTGCGCCCTCCTTCAAAATATTTTACTTTTAAAACTTCTGTGGAAAATTCTGTATCTGTGCATTTATGTATAAATTATTTTGTTTCATTTTATTCTCTTTGAATTGCAATAGTGTAACGTCTAAATCAAAAGTATTGGCATTTGCAGATTCTGTAGGACTGTGATTTTACCTGTCAAGGATTGACTGATAACTTTATTTTCCAAATCTTCATTTGTGTAGTTTCTGCAGTGCTCCTTATAACTGTTTTAATTATGTTCCACTTCAGTTTATTATCATGATGAGTTGGCAATTTATCAGGTAAAGTCATATATGCTGTTTCACTTAGTAATAATTGAAACATAGGATCTTGCAGTAAAATGAAAGTTATCATGCCCTGGCTTGAGCTCAAATGACAGCATTTAAACGTAGTGCCAATGAGGTATGATCAGTTAGAAAAAGTGGCAAGATTTGAAAAGATGACACAAACAGGGTTCTTCCTGTGAAACTAAGGTGCTATCATTTCTGATATATATTTTAAGAAAGTCAGTGAGCATTGTCTGAATACAAGGGCAGTAAAAAGATGCAATATCAAATTCCACTGTATGTATATGCATTTTATGGAATTAACCAAGTGGGTAAAGTAACATGTTCCAGTGTGCAATAGCTATTAGAAAGTGTTTTGTGGAATATTTATTTCTATACTTATTAAAATATTAAAAGGCTTCCACCACTAATTGTAGAGTATTAAAATAAATTAACAATGTAATTAAAAGCGTATCTCAAAAAGTAAGTATAACAGAGGTAAGAACAAGCATTGAAACAAACAGTAACGTTAATTAAAATTAAAAGTGTTTCTTGTCAGTTAGGAGATGTTTACATTGTTGTTTGGTAGAACCAGATGTCAGGCAGTTGTTTGCACTTCTTAGTAATTACGCCACACTTTGTTCTGATGCTGCCACTGAGGTCTGCTTAAGACGTTTAGATCTATAACTGATGACTTCTTCAGGTGATTATAGAAGCAACTGTTATTTTGCCATTAAAGTCAGAAGAATATTTTTAGTGATCTGAATTTTTAAAATGTTGGTGTTTCCAGAATCTAAGTTTGTTTCCTTTAGACATATAAAACCATATTTGGAATGGTCTATACTCTTAAACTACTTATATATTTTATTAGAACTATACTGGTACATTGGTATTGTAAGGCTTTACTGGTATTATATTAATGCTAAACTATATCACATAATCAAATTATGACATTTTTGTGTTAAGTGCACAGTCAAGTTAATACCAATTTCCATTTTCCTGTAGAATTAATACTAAGGATTTATCATAAATGAGTGTGCCCTGATTAGTACAAATATAATACCATGAAGTTAAAACATCTGAATGTACCAAAAATTCACCGTCTATAAAACTGCTCTAAAAACATCAACAAATACGGTAAAATATACATATAGGTGGGCAGGACACCCACAGTCTCTGTATATACTAACTAGGAAGACGTGGAAAGGGAAAAATGTACCTTTTTCTACTCCACTGAGAACAAAGGATAGCACCTGTGGCAAAGTCCCTTCCAATGCAATGTCATTTTAACATTTCTTGTGATTTTATGCTTGTAGCAATTCAAGAAATGATGGCATGACCAATTGTACTGGTCCCCATAAATGAAAGCCACAAATATTTAATCATCAAGAAATGCTTTATACTTCAGAGATGAGATTTAATTTGATTATTATGTTGCTAAGGAAAATACAAGTAAGAAGAGAATATGTATATGAGTTACTTTGGAAGTGCATATATTCCCATATCTATTATTCCTACTCCAATACAGTCAAATCAGAAAAGCAACAATATGGATAAGAACTGCTGTTACTGTGAAAAACCCATAGCTCATAAACAGCAGGTTCTACGACTCTGTTATGGGTACAATATAGAAGCAGCTGCAGAAATATTATTAAATTCTAATGTATGAAACTGTCTTACAGAGCATTTCCAGAAGTGTTATTAGAATTAAACACTGAATGCAGTCAGTGGCCTGATGTATGGCAGACAACACAGACACAACTGATTACGCTAAAGTATTATTCACTTGATTCTGAGATTTTAGTAGTCAGATAACCAGTTAATGAATCAGATTGTCTATGTACCTTAAGGCAGACATTCTCATATGTAGGTTACTGTAGGAGGACAAAGAGAAGAATGCTGTATACATGATCAAATGTTTCTAGAACTCTGTTGAAAAATACAAAGAAAATAAACTATCTATTTCAATTTGATTTGCATTAGAGAGATATTTATTATCAGAAAAACAGTTGTTTTTCTCCTCTTTTGGTATGTAAAGCACAAACCTAGCTTATGTGTCAGTTGCATGTATGCATGTATTTCCCTTATTTGGAAATAGTTTTTGCCTGTTGCAGTGTACTGCAGAAAGTACATGAAAAACCATGTTCATATTAAATAAATGTGTATCAGCTTAAAGAAAGCATGCTCCAACATTTGTTCATTTATAAGACAGTGAAGGAATATGAACTGCCCTTTCCTATAACACAAATACAAATGCTTGATACTTAAGAGTTAAAATACTTGAAGAATGCAAAAAGGTTAATTATGAACTAAAAATGTGCACTGTACAGGGACCCATACCCTTAACAAAATCAAGGGAAAGACTTGCATCTGAGGCTATTTTCCCAGCAGAAAATATTGCCTATGCTTTTTCCCTTCCAAGAATACAAACCTTTGCAGAATAATGAGTTTTCTCAAATAAGTGAAGAAAAAGTGTGAGATGTAATAGGATGCTGGCCATGAGAAACATGCATTAGAGTTATGCCAAAGCATAGCTTAGTCACCAGATAATGAAAGCATTTACATGTAAATCTGATACACAAACTTTTGAAAAAGCTGTAATACTGAAGGGAAATAAAGAGATACAATGCATCAGAAAGACATCACTGTTCTCCTGTAGTTATTTCCAATTAAAAGCAGGCAATAGTCCATCCTGTTTTTAGATGTACATAAGCATTCTGTCACTAAATACAGAAGCAAATTAAATTTGCAAAATATTTTAATGCCAAACAGCTGTATACTTTTTTGAAGTGAGAAGGGTAGATACAAGTTAGAAGGGCCCCTAATACAATGCTGTTCTCCCTTTGAATACTCATAACATGAATACTTAAGTCTACTTGTCTGGGAGTCTTTTCCTTGTTTATTTATTTATTTCTGTATTTATTTATTTATTTATTTATTTATTTATTTCTGTATTTATTTATTTTGTCTTTGCTGCTGTTCCCTGAGTGTTGGTTGTGCTAAGTGACCATGTGGTAGCATATGGATTGTGATTGCACTGATGGAGAGGAAAAGTACAATAGAAAATAGACTGTAAGATGCATTTTTGCTATTTATCCAAGCTAATATGACCTTGGAGGTTGTATAGATAAGTATGGGACAAATGGGGAGAGGTACAGGGAGGCTTGCAAAATCCTTTTTTCTTTCTTTATGTTGTTTAGGTAAACTACAGTTCACACTCTCCCATTACACTGAAAAAAGAAACTGATTCGAGCAGAGAAACAGATTATTGCAAACTTCAGTTTCACTTTTCAAATATTTTACAATTAGGGTCCCAACACTTTCACCAGGTACCCTATGTTTTGCTCAGTTTAGATATGAGCAATTGTTTCCTTCTGAAACATGAGCACTATAACTTCAGGGGAGCCTGATGGAAATATATAAATATAGTTAAACGTATTACAGAAGAAAGGTCAGCTGAATATTTAACTAACAGCAATGCAGTTGTTTTCAGTGTTGACTTAATTTCAGCATTTTTATTTCTTCATGTGATTTTATACCTGTAAAAAGAGATTGAGTGAAAGTCTTTTTTGTAACTGACAAATAATGGACAGCAATCTTTGACACCAAGCGTAAGTCAAATAAAGTGAAGAAAACCCAAAATATTAAATACGTCAAATATAGGGTCTTTTGGGGGAGCTTCTGTGACTCCCTTTGTCATGCTGCACAAATTGGTTGGCTCAAAGTCTTTCTGAGTGCAAATCACTTACAGTGCATTTGCCTTTGTAATATTCTATGACCGTTTAGCACTTACTTTGCTGTTACTCATGTTGCTTTCAGCTGGATATTCTAATAGAACACAGATTCTTGATTGAAAAGAAAGTACACATTTTAGAAATAGCCATTAAATGTCCTGAAAGTTTTAATGATGTGTACAAAACGTCCTGCTAGTATGATAGAAATGATACCCAGTATCATGTATAATCACCACTGGTCAAATTCTTCTTTTACATAATAGCAGAATTTGAACGTATGCTTTTTTCACACCAAGTCAGCAGTCTTCCTCCTTTACCTCTTTATTGTATAAACAACTGTGAGTTTACAGTACTAAAGGGGAAAGAGTAATTTTCTCACCGTAACAAGTCTGTGTTTCATTCATCTGTGCATTACTGAAAATTTATTCAAAACACAAAATCCAGAATGTGTGATATCTTCTGATGGTACATATGTGCACTTGCAATAGTATAAAATGTTGCAATTGTTCTGTAAACCATTTGTTTCTAACACAGACAATTAATCAGGAATGCTTCTTTTGACTGTAAGGTTATATTTTTTCTATGAGGTACTAACAGACTGTCTAGAGAAAGGATGTTCTTTTTTTAAAAAATGTAGTCATTTTACTTTGTCATCCAGATAGATGTTTGATCCAAAATCTCCTTTAAGAGTGATCAGGGATCAAACTTTAACATGCAAACCTAAGACCAGTTCATAAAACAATCAAACACCCTACACTGCAGGTTTTTGGGAGGTAGAACAAAACAGGAGTACCTCAAGAATTCCCACACAGGCATAAGGGCATTATCTTGACTCCACTCAAAAATTATCCAGAGGTCAGGATCAAACCTAGTTCCTTAGATGCTGCATCACCAGTTACTGTGACACGAAACAGTCCATCCATTCCACTGTGTAATTCATGTTCTAAATATTCCAAGAGTATCTCTTACTGCAAAAAAGTCATTCAGGAAATAATATGAATAAGATATTTCCAAACTCAGTTCTGTTTTGTTTGCAGATTCTGAACAGAATGCATTAATTTCCTCATTTGAAGTTATAAAATTAATCTTATCAGAAGGTAAGACATGCCACTGTAAAGTATTTGCTAAGTCATAGTTAGGAATTGTCTCAAGAGACGTTCACTTTATGAAAAATTAGTAAATCTGATAAGACAGTGTTTAGTTTCTTATTTATGGAGGAAAATGTCCTGTTGTTCTTTGAACCATTCCTCATTTCTGGAGTACCAGAGAAATTCAAATCACTGAGAAGTGAGAAGCAAAATGTTTTACATCTCATCACTTTCAAACATCTTGGATGGACGCCTGGAACTCTGATATTTTTCTTGCTAGTTCTCTTTCCAAAGTCTTCCAGTTTCTAATATGAAGAATCACATTTTCCTGCTTTTATTACTCAAAGGGAAGCTTAGATTACAGAAATAAAATTACATGTAACTGATCAGAACCATGATTTTCGCTGCTGTTTGTCAGATGCTGGCTGTTCCTACAAAGTTTCGAATGCATTTTATGACGCTCTTGCTTCGGATTTACCTTGAAAGAACAAAATAATCAGCTTTCAGGCTTTTGGAAGAGTCCAGTCTGTGGCTCAGAAAATCTTTGTGTCATGAAATAAAATAGTCTTGAAGTGAGTTTGTGTGTGCTAGTATTTAGGTATTGTATGTCTTTAGTGTTCAGCAGATATCTGGTACTAAATTTATTGGTTTTCTAAAGTAATTTAGAAAAAAGACATTTATTTTGTGAGAGGTATACAAATTACTTTTACTAGTCAGCAGTATGAAACTCTAATTTTAACACATATTTAGACACATATTTGAAAGTATGTTCTTTATGTGACACTGTACAAAAGAAAAATCCTTATCTATGTTCTAGTGATCTCAGTGTATATATAAAGTCTAAATCCAACCAAAAAATGTGTATAATTGTGAACGAATTCAACAAGGAGCAAAGTAAATGTCCAGGTACCAAAATCATGAAAGAAATAATCCACTTTATTGTAGAAATCACAGGAGCAACCACCATAAGCGCTTTCGTCTTAGCCACAAAACTTCATCAGATATTCCTTCCATGTGTAATTGATCTTTTATATAAAACACAATTACCATTAATTATAATTTTAAAGAAACAGTATCCAAATATCACTTCATCTCATCCTAAAAATGTTATATTAAATAAAACATAAAATACACTTTAATTGTAAGAAATTATTCTTTGTATAAAAGAATATATCATTTTTTTATTTTTGATATGAATATGATATATTCTTCTTTTATACAAAGAATAATTTCTTACAATTAAAGTGTATTTTATGTTTTATTTAATATAACATTTTTAGGATGAGATGAAGTGATATTTGGATACTGTTTCTTTAAAATTTTAATTAATGGTAATTGTGTTTTATATAAAAGATCAATTACACATGTATATATAAAGTCTGTCAATGCAGAAAAGGTAGTCCTCTGAACTGAATGTGTGTGGGCTTAACTCGCAACACACTAAGAGTATGTTTTCATTGTAGTATAACTCTCATTTCTAACACTAGGTTTAATTAAAATTTGGTCTGACATTGTTTGTCTTCACATGATCAGCTATGAACAACTGTATTACCTCATTATTGAATGGCAGCAGTACATCTAACAAGTTTCTTTATAATTACTTATTCTATCAGAAATGAAGAATTTATCACTTAACAAGGCAATGTTGCTTTGTTTTCATTCCAAATCTTTAATCTACAATGCATGCGGCACTGCCAACAATTAGGATAGCATGGCTTTATTGTAAGAAGTGAAAGAAGATTTTTTTTTTTTTTTAAGATTTTTACAGTATTTATTGTACTGTCTTGGACAGGATTGATGGGTGTGCAGTAATGGCCTGAAATGCAATCAGTTCATTTCTACAGTTGTATAATGGAAGTGCTTTTGCATAAATGGTAGAGCACAAAAGACGAGAACATGTACCATTTGGTCTAAAAATACAACATCCTCAGTGCCTGGGAATAGTTTGATACCCTTTCTTAAGCACATCTTTACTACTATGTGTATTCATAATATAAGAATAGATGAGCAGGAAAAGAAAAAAACAACCTTAATCAGTCGTACTGCACAAAGTAGCCATCATACTGTACGCCTGATGTCTTCCTTACCTCTTTATGTTTTCTCATTCGCTGCTAAATATTCTGTACTGAGTAGTATGATATTTACATTTTAATTTCATCTGCTACTACAGCTTTCACAGTCGCCAAAGTAATTTTGCTTTGATTTGTAAACTGTTCTATTAATGTGATGTTGTGGATGTTTTCAGGCTACTAAAAATAAAGAAGAAATAACTGTTTTAACAGCGCCTTCTGAGCTTCAGTCCCTATTGTTTAAAGTCTCTGTCACCATCCACTGTACATTCTTTAAGTGCCATCTACATGTTAACATACTATTTACAGGGAATGTTTATATAGAGTGGACATATAGAATACCCAGAAAACAGCTCATATTTTCAAAAGATGCCAAGATCGCCGTTCTTATTTTTAATTAAACCTGATTTTAACTATTTCTTATTGAAATTAGTAGCTCATTTTATTTTTAATTCTACACAGCAGTTAGTATTGTCAATCATATATTGTAATGCTCTGGTCAGATTCTGAGGAAACTGTAACTGCATTTATGCGAAGATAAAACCAATGATTATGAAGTGAATGTCAGGTCAGAATGTACTAGTCATTTATCTCTGGTGGCAGCTACTTGAACATTTGGCAATAAAGAGTTATTTATTGCTCCAGAAAACAATTAAGATGGATGCCCAAATTAGTTCTACAAATGGGAAAGCACAAAGACACTTCAATATCACTGTAGAAGACGATATTGGTACTATTGCCTGCATTAAAAAGGTTATTTCAGAATTTAAGTATTATACTCCCATATATATATATATATATATATATATATATATATATATATATATACATATATTTTTATTAAAAATTGTTTTGCTTTTAATTTTTCATACACAGAGACTGTTGCTTCATACATATGTAGTAAGATGTCAAAGAATTGCTGTGTTGACATTTTCTGGTCACCATTGTGAAATTAGATTTGGCTCGTTTGATGAAAATCAGTTTATATATATATCTATATACATATATATATATATATATATATATATATATATATATATATATATATGTATACAGACATTGAAAATCGGAACAAAAGCCCATGAAAAGTAGAAACATCTAATTACTATAAAATTTGAATACCAAATAGCACATAACTTTTCCTTCTTCCTCAAAGAATATGGGATGCTATTCAGAAATATAAATAATGGGAAATATAAGCACATCATCAAATAGACAGTGTAAAATCTGTAGACTTCAGTTAAATGTACTGCAAAATTCTATCTCACAAGCACATTTATTTTTGCTTCTGAAAAAGAGAGATGCAAGATATGTGTCTTCTTTCTTTAAATTATTGATACCAATGATATATTGGTCATGGAGTATGGTTCTCTGTTTAGAACATAGCTTCAATAATCATATGGGATGAGAGAATTGACAAAACTGTGTGAAGAGGTAAATAAAGCCTGAAAATAGGGGCATACCTCCAAAAATAAAGACATCCTGTACAGAAGTAAATCAGTACAGAAAATAGAAATGTTTCTCCTACATAAGAACAGTCCAGAAATATACTAATAACTGAAACTAATCAAAGCACAAACTTTAGAAAAAAATAAAATCAAATTCTTCATTCTGTCATGGCACAAATAGTCAGACAAAATGATCAGAAAAATAAGACAATTTTTTTATATTTGTAATCAAACATTTAAAATATAACCTTCCAACATAACCAAAAAGTAACTAAAGCCAGAACACAAATGATCACACATCTAGTCAAATGAGTCACTTTTCATTTCTGAGAAACAAACATAGTAAACAAAAAGAACATATAAAAAAGGCACTCCAAGTACATCATCTATACTTGATAAAATTCACAAAAAATATTTTTACATGAGAGCTTCACCTCCAACATACCCAAAATGTGGGGGCTCTCCCCTCACTCTTCTATAACCCATAACGACTAATTCCACAGTCACAGAGCTGTGACCAAAGTGAATCTCCAAACTGAAAACATCAGCTTGACTATAACATTCTACAATCAATGTAATTTCTGACAATTTGTGAAATTAAATCTGCAGTCAACAAGTAAACTTTTTGACAAAATACATAGTAATCATAACTCTATATCTGTGTGTGTGTGTGTGTGTGTGTGTGTGTGTGTGTGTGTGTGTGTGTGTCTATATGTGTGTGTGTGTGTGTGTGTGTGTGTGTGTGTGTGTGTGTGTGTGTGTGTGTGTGTGTGTCTATATCTATATCTATAGCTCTGTCTCTCTCTCTATATATATATAATATATATATATATATATATATATATATATATATATATATATATACATATATATATATGTAAGCCGCCGTGATGCAGTGGTAGCATTGTCGCTTCGCAGCAAGAGGTTCTCCCGTTTGATTCTTGGCTGAAGTGCCTTCTGTGTGGAGTCTGCATGTCCTACCCGTGACCGAGTGGCGTCCGAAAGACATGTGCGAATGGGCATGCCTTTGTTGAAGGTTGGGCGTTGGGCTGGCAATCAACTGCCAATCATTAGTGGACCGGAGTTCTGCTGTTGCGACCCCTAACTGGGAAAAGCCGAAAGAAAACAACAAACAACATATATATATATATATATATATATATATATATATATATATATATATATATATATACATATATATATATATATATATATATATATATATATATATATATATATATATAGATACAGATATATAGATATATAGATATAGATAGATAAAGAATGATAGATATAAAAATATACAGATATAGATATAGATATAGATGTATATATGGTTTCAGATCAAAACATTGAGTACACATATGAGCAAATATTTTTTGTAGCTGTAAATAAGAGTGAACACTCGTATGATTGGACATTCTTTTCTATATGTTTTTGCCAGCAGCCTTTTGTATGGGATTGCAGTGTTAATAGGTTTACAGAGTCTGTCCTTACCCTGCAGTTTTGTGATGCCAGGATTGGAATTTATAATTACTGGGGTAGTGTGAGCATGCAGAGATGCTTGGTCCCCTGCAAAAAATTATTTTTAGCTTTTGTTCATTTTGATAATTTTAGATTCAGTCTAAAATGATATTTTTTTGTGTGTTCACTCATAACCATTCATATTTATATGTATATATATATATATATATATATATATATATATATATATATACACACACACACACACACACACACACATTTATGTATGGATCTATGTCATTTGATTGAATATTCATTTGATTATAGTCAAAACTCATTTGATAGAAAACCTTCTTCACAGGAAATATAACATATAAAATATTTTGTAGGAGTAAGCTCAACTGCACCCCCGCATGTGGGGACCTTTTGTCCCCACACTCCTTTACTTATATATACTAACTCCCTGGTTACACAACCATGGAGAAAAGAAAAAAAATCACACACAGTGAATCAATGCTGGGGTGTAAACAAATTGGCATAATACACACTTTCTGAAGATCTTTTTATTCATTTAACTAAGCTACTGGTCTGACAGGTGATTTCTTTGTTGTTATGAATATGTTTTTCCTTGGTGTGTTGTTTTCACTTTTCTTCCTGGTATAAGGTGTAAAAGTGTTTTCTTTCACTTACTCAAGATCTACATACTCCAGACTGACAGAGTAGAGGTTAAGGTACAAGATTACCAACTAGTAGACCTGGATTTGAAAGCTGCTTGGGGAACAATTGGGCAGCAGCAGTATCAGTGCAGATAAAAGGCTTGGCAATCTATTTCTGTAATATACCATGAACACCCTATGGGGGTCTAACCACAGAGTTGCCATAAATCATTCCTGAGACAATTATTTGCTTGCTAAACTTTATATGCTGATTAGCTTTGTTAAGAGATATAGATTTTTTTCAGAAATGCAATAACACACGCCCTTTTACAATTGCAGCGAAAAGGCCATGCCTCACTTGATATCTGCACTTATTTTCATTTCTGTAAACTTTCTTTGTATTCTAGTTAGCTTACAGGATTATGGCTATAATATATATATTCGAAAAGCTGACCATGGGGAACTGCTATCTTTGTACAGTGCAGAATGGGGACATTTCCAACTTCCGCACTGTAGTGCGATCTCGGAGTTGGTATATTTAAGTTATGGGGGTTGTGGGGGGTGGAGCCACCATGGGGGGGTGCAGAAGGCTTGTCCCCCTGCTAACAGTTTTAAGGTAAGTGTTTGTTGTGGGGTTTTTTTTGTTTATTTTACATGGTCGGCTTTTCGAAAGTCGATCATATGGTCTCGGCCATATGAAAGTCGACTTTGTGAAAAGTCGACCATGTGAACGGGACCTATATATATATATATATATATATATATATATATATATATATATATTTATAGATATATGTGTGTGTGTGTGTGTGTGTGTGTGTGTGTGTGTGTGTGTGTGTGTGTGCGTGTGTGTAAAGTAGACCCATATATATATATATATATATATATATATATATATATATATATATATATATATTAATTCTCTCTCACTTGATCCTAACAGCATAACTTGGTTTAAATCTTACCTTGAAAACCGACAACAAGCAGTACTCTGGAAAAACTCATTATCTGACCACGTTCCTATCTCCCTAGGTGTACCACAAGGCTCTATCCTAGGTCCACTTCTTTTTTCCATCTTTATTAACGACCTTCAATCAGCTATCCTTTTTACTACCTGTATTCAATATGCAGATGACTCCACTATAATCTGCACAGCTACCTCTCAAACTGAACTTCAGTCTCTTACCCAAAAAGCCTTTAACACAGTAGAACAATGGTTCTCACAATGCTGCCTTCTACTCAGTCCCAAGAAAACAAAGCTACTACTCTTTTCGCCAACACGTAAGCAAATCCCCC
Organism: Protopterus annectens; assembly: GCF_019279795.1. NCBI lineage: Eukaryota > Metazoa > Chordata > Ceratodontiformes > Protopteridae > Protopterus > Protopterus annectens. The sequence goes on from NC_056728.1 coordinate 485,256,112, forward strand.
TAAATTTCTCCATCACTTCCAACAACAATACTAGTATTTCTCCTGTCACCACCACAGAATTACTTGGAATTACAATAGGCAATAAACTTAATTTTGAAAATCACATTAACTCTACTATAAAAACTGTGAACAAAAAAAAAACATTTCTTACCCCAGCTACTAGAATTACCCTAGCCAAAACTCATCTTATCTCTACTTTACTCTATGCATGCCCTATTTATACCAACCTGTCAAAAAAAAACCTTAATAAACTAGTTATATCCTACAACAACATTGCTAGATTTGCTACCGGATCTCCTTTTAGGACCCATCACTGCCTTAATCTAAGACAACTTGCCTGGCTAGAACTTCACAATCAGATTGAACTACAACAACTTATAATAGCTCACAAAACCCTGCACCAACCCACTAAAACTCCAATACTCACCAGCCTTATTACCCCTTATTATAACCTGCAACATCTACGCTCCTCTAACAAACCTTTGATCAACAGGACTACAACTAATAACTCTGCAGGAGATAGCTTGTTCTCCAACTCAGTTGGAAAACTATGGAACAAATAACCCTCTGATATCTCATCTCTGACTTCTCTTCCTATTTTCAAGAAGAATCTCAAAAAGTATCTGAATAAAACATGGATATGCCCCTGCACTAACCCAGACTAGCCTTGCTCTTCCTTTCTTGTCTCCTTACCTTCCCCTCTCTCCCGTCTTTACCCAATAACCCAGTTGAGGTCTCCTAGCTCCTCAACTATACATTAAGGTAGTGAACTGACCCACTGACTATTTATCTCTGAGTGTTTCTCCACTCTTTCATAGGTGTAAATTCTGCCTCTCTTTCATAAAGTAACTCTATTATTTAGCCCTAGGAAGATAATTAAATCCATAAACACATCCTATACTAACTCTGATACCTTTCCTATCTTTCCTTCTCTTCCTTTCTTACTTTATCCTCAGTCTATTCATTACGCTTTCTAATTATGTTACTTTATAAAAAGTACTATGCTTTGCCCATGACATAATATGCGGGATCTTATATCTCACTTATGTGCAAGACTATTGTGCTATTAATCTCCCAATTTCCTCAAAAAAAAAAACTTTTTTTACTTGACTTCCGTCTTACTATTATAGCTGTAATTACTTTTATGTTTACTTTTTATTAAACTATGTATTAATACTTGGAGCTTTTCTCCCCAGGACTCTACTGAAAATGGACATATATCCAGCTAGACTAGCCCGATCAACAAATGTAAAATAAAATAAATATATATATATACACACACACACACACACACACACACACACACACACACACACACACACACACACACACACACACAGTTTACTATTGGCATTCTGCATCCGTTTTGATCGACCATTTAGAATCTTGACCCGAAATGCAGAATCGGGAAAGCCAGAAAATAAACCAAGGTGAAAATTAATGCATCGACAACCGTGGTTCGATGTATTCGACCTAGCAGTAGGTGACATCACTCACCTCCTCCTATGCACATTAGCATACCGTTACACTCTAAAGTCAATGCTACATTAATTCTACTACTCACAAGTGGAGAGCTGTGCCCCCCACACCCACTGTACATTAAATATACCAACTCCAAGATTGCACTACAGTGAGGAAATGGGCTAATTCCCTCTTCCTCAATGAACCACGATCTCCCTGCACAATGTCAAACTGAAATACTCGAACTACACTGCCCATTTGTCCTCTCGCATTGCAGGGTGTGGGGAGCCCACCTCCACCTGGTTGGGTTTTGAATTGTGCGGTGCCGGTTTTGTGTGTTGTTGAGTGAGTGGTTACTTACAGTCTGTCAGTGAAGTGGGTTTTCATGCATTTCATCTCGATGATGGCAGGTTTCGAAGTTTTGAAGTAGACCCGTAGATATATATATATATATATATATATATATATATATATATGTATACACACACACACACACACACACAGACACACACACACACACACACATATATATATATATATATATATATATATATGTATAAATATGTATATATGGATTGACAGATATAAATAGATATATGAAATGTATGGCCTAGGGACCCAAATTCCTTCTAAATCAGGCTCTCACACAGAGAAATCACGAAGGTCATGGAGTCATTGGTAGAGACCAGTAAGTCGCTGGTAATCTTAAGTGGAAATATGTAAAATATTGATAAGGTGTGCCAAATGAAGATTGTCTTTCTTGTTTCACCCACTGTCCAGTTCTCTGTCTCATACAGAAAAATGCATAGTGCTTTGAAGCATTCATGCATGTTTAAAAGTCAGTTACAGCCTTAATGTTGTTCTAAATATATATAAGTTTCCCCTTATCTGTATGCAAAGCCTTACATAAGGATTTTAACAGTTCATCTTTCCAGATGAGGAGAGAAACCCTAAACATAACCCTTTTATACTAGGACATGCAATCGACCTGTAAGTCCATTTTTAAATGCTGTTGATCAGAGCAACAAACAGTTTTGCTGCAGTAGCATGGTGATATGAATATGTATGTAGGTTCAGACAGTGTCACAGCCCAGTAGCATGGTGGCATGAATATGTATGTAGGTTCAGACAGTGTCACAGCCCAGTAGCATGGCAGTATGAATATCTATGTAGGTCCTGACAATGTCACAGCCCAGTAGCATGGTGGTATGAATATGTATGTAGGTTCAGTGTCACAGCCCAGTAGCATGGTGGTATGAATATGTATGTAGGTTCAGACAGTGTCACAGTCCAGTAGCATGGCGGTAAGAATATGTATGTAGGTCCTGACAATGTCACAGCCCAGTAGCATGGCGGTATGAATATGTATGTAGGTCCAGACAGTGTCACAGCACAATTGCATGGTGATGTGAATATGTATGTAGATGCTGACAGTGTCACATCCCAGTAGCATGGTGATATGAATATGTACGTAGGTCCTGACAGTGTCACATCCCAGTAGCATGGCAATATGAATATGTATGTAGAACCTGACAGTGTCACATCCCAGTTGCATGGTGATATGAATATGTATGTAGGACCTGACAGTGTCACATCCCAGTTGCATGGCGATATGAATTTGTATGTAAGCCCTGATACTGTCACATCCCAGTAGCATGGTAATATGAATATGTGTATAGATTCTGATAGTGTCATAGCACACTGCTTAACACCAGGGAAATGGGCTTATGGACATTGCAAATGTGACAATATTCCTTTGATGAAAACAGTGTGCATTTAGGGACACAGACATTTTAAGAAAATACATTTCTTTTTATAAATCACTTCAGATCAGAAGCTGAGACCTTTTCAAAGACTTGTAGCAAGAAGGCTAAGGCTTGCTTTGGTTTCTATAGCAACATGTATTTTGCAAAAATAAGAATGGCATACTGTATGATTCATACCATGCATGGATGAAAACTATCCTCTAAAACCATATGTGTGTGTGTGTGTGTGTGTGTGTGTGATAAATTAAGGGATACGAGCAAGTTTTAAAATAAAGAGAAATCTGAATGCAGAATACAGGCACACAATAAAGCTAAAGGAGTTATCTGAGTACCTGCATATCCAGAAAATATAACAAGAAGTAGGATTACAAGTGTGTGTGTATGTAGAAAATCAATAGCCATTGCATCTATACTGTTTGGCTTTTGAAAATTCTTAAAATGTTGTTATAGCATTTTTAATTCACCATCTAATTTTTTTATAAGGTTTTAATTCTTGCAATATCACTGGTTAACTATGTGGTTACAATGAATTTAAAATGAAGACATGGACAGAGTGTTCAAGTTGAGACCAGCCATAACACAGCACATTGCTCCCACTCGTGGAACACTCCATCCTCTTTGCATGCTGTAAATCATGCCAGTAATTCTTTGTAGAGAGAGCAACCCCAACAACAGGGCTATACAAAGTTGGTGCAGATATCTGCTATGGGTACCCTAGTCCTGTCCATCCAGTCTCTTTTGCTGGAACTATGTCCACCACATACACCCAGACCCCTAACCAAAATCTCTGACCAATTACATCACATTGAAGACATCACCTTCTCCCTGACCAGTTTTTCTGGCTGCTCACACTCACCTGATCAGGAGATACACACACTTACCCTCAACATTAGCCCACACAAATTAAACCCCCACACACAAATACAAGCACATATACCCTGCCAGTTGTTGACAGCTGTCACTGTGGCCCTACCCACATAAGTATATGATGACAACTGTGCCTTGCCCTCATATCTCTGTATCCATGGTGCTCTGTAATGCCCCTAATGATTGTTGGAGTTGTGTAAGTGGTGGCACTATGGGACCTACACTGTGCCATGTCTGCCCCATTATGGGCTTATTCACCAGAAGTGGAGGAAGATCAGCAACAAATATTGGGTAGCACTAGGTATGCATCGCCACACATCAGGAAGCCACATTACCTGGAAAGGACACCATGTAGAAACACCTACTATGCAGAAAAAATGGGCTATCTGGAGCAGTTACATGTTCTGTGTGACAATGGCTCACAGCAGGTCACATGTTCTGTGTGAGTATGGTTCACAGCAGATCATATGTTCTGTGTGACTATGGCTCATGGCAGGTCACGTTCTGTGTGATTATGGTTTATGTTCTGTGTAACTACGGCTCACAGCAAGTGACATGTTCTGTGTGACTATAGCTCACAGTAGGTCACATGTTCTGTGCTACTATGGCTCACAGTATGTCACATGTCCTGTGTGAATATGGCTTACAGCAGATCATATGTTCTGTGCGGCTATGGCTCACAGTCTGTCAAATGTTCTGTGTGACTACGGCTCACAGTAGGTCACAAGTTATGTATGACTACAGCTCACAGCAGCACACATATACTACCTCTACAAAAAGTGTGGATGAGAAGAAATGTTTTTTCCAATGCACTGTAAGAACAGTAGGAGTGCAACTGACTGCCATTGTATGTCAACCATCCTGCTAGTGACATACACTGTGAATGTCAACTACACCTTTTCCATCTCCCACAGCATACTCAACTATTCTATATCCCTTGTCGTCAGCATGACTGCTACCCAGCAGTAGGCTGACACATATGGCAGGACATTGCTCAAAATGTCAGTGTAATCCTCTAGTATTATCTACGTAAGATTTCCTACACGAGCATGTGTGCAAGCCATCCACCTCCCCACACACACTCCCCAGCCAGAAAAACAGCACCATTGTACAAATACAGTCAGAAGCAGCCTGAAATGTTACATAAGCCTTATGATCTTCCTCACCTACAGTACTCCCAGAAACATACATTTGTGTTTGCTGCAAAACATTGTGCACTATTACTAGGCCAGCAGACTTAGGTAATAGTACTTCAAGCTCCGCTTCCCCAGCACTTACAAAGACACACACATGCACATGCACACACACACACACACACACACACACACACACACACACACACACACACACACACGCACACACACACACACACACACACACACACACACACACACACACACACACACACACACACACATACACACACACACACACACACACACACACACACACACACACACACACACACACACACACACACACACACACACACACACACACACACACAGACACACACACACACACAGACACACACACACACACACACACACACACACACACACACACACACACACGCACACACATACACAAACACATATATACACACACGCATACACTCTGTGTCCACAGTCCATCAAGATATGATTTGAAAAGGTGTGTGGAAACACTACCAATAGCAGTCACACACCATAGAAGTATATAGACTACATGGTCTTCTGCAGTCACACTCCTCCTAGATGCATATTTCACAAAAATATTGCTTTATCTCTTTTTAAAATTGGCACTTTGTGGGTACAGTACCATCCTGCAACCATATATCTTGAGTTGTAAGACAACACAAAATTTATATGGCAATAAATGGCATACATTCTCAAATCCCAAAGTCTAGTTAAGACAAAGATATAATGTGGCACATAAAAAGATACAATGTATAGTTAAAATGAAGCTCTTTAGCTTTTAGGGTCATAGGTTCATAGGTAGGTACTAGGCTATTTGCCTGAGGGCATTTATAAGCCTAGCCAGAGTGTCGGCTTTCGCAGCCACATTCATTAATTAACTGATCCTCTGTCAAGCAGAGCCAATGAAGTGATCCCAGGGGTGTATTTTCTGTTACCCATCCACTCGTCAAGGTTTCTCTTGAAGAGTGTTAGTGAGGGGGACTGCCTGATGTAATTTGGAATTTTGTTCCAAAGCATGGGGAGTCTCTGTGACAGGAATCTATCCCTCCAGAATGTTCTATTTATTGTTGTGGTGAGGTTTAGCTAAATAGAGTGCATAGCTCGCAGTGACTTGGATTTCTTTAGGTGGAGCATGTCCATCAATTCTGAGTTTGACATGGCTTTGTAAGTCAGCTAGAGATCACCTCTGAGTAAGAGATATGCCACTGAGTACAGCCGGAGTTTTTCAGTCGGGCTGCATAGGACTTATGTTTGAGGCCAATAATCCTCTTGGTGAAGTACTTTTGTGGTCTTTCCAGCTGTTGGAAGTATCTTGTGAGGTACATCCCAAATGGAGCATTGTACTCTATCATGGGTCTAATGAGTGACGAGTAGAGGGGCACTATAACCTCTTTATTTCTAGATGCAAACTCTTTAGTAATTAGATGGATTTCCAAACTACTTTGGCAATATGATTGTCAAAGGAGAGATTACTATCTACCTGGGTCCCCAGATCTCTTATTACCTCTTCTGTATTAAGGGGGCTGCCACCTATGTGGTAATTCATGGGTGTTTTTTTTTTCCCAAACGGGAATACTATGCATTTTTTGGTATTTAGCTTAAGGCCACGACTTTGACACCAGGTGACTGTCTCAGTAAGGCCCTTTTATAGGATGTTTGTGTCAGTTGGAGAGTCAATTATGGCTCCCAGTTAGCAGTCATCGGTGAACTTGGTTAGCCATAGTCCTCCTGTGTTTTCCTGTACTTCTGAGAAGTATATGCCAAACAGTAGGGGTCCCAAGACCAAGCCTTGCGGGACACCACTTGTGACTGGTTTAGAGTTGGACCTGGAGCCCGCTATTCTTACTGTGTGAGTTCTGTCTGTAAGCCAGTTGGCAACCAATCTCGTGACATAGGGGTTTATGTTCAGGCTGGTGAGTTTTTCTGTAATACCCGAGTGGGGAATGGTGTCAAAAGCCTTGGCAATGTCAAGGTAGGCTGTGTGAACCACCTTTTCCTCATCTATGGCCTTGGTGACTGTCTCGAAGAAGTCAACCAGGTTTAGTAGGCATGATCTGCCCTTAACAAAGCTGATCTGGGTCGGATCAAGTATTTGGAGGTTCCCAATGTCTTTGTTAATGAGTTCCATGATGATGCGCTCCATAGCCTTGCAGACCAGGCTAGTCAGGCTTATGGGGCGATAGTTACCAGGGTCAGTTCTGGCCCCTCCTTTGTGGAGAGGAATAACTGTTGGTGTGCACCATTCTATGAGCATGTAGCCTGTGGCGAGGCTGAGGTTGAACAGCATGTTTAGGAGGGGGGTTAGTTCATTCTGTAGTTCGTTCTGTAGTTCGTGCAAGACGCAGCCTAGGACACCATCTGGTCCCATTGACGCTGTGTTTTTGGCTTTTGAAAGGGCTGTTTTTACCTGTGCGTCTGTGATTTTTGGGACACTACACTTTTCCGGTATTGTTGTGGACCCTTTTGGAGGTGAGAGGGGGGTGAAGTTTGCACTGAATCTATCTGTCAGGATGTTGGCAATGTCAGTAGGTTCAGTATATTTTGTGCTATTTTGCACTAGTTCAATGCATATCTGCGAGTTGCCACTTAGATTCTTAATATAGCTAAAGAAGGATTTGTGGTTATCTTTTGAATCCTTGGCTATTTTTCTTTCGAAGTTAGCCTTGGATGATTTCGTAAGGGACCTTAGTTTCTTACTGATACTGATCAGGGATGTCTTTCCTTCTTGGGATTTGCTTTTTTTCTGAACTAGTTTCCTCCTTCTGTTGTATAGCCTGTTTTTGCAGGGGTCTACCAAACTGGTTTCCTTCTCTTAGAGGAGTGAGCCGTGGTTTTGCTAGGGATGGCATGATCCATGCATCCTTGTAGGTGCTCACAGAGTGCATTTGTAAATGTTTCTGCATCTTGGGCAACATTATCCTTTAGCGTGGGGGCTGTGAAACTTACCACCTCTGTCTTAAGTAAGGTCAAGTTTGCTTTAGAAAGGTTTTTTACTGTGGTTTCCTTAGTTGGGGGTGGTGGTGGGGTGTGGACATCCAGAGTGATTAGTTTATGGTCTGATCTAACCAGTGACGGGTTGACTTCCAGTGTGGAACACCTGTCGCCCATGTTGGTGATGACCAGGTCCAATATGTTTTCACCTCTGGTAGGGGAGTTTACCAGCTGATCCAGGGCATTTGAGTTGATGAATTCCAGGAAGCACTGGGCCTGGGAATTTGTGCTCTAGTAGTTTTCCCAGTGAATGGTAGGGTAATTGAAATTGCCCAATATCAGGGAGTTCAGAAGGACCTAAATGGTTTCCAGTTTCTCCAGAAAGGTGGAGTGGTGGTCCTGGATCATGGAGGGTGATCTGTAGCAGGCCACAATTTGCATTGCAGATTTGCCCAATGTTAGTTGCACATGGATGATCTCAGAGGTATCATGCTGCACCACTAACCTGGAGGTGTAGATATCCTTCATGAAAATGGATACATCCCTCCCTTTTGTGTTTTGGTCCGTGTTCTATGGCCAAAACGTGTGGTATGAGTTGTAGCCCAGTAGTGCTGGGGCGCTCTCTGGAGCCTTGAACCAGGTTTCAGTTACTGCACAGATGTCGATGTTCTCCATACTGAGGAGTGCTTTGAGCGTGTGCATTTTGAGATTTAAACTCCTGGCACTGAGTAGCATAACCCGCAGATTTTTGTTAATTGTGCTGTTTACGAAAGTGGGTTTGACTTTTGAGCCTTGCCTAAAAAAGGCACTATGGGGGCAGCAAGAGCCTTGGCCAGTATTCGAAAGCCTAGGGGTGACAGGTGCAAGCCATCTCTTGTGAAGCAATGCGGCTTGTCGAGCATGTTGTCCCAGGCTGACAGACACTGGATCCCTTTTGAATGACACCAGAAGCTTAGCCAGTTGTTGAAATTGATATTTTTTTCTTTATACTGAGGGATCATTCTTGGTGAGGGCAGGATGCTACTCAGGGTCAGAGTCATACCAGCCTAGGGTGCATGATCAGAGAGCTTTTCCGTGTCTCTTTTCATGTAGTCCAGGGAGGTATGTCTCAGGTCATTCACACCAACATGAACAATGACAGAGTCATATTTGTACTTGTTCTGGAGTGACATGAGTGCTTGTGTTATGTGGCGGATTCTGGATCCCGACAGGTAGCTAACAGTAACCTTCCACTTGTCCAGCCTAGTGATTGGGATGTCAGTGTGCCTGACTATAGAGTCACTAGTGTGTTAGGTATGTTATTTCACCTTAAGGGCTGTGATTGTGCGGCACACTGTTTTGTGTTTTATGTGTTGTTTGGTTTGTGACCGGAAGTGCAGTTTGTTTGGGTGCCTGATTTGTAGGTCTCTGATGCTTTTGCAGGTTTTTATTTAGTGCCTCCGAGTATGATTTTGTGTATTTATGTGTATTTTTTGCCAGTGTTGTTTTAGTAGGTCTGTGTGCGGCTGGAGGTGGTGGTGCAAGTGTTAACCTTCTCCTCTTGACTGTCTGTTCCAGTCTTGGGTGGAGACAGCTTAGCTTCCAGTTTGGCTGTATAATTGCATCTCCCGTATATGTTAGTGTTTTGTGGTAGGAGGAGAGGGTTGTCTGTGTACATGAGGCAGTTGTAACATTGCCTCCGGATATTCAGATTCACCAGTTGGACTGGAGTGTGCACCTGAAGTTGCCCTTTGGTCATGCCTGAATAGTAGGGTGAGCTGCTTAGTCGCTTGGTTGGTGAGGGGTGAATAAAGAGCCTTGCCTTGCTGGTCAAGTCAGTGTCAGGGTATATTAGTGCTTGCTATTAGGTCTGATCAAGTGCTGGGTTGTAAGATGCTTTTTGAGTGCTTAGATTGAGAGTTAGACTAGTCTCAGGGGAAAAACTGAAGAGTAGACTTAGTGGAGCCAGTAATAATTTAACCATAGCTAACCGGCACTGCACTTTAGTATGTAGCCTACAACAGTTAAACAAAGTATTTAAACAAAAAATAACTTTTTAAAAGTACAGGCAGTCAAATAAGTACAATATGTGAAAAAAAACAAGCTTTTAAATCACAATAAACGCTGGAAAATCTGCATTCAGGCGGAAAACAGTAAAGTACAGCAAGAAAGTACAGAAAACTGATACTTAATCACTCAAAAGTCTCAATTCTAAGCTAGAAGGCTTGTATCACTTTAAGGCTTTCTAGTGCTACCCAGTAGGTTAGTTACAGGAAAGATGGGAAACAAGCGCAGATGTGGTCTTTTAAACCAGAAAGTTGAAAGAGACGGACAAACTGTCCAAATGGTCAATAAACTACAATTTCTGGGCCAAGAACCTCTCCTCTCATGGTAGACAGGCTACCTAGTGCTTACCACTCCCACTAATAAGCTAGAAGGCTTTCTTCCAACACAAAAAGGCTTGCAGGGCTCAGAAGCTTACCAACTGCCCCGGATCCAGCAACTTTGCATCTGGACTAGGCTAGTTACAAGAAAGGTGGGAAACAAGTAAGTGCAGCTTTTAAACCAGAACATTGAAAGAGATGGAAAAAAAAACTGCCCAAATGGCCAATAGCTACAATTTCTGGGCCAGGAACCACTCCCCTTGTGGTAGATAGGCTACCTAATGCTTACCACTCCTACTGATAAGCTAGAAGGCTTCCCTCCAACACAGAAAGACTTGAGGGGCTCAGAAGCTTACAAAGAGTCCTGGATACAGCAAATCTGTGCCTAGACTAGACTAGTTAAAGGAAAGGCAGGGAACAAGTACAAACGTAAGCTTTTAAGCCAGCAAGTTGAAAGAGATGGAAAACTGCCCAAATGGCCAAATAAACTACAATTTCTGGGCCAAAACTCACTCTTCCCATGGAGGATAGTCTACCTAGTGCTTGCCATTCCCATTGATAAGCTAGAAGGCTTCCCTCCAACACAGAAAGGCTTGGGGGCTCAGAAGCTTACTAACAATCCTGGATACAGCAACTCTGTAACCGGACTAGGCTAGTTTTAGGAAAGGCGTGAAACAGGCACAAGTGCGGCTTTCAAACCAGAAAGTTGAAAGAAATGGAAAAAAAAAACTGCTCAAACAGCCAATAGCTACACTTTCTGGGCCAGGGACCACTCCTCTTGTGGTAGATAGGCTACCTGATGCTTACCACTCCCACTGATAAGCTAGAAGGCTTCCCTCCAACACGGAAAGGCTTGGGGGGGCTCAGAAGCTTACAAAGAGTCCTGGATACAACAAATCTGTACCTGGACTAGATAGTAACAGGAAAGGCAGGAAACAAGCGCAAACACAGACTTTTAAATCAGAAGGTTGAAAGAGATGGAAAAGCTTCCCAAACGGCCAATAAACTATCATTTCTGGGCCAGAAGCCACTCCTCCTGTGGTAGATAGGTTACCTAGTGCTTACCACTCACTGATAAGCTAGAAGGCTTCTCTCCAACACAGAAGGGCTTGGGGAGCTCAAAAACTTACCAACAGTCCTGGATACAGCAAAACTGTACCTGGACTACACTAGTTATAGTAAAGGCAGGGACCAAAAGCAAAACGGACTTTTAACCAGAAAGTAGAAAGAAATGGAAAAACTGTCCAAATGGCCAATGAACTACATTTTCAGGGTCAAAACCCACTCTTCCCATGGTAGATAGGCTACCTAGTGCTTACCACTCCCACTGATAAGCTAGAAGGCTTCCCTCCAACACAGAGAGGCTTGGGAGGCTCAGAAGCTTACCAACAGTCCTGGATACAGCAAGTCTGTATCTGGACTTGACTAGTTGCAGGAAAAGCAGGAAACAAGCTTAGAATTTTTTTTTTGTTACAGAAAAGCAGCCAAAACAGCAGTAGATGCAATTCAAATTGTAGTGCAGGCCAGCACACCCGAGAGGCTCAGAAGCTTACCAACAGTTCTGGATACAGCAAGTCTGTATCTGGACTTGACTAGTTACAGGAAAGGGAGGAAACAAGCTTAGAATTTTTTTTTTGTTACAGAAAAGCAGCTGAAACAGCAGTAGATGCAATTCAAATTGTAGTGCAGGTCAGCACACCCAAGTGACGGCGAGTGTGTAGCAACAATACGGCAAATACAGTTCAAATAAATGCAATTAAATTAACAAATGACTAAAAAACAAATGCAGAATGCAGTAAATTAGAAGGCTACTAACAAGCAGTAATAAGTGCAGAGTAAGAGCGACTGAACAGATAGCACGCAGAAGAGCAACTAAGACAGTTACAGTAAGAGCAGCTGAATAAAAAATATATATTTTATTTTATTTTATTTTTTTTTTTAAGGGAGGGAACAGAGCAGGATTAAGAGGCTACAGGGGTTGTCCTTCCCAAATGCTCTTTTTGTACACAGTAGAAATGCCTGAAATCAGAATATGATCTCACTACACTCAGTTGAGTGAGATGGGCCCAGAAGGAGTATCCAAATACAAATCTACAAGAGGGGCGGGCAATTTCAAAGCCACCAACATTAACACCAAAACCAGAACACGGAGGGTGGGTGGGAAACTAACTGTAGAGAGACAGCCACAACTTCAGCTGAGTTAATATTCAGTGAAAAACACAAATAAATAAATGAAATACAGTACTATATGCAAAAGAGCAGATAAAAGTGTACTTAAATTCACTTATACATCCAGCTGATTTCAGGTAGATGTTAGCCGGCCAAAGCTCTAATATTAAGCAGAGATAACTCAAAATGTACCATTTATATAAGGCAAGACAGAATGTCAGTGATGAGGTGAAACTACCCCCCACTGCTATCAATGGCTAAACAGAAGTTTAATTTGGCTGAAATGGCTAACAGAAGTTTAGTTTGACATATGAATTGCAATACTGACTGACATCTCACAGTATTAACACAGGAGTTGAACAGAGTGTGAGCTTTCTTGCAAAGTAAAAACCGTTATTACAAAACAAAGGAGTATGATTGGGTCTCTGATTGTTGCTAGATTATTATGTGTTTGAGACATGGATATCAAAATATTTCCCCTAAGGGCAACACCTGAAAGGTGAATTTTGGCATCTTTGTTCAGAATACATAACAAAAGGTTATGAATAAGTACCTGATCATAACTGTTTGTACTACATGGAGCTTTATCTGCTCCATGTACTACTAGACTAGGCAAGTGAAAGTGGTGGAGTGCAAGGAAATTTACTGTCTTTGAAAGCTGGTAAAACGTAGAGCTATCAGACAGCAGCATACCTCTCAACTTCTCTACTTAGAAATTCCAAAAATAATGGGGGGGGGGGGAATCATCAAAATCAGGGGTAGTTGTTGAATATTGCTCTAATTTGCTTTAAAAGTTAATAGAATAGCGGGTTTTGCATCAACATTTTTTTAACAATAAGAGACATAAAAGGCTATTGTCTGGCATCATTGACCTAATTGAAATCCTTAGTGATATACCAAAAAATCAGAAAATGTAGTGCTCCTCTGTAGAAGCAATGACTTTAAAAGCTATTAGAAAATTTGCTTTGCCAGACTGTATCTGTCTAAATGGGGCAGAGTGAAGCTTTCAAAAGCTGCTTTACTCTAACAGCTGTTCTTTGTCAGCTGACACTGTCTGCTTTTGGTCATTAGTACGAGAACTGGTCTTAACAGCACTTAGGTGTCCTTAACAAGCTTTTCCTAAATGCCCAGATATATTTGGGTCTCATGCTAGGGACATGCTTAACAAGTTATTTTTTTCATTTCATGACTTTAAAATGTAATTATGGTCTTTCTTTTTTTTTTAAACAAGAAACATCTTTATTAAATTATCATGTATAACATAGGCCATGTTACATTTATATAAGTGGAAATAAACCATAGTGACACAATTTCAGTTGTAAACATTATACATTCCAAACCATGCCGACACAACTGTAGCTGCAAATATTACACATCACGTTTAACATATCCAGTCATTGTTAGTCAACTATTACATAACTCATTCAAATCCTGCCTTCATTTAAACCTCATTCCTCTTCTGCATGTATTGATCCTACATTTCCCATATTTTCCTATGCAATTTGTTCCTACCCTTTTTCTAAAGATTCCAGTTCCAGTTGTTTTATCTCTGTTACTATATTCACTACTTCTAGTGAAGTTGATTTAGATTTTGATTTCCATTTTCTAGTAATTGCTTTTTTTGGCAGCCATCATAACTAGACTCAACAAGGCCTTACAATGTCTAGGCAATTCCGATTCTCTATCCTAGTTCAAAAAAATAATTTCCCTAGTTACACCAATTTGCTCATCCAGCATCTCCGACAGAGCAGTCTGCAGGGACTCTTTAAAGTCTGCCAACTCATTACATTCCCAAAAAATATGTTCCCAGTTATCTCTTTCTTCCCCATCACACTTCCAATATTTGCTCTCTACCTGAGGAAAAATTCCTTGAAGTCTGTTTGGGGTATAAAAATACCTATGCAAACACTTCCAGGCAAAGATCTTAAATCTTCTATATTGTGTTGTATATTTGGGAGCCATACATATATCCCCCCATTGTTTCTTTGTGAATTACTTATCTAATCTTTCCCAGTCCTTTCTAACCTCCTCTGATTTATTTTGATAGTTACCATGTAATATTTTATATGGTCTACTAATTATTCCTTTCTAAACTGCCACTTCTGTTTTACATTCTACTAAAAACCCTACCAGTGCTGTTTTTTTTTCATTTAGGACCCCCCACCATTTCTTTCTCTTTACCTATATACTCTGATATCAGTCCTTGATGTGGAAGGCAATCTCTTGCATGCAGTCCAGATATGTTCTTGGTGTCTTCCCATTCTATTAATTTTCCATCTATAGTTATTTGCTCTCAATGCAATACCTTCTCCAATATATTCCTGCCTCTTCCTCCTGCTTATTGTCTGTATCCCTAATTGCAGTCATCCCTATTGGCAGAATCTCCTTTCTCCATTCTTGTGTTGGTTTAGTTCTTAGAAGACCTTCTGCTGCTTTATGGATATAATATTCTGCATGATTATTGCTGTTCTCCTTACAGGTCTGCATCCAAAATCCCAGTCTGTCCCTGTTACTTCAGCTTCCCCGTTTCATTATCATCTCTTCCCACTTTGAATTATACTCTTCTGCTTGTGCTATGTATAAAAGCCTTACCTGCGTTGCCCTGAAATACCCCTTCAACTGGGGTAATCTCAATCTGTCCTCTTCTGTTCGAGTAATTATGGTGTTTCTTATGCAATAAAAATATGAATCTACTTTTTTGGATTCATAGCATTGAGCAAAATATTAGAGTATGGAGAGCATTGCTGACTATACATTTATGTTTCTTCATGCTTTTTGTTTAAATTATAAATACTTGATAATGTTCTGAACAACAATTTAGTTCAATATTGCAATCAAAATGTTACTTACAATAATATATCATATCGTTGTTACCCATTGTAATATGTTTGCCCACATTAATGTATCTGCTGTTTATATGTCCTGCATTTATACATTTCGAAATACTGATGTTTCCCACCTTTGTTATTATTACTACTTGCTATCTATCCTTCATATTCAAGCCATGGCAGTAATAAATTCCATTGCTTATGTATAATATTCTTAATGTCCCATCTAGGACACACACTTTTCCTCGCAGTTCCTCAATTACTTTTTCAGTCAATCCTGTTAGGTATCACCTCTCCTTAAACATTTCACTCAACACATTTACCTCTATAAAATATTTTATCATCTGATGTTAGACATGAAAGTTGAACAAGTTAATCTTTTACTGTGTTGTATTTTGTTTTAAAAGTATGTCCAAATGTATAATTAATATACGAGTTGTGAAACATTGGTTTTCTATATATTTTTTATGCAAATTTATTATCTTTAAAATCCTTACATATATAAATATATAGGAAATTAATCCCTGTAGCTGACACTTCATAAGTCAAGCTAAAAATGGCAAATATTCTCCAGATATATCAAACATTCCTTTAATATGGGAATGTCTTCCCTCCATAATATAAATATATCACCCAGAAAACATGCATACATACAAATATATTCTTGACACCTTGAGCTCAACATCCATTCGCTTTCCCCATTCCACAAGATTAAGTTGTCAATGCTATAATGGCTCCCATAGATGCCCCATTTCTGTTTAAAATATTAATCTTAAAACATGAAATAGTTATTGACTAAAATTATCTCTTTAAAGTCACAAAAATATTTGTTTCCTTTGGGATGTCCTATTCTGTATCTAATAAAATTTCTCTAAACAATGCTATACCCGTGTCTTGTAGAATAACTATAAACAGGTTTTTTTAATTTCTTGCTGTAACCAAAACAAACACAGTCACCCTCCTTAAGTCTTATAAGGTCAAGCAATTTCCAAAAATCCCTTAGCACCTGTGGAAACTTATTTAATATTTATTTTAATTTGCTATCCACATTAATGATTAAAGTTGCTGTCTTCCCACCCCTAGCAGAAATAATTGGTCTTAAAGGAGGGTGTTTTTAATTTTTATGAACTTTTGGCATACCAAAAATATAAGGTACAATTGTTTTTGCAGTTCCAGTTATGTAGTGATTAATGAAGGAATAATATAGTATATCATCTAGCTTTCTATATGCTAAAACACTTAGTTTTTACTTCATATGTGTCCTCCTTATGCAACATACTGAATATTTTCAAACTATAAGCCATAGAATCCATTATTACTGCCACAGCCCCAATATGGTTTTATAATTCTAATATCTTTCTTTGTTGATAAATCCTTTTAAACCTTCCATTCTTCCTGTTTTATATTGTAATATATTCTGTTATTTTTATTTTCCAAGAATACTCCTATTTCAGATTCTGCACATTTCTCAAGATTATCTAGCCCTCTTGTGAAAGCTTTTTGAACTTTTGTCACTTATGTATGTGATATCGTCTACACAGAATATGTGTGCACAGTGATGTGTCTACATAGAGTAAGTGTGTATAGCAGGGATGTCTAGCCTTTTTCGCTCCGGTACCTCTTACCATGCAGTTCAGGGGTCACTCACCATACTTGGGAAGACTGGGAGAGCTATATTAACATATCCAAAATGTATTTGTCCATTCAAAGCAGTTTGTTAATATACATACCAAGGGCCAGATAGAGTGCTTCGGTGGGTTGAATTGTGGCCCTAAGGCCACCTGGTGGACACTCCCTGGTATATAGTAATGTATCTAATCAGAGTAAGAGTGGACAGTGTTGTATCTATTAAAATAAAATGGGCATAGTGACATGTCTACAGAGAATAACTGCGAACAGTGATTTGTTTACACAGACTAATCCAAGATTTCATGAATATAGGCTGGAAATATGTACAAGCATCTTGCACCCTATGTTCAGTGTGCCACCTGGTACTATTGCAGTTCATAGTCATGATTTAGGGTAGCCTCAGGTGTGTACAACCCTTCCTTGAGTTCTTGAATGGCACACAAGTGTTCTGAGCAGGTTTTAGCATTCCAAGTTCAAGAGATATATGTAGACTAGCAGTGCTACATGTGCACAAAAATACGGTAACATGTTTTTTATATATTTGCCTCATCAAGTAGCTACATGTTGTTACCTGGTAAGGTGTACTGTGCATGCTTAGGCTGCCTTCATTAGGTGTACTGAAATCTACCATACAGTCAGTTGTCATGGGCGCAGACCAGAGACCATTGCATATTATGGTAATGAGGGGATCTGGTGCTGTACAAGCTCACAGTGACAGTGGGTCTTCTGTATCAATGTATGGGGGATAGTTCAGGTTTACGTGCAATAGCTATTTTGCCTGCACCATAGGGGACTCCATTACAGGTAAGAAATTTTTTCTGTATAGTGAAGTGATTTTTTTTTCTGCACTAGAATTTTGCTAAGCATACTGATGGGGGAGGAGGTCACATTGTGCAGTTTGCCATTGCTGTCTGCTAGTTTAGTCTGTCAGGACCAGCTGATAATCAACTAGTGCTAGTTTTTGAACAGCATATGACCAGAATGTGGTTAATTTGCATAGGAGTCATGTGTATGGGATAGTAATGGTATAAAATGGAGCAAAAGTGCACTCCGGGTCTTGCTACATTGTAAAACATGTTTCATAAAGCAGAGGATTCCTGTGTGGCATTCCTTGACATTTATGAACACTGCATGAAGTTTGCACAGTGCTGCATCTATGTAGACTAATTGTTCATGGTCATGTGACCACACAGATCAAGTGTGGAACAAAAGGCTGAACAAGTAATGACTTTTATCACTGCTGCTAGAAATTAGTTCATAAGCAGAGGCTGAAGCACTGCCCATTAAGCCTATGCCTTCTACATGTAATGCATTAATAAATGACCACAGGATTCTGTCAGCAAGCATCACAGTACTGCCAAAAGCGCGAATCATGGTTCAACTTTAGGGTCAGGAATACATTTGACAGGAACACCTGCACAAATTTATAGGTACCATTCTGTGGCACATGCATGCTGGTAACTAGTAGTTGCCATGTTATTTGAGTTTAAAAGCAAATACATTCATCTCTGCCTCAGATGTCTCTCTACAGAGTGTTTATATAAGCACACTTTCCTCATGGCATCTGTGCATTAGCAGGGTGCAACAGTTACAATGGAAATTAGTAGCACCTTGGCAGCTTTACTCATCTTATACTGTAAAAGAATTAGCTGTAGTGTGAATTAATCTATGTTAGTAGCATAAAATATTGATATAAAAGTTAAGGTTCTGTTTAGCTGCTACATTGCAAGAGTCTGAATTTCATGAAATATGGGCTGTATTTGGGTAGAGCTTTGCAGTGTCAAAAAAATGAAGGTTTGGACAGAAACAGT
Source organism: Protopterus annectens (assembly GCF_019279795.1). Taxonomy (NCBI): domain Eukaryota; kingdom Metazoa; phylum Chordata; order Ceratodontiformes; family Protopteridae; genus Protopterus; species Protopterus annectens. The sequence continues at coordinate 485,275,115 of NC_056728.1, forward strand.
GAATAAGACAAAATTGTGTCAACACAAATCAGTTTCCATAGCCTCACAATTTGTATTGCTAAGTACGTGTTAAATGATGATGCAAAAGTAAAAGCGCATCTTTTTCAGCATAAATGCAAACATGGCTATTTTAAATATATATTTATATATTTGTATGTATGTGTGCACTTACAGGCACATAGACATACAGATACATACGTAAATATACAAAATACATACAAACCAAAGAGAGCAAAGGAAGTGAAACTGCACCTTTTTATTTAGCTTTGTTTTAGCTTTTTTTATGTTTTTGTGTTTTTACAAGGTAGGAGGGACTGCCCCCAGACCTTGTCTACTCACAATCTCTGTTCTCTAGGAAACAAACAGAAATATGAACTTGAGCCACTGTCTTCCTAACATGCTGTAAAGAGGTATAAAACACTAATATTTTCTAATCTGGTAAAAAAACTACTAGTTTCTGAAAGTATAGTACTCACTTTCTATGCGGTCAGTAGATCAGAATGTTTAATTTAGGATATTTTGCACAGCAGTCCACCAAATGGATAACTCTGAAATTGTCCAATGCATTTCTTTTTATGTCTCAACAAGATATTTTGAAATAGTTGCATGTTATGCCATTAGCTTGAAACAATGATTTCTTATTTTTGGTTCATAACACATGCACATTTCTGAGGTTTCAGAGCTAGCTATTTCCTATATCATTTATATATATATATATATATATATATATATATATATATATATATATATATATATACATATACATATATATATATATATATATATATATATATATATATACATATATATATATGTGTGTATATATATATATATATATATATATATATATATATATGCATATATGCATATATATATATATATATATATATATATATATATGTATATATATGTATATGTATATATATATATATATATATATATATATATATATATATATATATATATAAAAATTCAGTGTTTTGTAGCAGCACCATTTGGTGTTGTGCACTTTATTACATGAAGAACAGCATGTGCTGATACTGTACAATGATGCTTGCAATGAGAGAATATGTTATGCAATGCTTATGATTCATCCAGCAGTAGTAAGTGTATATACATTGCAACGTGTTACATGGTACAAGGTACTTGAAATGAGATAGTATGTTATGCAATGCATATGATTCATCCTGCAGTAGTCAATGCATATACATTACATCATGTTACATGGTACATTCAGTGTCATACTGATATCTCACTTTAGTGGATCTCCAAACACATATGGACACTTGATAATGTAATGGGGTTAGAGGTACAATGTAAAGCTTCACCGTCATGTGTGCAAACACTTAGACCATCCCAGAGCTGTGTATGCTGCTTCTTTATTACCAGAAATAATGCCAAAGTGACAGTAGCCAAATCTGTTTAGACTCATATGATATTATAATTTTCTTTTAAGTTTCTCACAAAACTTTCTGTACTTGTACCATGGAATTCAGTATGTGATTTTGTACCACTGCACTTTGTAGTCATCTCTGAAGTTCTAAATATAACACATACATAAAACCATTCTATTTTTCAAGTGGATATCTCTTGTTTTTCCTTTATGATTCATGTGTGCAGTTTTTCATTACAATATGGTATGAGAAATCTACATTAGCCAATGTAGCTGTAACGCATAACATTGTTATATTTCAGCTGCATGTAAAGGGGCAGAGTTTGTTTTTGGTTTAATGGGAAGCAGTGACAATGAATTAATGCATGTGTTTCCCACCAGATGATTACTATCCTGCTCTATTCACCATGGTGGCTGATGAATATTCATGAGCTCTTTTTGACATCTGTTCTGTATCACTTACTGTGGATATACAGCCAATGCTAAATAGAATAACAGCTACTGAAATTTATTTAATGAGATGGCAATGTGTATATGACCATACATATGAACATTATTTTAGTAGTTATGACTGAGTTATTAATTAAATAATAACCTTAACATTTGGTAGCAATGCTGTCATTTCAACCTGCAAGGTACATTGTGCATTATGAAATATTCACATAGATATGAGCTGAAATAGTCTATAGTCATAATGGTGTACTATGCTCTTACCCTTACAATGGCTCCTGTATCACTAAAGTCAGTGTGCTAACCCCAGGGATATCTATACACTGCCATGTTATGTAATTCATGTAGTATAAACCTGTAGTTCACATTACATAATTGCAATGATTGGAAACATTAAAACTGCATTCAGGCACATATTGCAAACATAGATGTCAGATGACAATGATTCATAGGACCTGAAATGATAAGTTGCTATGGTTACTTAAGACATGAACGTGACACCTACAGACAGCATACCAGCATGCAGTGGTGTACACGCTGTTGGGCAGTAAGAGAACCAAGAAGATCAGGTGGTACGACTCAGTTAGGGTGAAAGAAACATGGAGTATACTCCCATTAAAGACAACAACATCTGAAAATGCGGAAAAGTGAAAAAAGAAAATCTAAGTAAGCTTATGTTAAAAACCGTATATCGTCCCAGATTGGAACAGAATGGCTCATTAACTACCTTACATAAAGCCTGACTACTAGCTGTTGGCTGTTGTGTATATTTTAGCATATAACTGTAGTAAATGCTATTCATTTATATCTTATGCTCTGAAGTACTGACTGTATGAACAATATGTCATGTACCATTGCAACGTTTCTGTAAAAGATGGCAGAATCTTCCTGTGAGTGTTTGGATCATTTTGGAGGCATCCTACTCCAAATGAATTAGAAACAGCATTAGGACATACACAGTACATTAATGAGTGCATTAGTTTATGAGATCATAATACTCCATAATGCCTACAGAAATTAAAAATGCTAAGTATTTACCATCATTAATCATCCGATGTGTTATTCATTAATATCAGCTCCTTTTTGACTGCTCAAAGCTGCTGCTGAGATTTCCAGTCTTTAACTTACACTTTACAGAGCAGATTCAACCTCATTTTAATCATAGTTCTCAACCTTCCATCTCCAAAATATAGAACAATATCTCTCAAAATGTGGAACAAATCAGCAACTTAGCTTTCAACTGTCAAGAGTTTTACAGAATGTCCAGATTTTTTTCCTCATATTTTTAGTCTGTTCCTCATAACATTTGTGTTTTTCTGGCAAATCCCTGAAGACTGAAGTCACTAAATAATGGGGTACATTTGAGTATCTGACTTTATATCCTTCACAGAATGTATACTAACAATTGCTGTTACTCTTCAAACTTTCTAAGTCTATAAGAGGATTGTTTAAAAATCTGTCTCTATTTTGGGCCTTTTTCCTCCCATTATTGTAGTCTTTGTCCAGATTTTTTGCTCGAAGAAGTTAAGAAGTATGATCTGCAACGTTTGGAAACAACTTAAATAGCAACTTCAGTTAGGAAACTCAAACCACAGTTGAATGTGCTACTTTATACTCATAAAAAGTTATTTTGATGGATTGACATTTTTTGGTATTACTTACCATGGATATTTGTTAAAAATGTTTAACAATCAATGTGTGGCACATGTTTTCAGTGTGGAACATGGACTTTCTATGACTCAGCATGCAATGCGTTCGTTATGATGAGTTACAGCTGAGTGTTATGATTTTATGTGTTTCACAAGATGTAGCACTAAGTTTTCAAATATTCATACACCATGTCTTGGCCTGCATGTAAATTGTTCTGAAATCCATCCCACTAAGACCACTAATGAAGACATAAGTATCACATTAGCAATGCATATGAATAACTGGGTACAGTCATTTAAAATCAGTGTTGTTATCTGAATATTTAAAAAAATGTTTTTAAATCTAAACCCATGGCATTTGTGATGTACAGATATTAACAGCATATTTACTAGTATCATTTATCGGATAACGTTACTTTAAATGTCTGAAGCTGAAGGCTGCCACACATATCAACAGGACATTGCTTGAGGAGTAAGGAACTGCTTACAGAAAAACTGAATAGCACACATCTGTAAAATTAAAAAAAAAAATCACTTGATCCTTTTATCCATCCTTTCTCCAGTGTTAATAAGTAATGTGGGTTGCATGATACAGATCAGGTCATATAAACTGTTACTGTCAAAATAAATAAATAAATAAATGAAGCAATCTAAAGATACAAAAATTTCCTTTATAAGAAGTATTGCTATTAACCTAAGTTCTACAAAATATAAGTACTGGTACAGTTTCATAATTGTAATTATCTTCTGTCAAAATGTTCTAAAGCTCCAAGATGTAAAAATACTGCTACAAAAATTCTAAGGTTACAAGGATTATTTTAACTGCAGTAGGAATTTTACTCCCCGATACCTACAAGATGCACATATTGTTGCATTTTTATATTAGTATTTTTTTTTCAAGTCAAAATACTTGTTAATATACAAAACAGTGTAATATTTCAAGTTGGGGAATATGAGTCTAGGACTCAATTTCTTAAAAACATGAACTGCTCTGAAGTATGAATGTGTGATATTGTAGAGCTGTATAAAAATGGCATACATTTTCCAGAAGTATTCCTCAAGAAAAATCTGATCTTTTATTGGGGGGGTGCATTTCTCCACTCTTTTGTGTGAAATGCTATGTGTCTCGCATTTCTTATGCCTACTAAAACTATAATTAGAATTGATTTCATCACTGCTACATCTCAGAGAACGATGTAACTCTTGACAGCCTTAGATAAAAAAACATAGTACCATTAAAATTGCCTTTCTGATTGCTACTGTAGTTTCTCTGAAGTTTCTGGAAGCAGTGTAACACTGAGAAGAATGACTGCCTGACTGCCGTATAAAACTCATCCATGGCAACGTGCAGCAGTTTTATAACATACAAGTGATTTTATGCCAGTATATGCTGTCTGCACTACTGCTTTCAACAAAAGGAACAGGTGTTCCATTCAACGGTATTATGCTAACATGTTAAGTATTACAAGACATGCAAACCATTGCAAAGTTTTGAATGTCATCCCCAATCAGTCTAATATATATGAAGTTATATGCCATTCAATTAAAAATGACAGAGCAACACACTCACTTCCTAAACAAATAATTATCAGCAGATGTTTCATTTAATTCAGACATATTACCAAGTGAAACAATGTCACTTGGGAATGATTCTTATGTTCAGATTGTACTTATTCTGTATTGGAGTTTATAAGCATTGTAATGTCACATTGCACAACTTGCATGAATCATGAAATGACAGAAATCAAGCTGATTGTCCTCTGTTAAATGAGAAATGCTTCTCGCATTCTCCTGCAGCTGGTTGGGTGGTTCCTTCTTTTCATGTACTGATTGCTCTCTGGCACTGGGAGCTGTAATTATCATGTCAAAGTCCGAGGCATACAGGCACTGTAAGCAGAGTGACAGACCCCATCCTGAGCTCACTATCCTAAATGGCAATTCTGCTTTTTTCACAAAATCATGGTGTACTTTGCTGCTGATCTGCAAAGCTGACTCATACATGATTACACATACTAGCAAAACTGTAGTGAAAAGTATGCCCAATTGTGTTTTTGTATTAAACAATGAATAAAAGATAGTTGTTCATTTTAAACATTCTGCACCTAAGCCTTTAATCAGGGGTTAGCTAACGCTTTCATTTATTATTGCCTTGTCATAGCATTTCTCACTCTAACGAAACATTGTTTAACTCTTAAGTACCACTTGAATCTTTCCCGTAATTATGGGTTTAGGTAGCAGGTAAATTCCTCACTGACAACATAAACAGTATATTTTCCCATTTCAGACAGAGCTTAACTGCACAATTTAAAGGGATGACAAGATAAAGCAATAGGTATTAGATGAATTTTTATTTGTAGTGTCTTAACAAGATCTACTGTAGTATTTGAAATTGTAGTCAGTATTGTTCAAATATATTCCAGTTCCCAATGCATCATTTCTTTATTGCATAGTTTATTGCATAGTTGGTTTATTGCATAGTTGGTTTATTGCATAGTTGGTTTATTGCATAGTTGGTTTATTGCATAGTTGTCTTGAAATTCTCTTAAACTAGAGTTCAGTGAAGGGAATAGAAATGATAACTTTGGGGACCATGATGGAAGCCTTTTTTCATGTTCACGTTTGTTTTATGTGAGTTGCAATGTATCAGTGGTCAGGCAACAAGTGTGACTTCCCAATATATCAGTGACAACATTACTAAATGGTAAAAATTATGGTTTACAGTTCTGCGTCTGTTGTTTTAGAGGTAAGAAATATAAAGTGAGACATACATCATCAAGAATATTACAGTTTATTTAATCTATGATTAGTACATGATTTTGTACAGGAAGAACAAATAACATGGAGTATTTCACCATACAAGAAAATAAAGAGACCAGAAAGTATCTTCTCTAGGTTTGAAACTATAGCTTTTTCTGAGAAAAGAAGTTTAGCAATATAATATCATGATATAGACACCTACACTAATTAGACATCTTTAGGTGTTCCAGCTGAATAAAGAAAGGAGTTACTTATGATACACATCTGCAGTCATAAATCCCTTCTGTTGGATTATACTGTGTTACTGTACAATACATCCTATTTCATCTGACTGACAGAGACTGTCTGTCCACTAAAATGTTTCATATTTCTCATGCTGCACCACACTGAGTTCTGTCATAATCATTGCATGTCCTGTGTTATACATTCCACCAATGTTTATTTTCAGAGCATGCTATGCTCTTTGGAAAGCATGCTTGAAGCAGGAATATGTCATAGTCTTCCTTAGTTATCATCATGTTGCTACCAGTCATTTTATACAAATAGATGTTTGCCTCATGCAACGTAATTCTTTTCACTTGTTTTACACTTTTCTGTCTTCTTCACACTAGGTCTCGTGTAGACCATGACAATAATTTTAAGTATTACGGAATAACACACAGGTGACCCAAATAAACAACAAGTAAATTCACCTCATAACACTGGGCATTTTCACTTTAACAAGTGTATTGGTTAGCACTATATCACCAACTAGAAGATGTTGTAATGAGTGGTGTAACTGCTCCCCAGCACACCCTGGCTTAAAACTCATCAGTTCAGGACCAGCAGAGTAATGGCCTGACTTACGGACAGAAAGCTGGGTTTTTTGATGGGGATCGAATGACAAATGGCACGGAGTGTAAGGCTCTGTCAGCAGACTTCTGCATAGCAGAACAAAGTACTACATTTCACCTTCATTGGAGGGGAAGATTTTACATTTCTATAACTTTCGGGATTTAGGTTGTGCAGCTACCTACTTGAGATTTGAGAGGGACTCAACATCAAGGAATTATACTACCTTTATGTTTATTTAAGTGCGCTGTTTAGCCAAGCATTCACTACTTTAGTGAAAGGTATTTGTAGTTAATGCTATGCAATGACCTAACATTTTTGAACAACACGGCATCGACAAATTCTTTTTCATCTTTTATTCCACAAAGAACATGGACTGATTAGAAATGACGTCTTGTGCAGCATTTGAATTGAAATTGTAGTACAGTGATACTGCAGTGAAAGAATTTTTGAACATATTTTTAATCTGCAATTTTTTCCTCAAATGGCAACTTTTGTGATCTGTTTGCAGATCACATGTCATGTGATACAGTTCTGTACCCCAGCACAACTATAGCTCCCCTCAGCTGCACTGTGGTGCTAAGAATAGGACTATAATTGGACCACAGTACTACATGTGGGCATGTGCTGTATGCATGAATGTATTGGCCAGGTGTCATGCACAGTTGTAGAATGTAACTGGGGAAATACCTACACTCAGCACTAAATGTAACTTATACACAATTACATAACATGAGGAAGAGCCTGTGGCCATGAATACAGTGCAGAAGTGAGAAACAGATTGCAAATAATCCTCACGTATGGCTCATAAACAAGCACATAAAGGGAGGAATTTGGCCATATGTATGATTTCCAACAGTATACCAGACATACCATTTGACTGGCATGTTTTACCCATGAATATATGTGTACAGTAATAGCCACCCAGTGGAGGCAATGACTGGAAGGCTTCATTTCACAGAAGAATGAACTGCTACTGCAGGCCATTCATACACATGAGATGTATTAGATGTACCTGCTGCACAGGGCTGGCACAGACAAGGAGTAATTGGACCAGGTGTGGCAGGGACTAGAGCAGGATCATCTAGTACAGCAGGGCAACATTGGGCTGACATGAGTAGGGCACCTTTGGCTGCTGCTGATGTCGTCTACATGTAAGTGAGACAGTCTGATGACACTGTACAGCATCTGCCACAAAATGGCAGGAGGGGTCATCTATATCTTCCATTGCAGAAGCCACTGTAGAGATACAGAGAAGAGCACACAACCTCACTAGGGCATGACAGACAAATTCTACCTAAGTATCCTTCATGGCTTCTACGTGTGTTGCCAATGCACATAGCATTTGAAATGCATGTGATCACTAAGGTGGGCCAAGCTACCACATAGGATAGAAACAAGGAAGGTTAGACACAACCATGACCCCAGTTCCATCCTTGAAATGGCTCTTGAAATTAACAAGTGAATGTGCAGCTCAGTGATCATTAAATAATCAGCTGATACCCATAGCATGAGACATCCTGTTAACATTGCACCATCTGACATTACGTTCTGTCGACTTATACACTGTTGTATATATGTGTGTGTGTATATATACAGATACATACACAGTAACATATATAATTGTATTAATGATGAAATTAATATTACACTTCCAGGTATTTCCTGATTTTTTCATTGACTTAATTTTCCTTTATTCTGTTCTTACATACTGGGATAAATATTTCCCCCACTGAGGCCATATTTTCTCTACTTTACTCATCTTCATCATTTGTCCAGTCTAGAACCAGTTATCTCATCTCTACACCATATGAGTCACATGTTATGTGATGCCAAACTACAAAATGCAGATATGGGAATGTGTCATACAAATGGCAACAGGTTTACTGCTGATTTATGTCCCCTAAAACAGTGACAATGTTTGTGCCGTGAAGTGGAGATGCAGTGAAATGTTAAATATGCTCCTGGTCTGTTCTTGACCATGGACTGAATTATCTGTTGCAAACAATGACATGTAGATTCATAGGTTCACAAGCTGACCCTAGGCAATTAGCCTGTTCACCATTTATGGTCTAGGTAGACCACACAAATTTAGGAATTTCCTGTTGCTTGTAAAAGTGGCTGACAATACCAGCCCTGGGTGAATGTATTAATGCCCCTGAAGTTACCGATGCTGGCCTTAAATGCAGATAGGGTACTTCTTAGTTTAATATACAAAGATAGCTTATTTTAGAGGAGGGGGATGTGCTGGGATTGGAATCTGTCATGCCACTTGGTCCTATTAATTTGTTCACATTGATTAGCTCATTTTGAATAGGTGTTTGAAGAACCATTCATTTTATGACGATACAGTAGTTCCAGGAGAGAGGATTGTGTCCTGGTGCATAAAAAGCTAAACAATGTTGATCACAAAAGGGTACTGAAGACAGAAAGTAGGAACAGCTAATAGTACTAGTGTTGTTTATTTCTAGTTCTGAATATCCCTTGAGCTGACATCAGTATGTATCACTGCACTGGCCTGAATCAAATTTAGAAAATATGTTTTGGTAACAAGGACCATAATCATTATTTTGCATGCAACTAAATTAGCCAATATTAATGACCTTAAAAGTCCTGAAGACCCATGAAGGCAATGTGGAGTTTTAAATGCAACCTGTTAATAAATTATCATATGAAGTGAAATTTGAATGCAAAGTTCTGAAACAACATGCATTTCTTTTAACATAGACCTTGTCAAAGCACTGTTTGCCTAAACATCTGTTGTGTATTCTCTATGCAGTTGTGCAGCACATCAAACGTCACAACATCATCTTGAAGAGAGAACTTGGTGAAGGGGCCTTTGGGAAAGTATTCCTTGCTGAATGTTATAACCTTTGTCCTGAGCAGGACAAAATCCTGGTAGCAGTAAAGGTAAAATACCCTCTCTAATTTCCATTACTAATTCATAACAGTGCCTAATGCATCTTGTATTTATGATAAATGTTTGTCTCTCTCTTAACCTATCGTAACAGTACCACACAAAAGTTCCAGGGGCTAATGGAATGTCAGAAGAACATGATATCTGATCGCAGTGTAAACTGCAAAACTATAACTAGATTTCATTAAAAAATGACGCTGACAGAAAGGGACAACATCTACCCTGCCCACTTTGAAATATAATAAGGCAAAGATGCAAGTTTCATTAAAAATAGATGCAGACTACCATGTATGACATAGAGACAGTGATATCAATGTTTTATTACCCTTAATGATAAATTGCAAACCGAGTGTCAACTTTTGATAACAAGGCTGTACTCAGGAACAAGAATTTGATAAACAGTATTGCTATGTACCATGCAATGTCTGATCATTGTTAAAATACCCATTGGGCACTCTGGTTATTAAAGAAATATAAAATGACTTGTTTAGGCTTTAAACTGCATTACATACCTACAGACATTTTGAATCAAAGAATAGTCATACTATATTCTTACTGCACTTGAATACAATGTTTTTAGCTTATATTTCTTCTCAGTCAGATAACTGTTAGTCAGTATATGCTTTCTTTATTTCTTTGCATATGCACAAAACATACTGCTTTGAATAGACATAAGTCAGAGAATTCAGAGGACTCTTCTCTAGCTGTGCTAATCGCACAATGTGGGTTGGTCTGTTTGTATGATATAAAGAAATTCTGATTCAGAGACACGTTAAAGCTGCGGTGAGAAATGGATCCCTACTGAAATGTCAGCACTCCAAATGCCAAGTGCCAACAAGGCAAAAAAAAAAAGCACTAAAAACACAGGAAAATAGCAAATTCTTAAAATTGCTCTTCTGCTAAGTTATTTTTTACACTTATAGATATACCAACTCTAAGATCACCATACCTCAGAAAAGAAGGGAACATTCCAAGAAATGTCCATATTGGACATAATATATGCAAGCCTGTTTTTGGATATTTAGATTCCATGTTTCATGACTTGATCTAGCTGGTCCAATATTTCAAATGCTTCCCCTGAGTAACATGTTACTAGTGACTCATTATCCTATCTCTAAATAAAATACTGTATTGCCAGAGCAGACTGTGGTAATCCTCTCTCTAGCAGCCCTTACAACACATAAGCAAAGACACCCCCTACACACCATGTGCACCCACACGAGCACACACACACACACACACACACACACACACACACACACACACACACACACACACACACACACGCACACACACACACATGCACACACACATGCGCACACACACTCACACATAGACTAGGCATTCCCTACCTTACCCCACATAGGCAGACACACACAGACACACACACACACACACACACACACACACACACACACACACACACACACTTATGTGCACACACACACACACATATGCACACACTTATGCGCACACACACTCACACATAGACTAGGCATTCCCTACCTTACCCCACATAGGCAGACACACACAGACACACACACAGACACACACACACACACACACACACACACACACACACACACACACACACACACACACACACACACACACACGCACACATGCACACACGCACACACACACACACACACACACACACACACACACACACACACACACACACAATTCCCCTTCAGACACCCATTCTGCACCCACATGGTTGCACTGCACTTACCTACACTGCACGCACTCTGTTAGGAGTGAATAGGTGACCACCATCTTTTGACATAACTCACTTTTTCTGAATTGCTTGGTTAAGTACATTGGGAACTACAGAATTTCTGGGAAAGGGCACATGGCTAATCAGCATTAGTCACTCCACTGAACTGCTGTCCATGCTAAGGTCCCCGAAAGGGGAAAACCTCAGTTTTAGCATGGTCGCACAAGAGTCACGAATAGCACCACAACAAGGTCAAGCACACCAGCAGTACTATAACAATCTTCTTTAATGACACATGTGCTGCCGGTGTACTTGACCTTGTTGTGGTGCTATTCGTGACTCTTGTGCATTTGTGTTTTGGATGAGGAGTTTATAGTCGTAAGAACGCTCGTTCATTTTCAGGAATCAGTTTTAGCGTGGCGTCTGAACCGCAAAAGCTGACTGCAAAGCAGAAACTTTCTGTAATAAGACTTCAGCACCACAGTAAAAAGTTCTGAATTTCCCCAGTGGTTTTATTCTGTGTTTTTTTTTTTTTAAATAATTTCATCTTTATTCTGCTGCTGTGATTTTCATCTTCATCTCTGGAGCTACTGCTTTCTCATTAACATCAGAATTGAAGGTTCAAGACTCACTTTTGGTTGTGAGGTTTTGTTAGTGGAGATAACATTTTCAGAATGTACAGGGTATTGTCATTGATCTGTCATTGCTTAGTCTAGTATTCAATAAAATATCAGTGCTGCTTTAATCATGAACTGATGCCCTTTACTATAATGTCATATATGTATGACTGTCTCATCTTGACCAGTGTTTACCCGTTCAATAAAAAGCTAGCTTGAAGCTATCAAAAACTGCAAGCCACTAGCAACGTAATAGCTGATACTCTTTTCTACACCCTATATTCTCTCTGCTAAATCTATTCTTCTTCTGACAACTTATCTTACTATACCCAACGTCTCTGCTAATGTATATACTTAACACATGCCTTGCAGTACTGTACTGGCTACATGTATTTTTCTCCTTCATTTGTTATGAACTGGCTTATACTTTAACTGTGTCTTCAAGTGTATTGAAATTTCACTGGCTTTAAACAACTTACTTGTGCCATTGTTGTGCTTTATAATGAATTTTGTTTTACTAATCTATTCTAATATTACATACATTCATATTAACTGCCTTTGGACTACTCAGTTTCATATAGACTCCTCGGGAGTGAACTCTGTCTGGCATACAAAGTGATCACAGACCCCACCTTGATGGGACTACTGCATATCCGCAAGTCAAGCTCTATTCAAGTAACCACACGTGCAGCCAAAACCTGGTATGTGACATCAGCAAGACTTGTCGGCGGGACAGATTTGTGTCCAAGAGACTCCCCCATCTGTGGAATACACTCCCTCTCCACATCAAGCAGAGTACCTCCTTACCCCTTTTTAAGCGTAACCTGGATTGCTGGACAGAGGCATCGGGTGCTGATTTATCTAAACATGGGCTAAACTCTTGGCTAGGTTTAGAAGGGCCTCAGGGCCAATAGTCTAGCAATCCCCCATGATCCTGTGAATGTATGGAGTTTTTTTTCCCTGACATCCACTGAAAATTAGCTCTTCTTGGCCCAGTGGACTTTCCCAGTAAACAAATGCCAATCAATCAGTCAATCAGTAAATAAATAAATAAATAAATGTGGCAGAAGTTCCATGAAGTCCAAAGGGTAGAAAAGCATGGTGAAACAGATATTCATTAGTAGACAATGCTGTCTTCTCTTTGGCTTCAGGACTAAGTGGAATCAGTAAATATACCTTTGTTAGATCTCGTATGGTCAGATCCTTGCTCTGTCTTTCCCTGAATGACAGTATTCAGTGTGCTCATTGGACATGTCAGATTTAGATATGGCATCCAGGTTTTGAAAATTATGACAAAATATTACAAAATATTATAGAGTTGTCCAGCTTATGGACCAACACAATTTGACTTTTCCATTTAGTGATTCTTACTTTAAGCATTTTTAACTTCTTCATGCATTGCTGTTCTTTAGGACTCTGATATTCCTTGTGGCTTTAGATTTGAAATCTTCTCTGGCATAGTTTCATTTTGATGTTGAATTAAATCTGTTTTCACAGGTAGTCTAGAGATAGAATTCTCAGTAAAAACCCTTTTACTTTTTGTTTATGGGTCTTAGACAATGTTTTGCTTTTTTGAACAGTTGAAATGGAATTTCCACCTATTACACTACTTGGCATTTTTGTCATCGCTTAGGCTAGCTACAGAAGCTTCAGTACCTACACCCCACAGTTCACAATACCAAATTTTCGTATGACCCAAAATCAAAAGAATGAGACAAGAAGAGTGAAATCGCACAACACTGAACCTTTACATTGCTGGAAATTCAGAACAACAAAACAACAGCTGCTCCACATCAACACAAAGCTCTACCTTTTGTTGCATTTTTGCTGGGGACCAAGCCCCCTTGCACCCCCCATTTGGAGGCTGCACCACCCACACCCCCTGCAAATTATATACAGCAACTCCAAGATTGCACTACAGTGAGGAAATTTCCCGATCCTCACTGCACAGCAATCTCCATTAAGAAGCTCAGAGTGTGTGTGACATGCGCAGCTGGTGTTTCTTTGATCAGAATTTTGGCAATGTAAAGGCTGGGTGTTATGTGATCAGTTTCGATCTCCTTGTCACAATCTTTTGATTTTTAGTTATGTGAAAATTTGGTAGAGTGAAGTATACATATATATATATATATATATATATATATATATATATATATATATATGGATCTAGGACTATTGAACAAAAGTTCAATGGTCCGAATCCACTATCACTGAATGCACTTTAACGAAAGCGCTTTCACCGAAAAAACGCTTTCATTAAAGTGTGTAAAAAAAAATCAATAAATCTAATTTTATGCAGGGGAACAAGCCCCCCTGCACCCCCCATTTGGGGGGGCTGTATCCCCCACACCCCCCTACTTTAATATTTTCACTTCAAGATTGCACTACAGTGAGGAAAAAGGAATATTATCTTATCCACACCGTAGTACGATCTCCACGACAGTCATTCCCCCACGACTCCCTCTAGCTGCAGGCATACTTCCACGAAAGTGCTTTTTCGGTAAAAAGCACTTTCACAGAAGTATGCCCGGCTATTTGTGCTTCAGTGAAAAGTTCCTTCTGACACACACACACACACACACACACACACACACACACACACACACACACACACACACACACACACACACACACACGCACACACCTATGATGTATCTCCACTGGCTTCCTCTTTCCAGTTTTTCTTATTTCACATTTAACTGTGTTAATTTTCCTTACCATCTTACTAGAAACTTATTTTAAGTAACAGAAACTTATGATAACACCTTGTCCCCTGTTTATGTTTTAATTATATACCATCTATTGTCTCTCTCATGCACTGTGCATAGGTTGCTTAATTATTGGCCAAACAGTTTTAAGTGTATCTTGCACATTTGTACCATGTGATATCATACTTTTACATGATTGTTTTCCTTCTCCCAAGTATCCATTGCTATGTCTAACAAACCTTGGAATTGTTTTCTTTACAGTATCTCATATGGAATAAATCCTCTTAAAGCTTGCGTCACTCCTCTTACAGTAAAGGGGAGGCATGAACGTAAATTATTCCAGGTCATATCATCCTCTTCTATGATATCTTTAGCAGTGGTCTCAGATTTTTATTGTCATTAATAATAATGATAATAATAATAATAATAAAACATGTTTCAGGATGGTACAATGAAGTACTTACCTGTTTTACTTTAACACACCGGCAAATTTGGTGCATTGTCTGGGACACAGATGCAGTTCTATGGTCCTGTACCTGTTTTATAGTGTACTCTCCTTCAGATGCAAGAAACAGTAACGCTGTAGCTCTGTTTCATCCACCAAGACAGCATACAACAAGAAACAGTTGTTTCGCTGTGAAAGTGCCACTGGGTGCATAATGTAAAATAAAATCAGTGCACTGGCAAGAGCGCATTATCAAAATGAAGTCATGATGTGAGATTGTTGCCCTGTGGCTTTATATAGTTCACAAAGCTTCAAAAGAAATTTGTATTTGTAGTTGAAAATAAATGTGAACATTTTGAATGCACAGTAATAAGTTCATCTCAGTGCATACATTTGTGTTGTATATATTTGTTGAATGTGAATATTACAGATAAGTGTCTGTTTCAGTGTTTATGTATATGTGTCTGTGTCTTGTTGTTCAGACTCTCACTTTAACATTCCCAGCTCTTTTACATATGGCATACTGCTTCATATGTTTTTAGTTTGTTTATATAATAACGTCCAACATTTCACAATACATTGTTTTGCTGCCACTGACAAATGTCAGCAGAATAATTTATTTAAGCAATAATTTTTACTGCCTAGTAAAATAGCATTTTGTCTGTAATCAGTATATTATTTTGGTATAAATGAAACCACTGATGTTATAACTGCATCTGCAATTAATTTGCAGAAAATTAAAACTGATGGGACAATTATATTATTTTGGCATAGACAGTCTGCATTTCTTCAGTCTTGTGTTATAGATCATACCAATAACAATTTTTGAAGATGGAAAGTTTCCATTTTAATCTAATTTTAACACCCCTAAATTTTACTGTCTTCAAACATACTAGCCACTGTTGTGATTTATTTATTTATTTTGAACAGAATATTTTACCTGAGCACAGCTGATTTTCCATGGAGACCTACGGAGGAATGTCCCAATAATACAATGTAATACTTCATGGTTATATAGTTAGTAGCAATATATCACCTCCACGTGTCATTGAAAAAATCCAAATGCTTAGACATTAGTTACAGGCATATGCCTTAGTACTTCAATAAATACAGACAGTAAAGATCCATACGTTAACTATCATATAATTTTGATAAAAAAATGATTCTAAGCAAGATTTGCCGTGTTAGTTCTGTGAGGATGAATAACCAGAAGAAACAGATTAAGACATTATGATGGGAACTGTACCATAGTTCACAAACCTAGGTTTCCTGTGCTTAGTGCATAAATGGAGTATGTAATTAATTGCTTTATAAACAACAGGGAAACTGGTAGTCTTATTCAGACAAACCTATGACTGAGGAGTTGAATATACATTCATTGCAGAAAGGAATTGTGAATAATATGTGGATTGCATGAGATTCAGTATATAATGGGTTCCATAGGAATGACAGGAGTCATAGGAAATACAAGGCTATTAGAACAGAGGCCACATGTACCTTGCCAAAAATACCCTCAGGCTCTACTAACCTTGTTACAGAAGGCAAGGCCTTTAAGAACTACATTGTATTTTAGGGCACCCATCCAATTGTCTAAACAATGCTTAGCATGTAAAGGGAGTATATTGCAGAGTAAGGGGAGGCACTAAGTGCTAAAATTATTTCTCTGTTTAGTTCCATTTATTCACGAAAACCACCAAAGAAGAGAGAGCAGGAACTAGATGCACACAGGTTTATTCTGGTACCTCGGCTTCCACAGCCTTCAAAGGAATAACCATTTCCAACAAATGCATCATTTTATACAAATTTCCTTGATTAATTATATAGTGGGTTGTGGGTGCACTCCACCTAAATATTATATAGGGCAAACCAAACGCCAGCTAAAGTTAAGAATTATGGAACACATGGGTGACATTAGAAATGGCAGGATGGAAAGTCCAGTTTCAGAACATTTTAATAAATCACATAATGGGGAGCTGGATTCCTTGTTTTTTTGTGCATTGGCTAAACCTGACAGTTATAATACTGGGAATTTTTTACGTAAGTTGTTAAAATTGGAAAGCATGTTTATTCTAAACTTTGGTACTTTGAAACCTAAAGGTTTAAATTTAGAAAACAACTTGACTATTTGAGATATGGTGTAGTATTATAAATAATAATTTTGGTACTATGCACCAAATACTTTATTTTGTCAAAAAAATATTCCCTATTGTCTGTGTTTTAGTAATTCTCTGTATGGCCCTTTTATTTTGTGAATGATGCATTGTATGATTATCCAATTAATTAATCAAGAAAATTTGTATAAAATGATGCATTTGTTGGAAATGGTTATTCCTTTGAAGGCTGTGGAAGCCGAGGTACCAGAATAAACCTGCGTGCATCTAGTTCCTGCTCTCTCTTCTTTGGTGGTTTTCGTGAACAATTTATGTTTGGTTTTTATAGTTCCATTTATTCCCAGATGGAGATTTAGATTTCATGTTCTACTCTTGGCCTCACATAAAAAAAAAATGAAGGTCTCTAATAAGGGGATCCCTGGGGACATGGAAAGCAAGGCATGTATCTCCCCTCAAACGTCTATATGACACTGAGGACAGCTGAAATACCTCCAGCCTTTTCTGATAGCTAATATTTTTCAGGCCTGAAATTCTTTTTTGTTAAAAACATCTGTATTCTATAATGGTTCTAACAAGGGCAGACTACAAGACAATAATAATTCCTTGAATTTGGACGAGATGCCCTTGGTGATTAATCATAATTATCAATGACAAACCACAAGTATGACACTTAACCAGCATAGATGGATAATATATCAACAGTTGCTATGCAAAGATCAAAGAAGAGGGAGCCATTCACTCAGATGCCAAGGTTTCTGATGAGAAACTCATTGGAGAGTGAAGTATCACGATACAGTAGGTGTAAGTAATTTCTTGTTTACCAAAGAAGAAGATGATACTACATTTCTTTGCATGTAGTTTGAATTCTTTTTCAGTGCAATATGTGTTAATGTGTGATAGTTCCACTTGAAAGGAATTTGTATCATTTGTTGACTTGACAACTACACTCAACTTGCAACCATCAGCAAGCATAGACAGCCAAAGATAATTGTAGTCAGTGTTGGGATCAGAGAAATAAATACCAAAAAGGAGGGGGAGTAATATGGACCAGTGAAGGATGTCACTGGTCACTTTTTCCATATCTGAAGAGGCATTACTGACCCTGACAGTATGCATTCTTTCCTTGAACTAGTTTGTAATCCATCTTACCAATTAGGAATCTATGTTTAAGATGATTAGCTTGTATGCATTCACACAGTGTGGTATGGTATCAAATGTCATTGTTAGATCTAGGAATTCAAGTGTGAACACTGTGATCTTTAGAAATAAATTTAAAAGACTGATCAGACATCTAAAAATCTAAATTGTTGTGGGTCAAACCTGATTAAGTTTTCTGTGTCCTGGTCCATGAGGTCAGTGTTGATGCAGTCCATGGCTTTACAGACAAGAACAGTAAGGCTGATGGGTCTGTAGTTGCTTCAGTCAGAGGTGTGTCCACTCTTATGAATGAGTATTACCAGCACGGCCATGTGCATTTGGTTGGGAGTAGAGCCTGTGGCAAGACCAAGGATGAACAATTTAAGGAGGGGATCGACAAATATCTGTTTTACACTCTGTATAAGACAACACTGAAGGTTGTCAGAACCCAGTGAAAAAGTAATTTTGGTCTTGGAGGCAGTTTAAGGATATGGTCCATAAAGACACCGGGGGATGGAGATCAGGTGTACATGGTGATGATGATAGTTTTATGGGATAAATTTTAGCGAACTTGTTGGCCAATTATGATGGCAATGTAATTAGGATTTGAATGGAGGTACCATTATTAGTGAAGTTCTGAGCAGTGATGTAAATTATTCCTTAGTTTTCTAACATCATTGAAGAAGGACTTATAATTATCCTTAGCTTCTAAAGCAAGTCTATGTTCAAGAGAGGTTTTGCTGGTCTTAATAGCCACCTTCAGTTTCTTGGTGAAGAGTTTTATATTCTCATTATGATGAGAGGTTCTGTCCTTACAAGGTAATCTGAAAAGTTTCTTACTTCTCTTGTAAAGTTTATTTGCACATAATGATGACTGGGAGGGGTGCTATTAAAGTTGTTGCTGTATTTGTTTCTGGAGGGGACAGCCCTCTGAATGTATTTATCTAAATAACGATCCTTGGCATAGGTGGCTATATATCTGGAATTATTCCAGGGTTAACTTGGGAGAATTTTTTGATTTTGTCACAGTTTTATAAGGTTAATCTTTTGAAGTCTATAAGGAGGATGGTGTTGGTAACCATGTAAGAAGACTTTCAGAGGGTAAAGCTTACCAGTTGGTGACCAGACTTAATATCTGAGGGACCAGTCAGGGTCAGGGAGCAGGCCACAGCCACATTTGTAAGAACTAAGTCCAGAGTATTTCCACCCCCAGTGGGGTTAGAGACATTTTGACCAAGGGAGTTATAATTCATCTAGTCTAAGAAACATTATGTATCCCTGATGTTAGAAGTATATAGGTACTTTAGTCTATGAAGGGGTAGTTGAAGTCACCAAGGATTAGAGATCCATCATTAATAAGAATGTTTTTGAGGATTGTTAGGAACTGATCATGTTCATGGGGGGGGGGGGCATTGAAGGGGACCTGTTACAAGCTATAAATTGAATGTTCAGCTTATCTAGTGTACAAAAGA
Source organism: Protopterus annectens (assembly GCF_019279795.1). NCBI lineage: Eukaryota > Metazoa > Chordata > Ceratodontiformes > Protopteridae > Protopterus > Protopterus annectens. The sequence continues at coordinate 485,295,322 of NC_056728.1, forward strand.
GTTCAGTGAATGCACTTGGAGGGCCACTGTGTATCAGTTTGCTAAGGATGAAATCCATGAAGGCACTGCTGCCATTTCCATTGGACTTAAGGCATGATAAGCTTAGATCCCAGGTACAGAGAGGGGCCCTCATTGCATCTGAACCATGCCAGGTACAGAGAGGGGGCCCTCATTGCATCTTAACCATGTCAGGTACAGAGAGGGACCCTCATTGCATCTGAACCATGTTGCAATTACTACATAAATATGGACTCATTCCAGATGAAGAAGTGTCTCCAGATAGGGCCACTTGTTATTTAGGTTCTTGGCATTGAGAAGGGCCAACTTGATGCTGTCTAATTTATGACTGGATTTGTTGGTTAGGGTTGAACTCTGTCAAACAAAAAGGCACAATGGGGTAGCAAAGGCATTGGCCAGTATGCACAAGCCCCTAAATGAAAGATTTGGACCCTGCAGGGGAAAGAAAAGTAGGATTGCTGATCATCTTATACTGGGAGATGAGACCCAGAAATCTCAGACTGCTACTAGAGCACCTGGAATGACACTAGCTACTTAGCTAGTTGCCAAAACCAATTATCCTTTCTTTGAATCTGGACATAATTTTCATTGAGGGTTGAATATCACCAAAGACTAGAATCTTATCCTTGCTATATTTCAATTTTGAAACTTCATCATATAATTTAATTAAATGTATTCCTCTTTAAATATTTGAACTCCAATATATTTCTTTAATCGGGCTTAGATAATTGTACAGAGAAGGTTACTGGCTCATAATGTGAATTAACTAGGGAAGGAGTTACCAGGTGGGGTTTGCATGATGACGTACTAGCTCAGGAATAGTTTGTCCTCTAGATGAGATGGTAAAAATCTGCTTCACAGAGTGTTTATTTATTAGATTCAAAGCCATTTGAGCATATCCTACACCAGAGGTCTAGGTACTCTAATTTACTAAGGGGAAGTTAAGTTCCCCTAAACTGACAGAGTACTTACTAATGGAGAATTCATCCAGTAAATTTAGAAACCTTAAATGAACTTCAGGGGATACAGAAGGTGTCCTGTAACAGGTGATAAACTGATAGTTGATATTGTTTAGTGTGACTAAGAGTCTCTGGGAATCTGCCTGGGGTTGATGAGGTCTGCAACAAACATGGATATACTGCCACAGTTGCCATCACTTCTGAAAGCGTGGTAGGTGCAGAGTGTAGGTGTAGATAGATGCTTTCTGGACATTTAAAACAGGTTACTGTAATTAGACATACATGGATGCATTCCGAGCTGTTTCATTAAGATTATGTAAAATGTTTCTAATTTATCATGTTGTGTTAAGATTATGCATGTTGTTTCTAATTTCTCACATTGTATTAACATTATGTAAACTGCTAGATTACCATCCTATGGAAATTGTTAGCGAATTATCATGATATGTTAAAACATTTATCATGATACATTAAGATTATATTAACTTTTAGCAATTGATCATCTGTATTAAAATTAAGTAATTTGTTCACAATTTACCATGCCATGTTAAAACTTAGTAATTTCTCATACTGCATTAAAATTTTGTAAACCATTAGGAAGTTACAAAGCTATGTTAAGATTATACAAAGCTGTGTTAAAATTATGTAAATTGTTGGTAAATTACAAAGCTTTGTTAAGATTATGTAAACTGTTAGATTACCATCCTGTTCATTTACTGTACTTTTATTGTTTATTATATATCTTCCAAACTGCCTTCAAAGGCAGAATAAAAAATGCAAGCAGCACCTTTCTGTATTAAGTGCAAGATATGATATTCCAACAAGCAATATGTTGTAGTTACATGTAAGCATAACTGGAGAATGCAATCAGCAGTACACATTCAGTGTGAATTATCCCATTGAGAAATAAGAAGAAATTATGTAAGTCTGCAATTTGTACATCTATTGTATTATGTCAGAAAATGCTTAGGTACCTACTTATGAATCAGAGCGAGAATGTTTTTAAAATAATGCTAGGCATGTTAAAGAAAATTATTAATGTGTTTGTTCTATATGTTGTCATTTGTGTATACTGTTAATAATTATACAACTTTTTGCACTGTTAATTAAAAATAACATTATGCCTGTTTTCAAGTATAAATGCAAATAGATTAAAAAAAATGAAAATTAAACTATGAGGACTACAATTTTTGATGTACTTTGTTGCCAGCTAAACTTGAGAATAAACATGATTAACAAAATCCTGTGGGGCAATTAACTGCATACCTTACTAATTTACTGAGATATTTTCAAGTGTCACCATAATTTATTGAACTGGGAAAAGATAAAACAACTCTGGCAGTTACTGTATAAGAATAAGGCACTTAGAGATATTAATAAGTTAGTTCTTGTGATGCAGGGTTTGATTCCCTCAGCCTTCATCTGCCATCTGAATGACCATTAGCAAGTCACTTAGACAAACAATGCTTTGGGTTAAATGGGAATTCTATTCTAGGCTCGTTAATGGTCTCCTGGACTGCATGCACTAGTATTTGTCCAGGTATAAAACTATGCTACCAGACAGGCATGCATTTTCATTTAGAGTGCAAAAATGCTTCTATGGCTAGAAACTCAAGCTGGGGATAGTAAACACACACACACACACACACACACACACACACACACACACACACACACACACACACACACACACACATATGTATATATATATATATATATATATATATATGGATTCACTTCATAATCTCGAAAGACTGAAATCTCAAATTTCAGTTTTTCGAGACCATGAAATCGAATCCACACAACACCAAAAGCCCACAACCGCGAAGCCCAAAACTGCAAAATTTAAAACACTGAACACACAGCACACACCAGACAACACATATACCACAACACCCACACCACAAAATAAACAAACAAAACAACACACATCCACAAACATACATCACAAATAAGTAGGGAAGGCATGCCCCCCACACCTCCCTACTTATATATACTAACTCTGAGATCACACAAACAGCAAACAAAAGCAAACTCACAGACACACACATTCTACAGTCACACACACGCACACACACACACACACACACACACACACACACACACACACACACACACACACACACGCACACAGACACACACACACACACACACATCACACATATCAGCCCACTCACATACATTCAAACTCCCACCCAAAACCCTTACAAAACACTCACTTACCTGACATTACACCTAAATCCACACATGGCATGGCACACCATCCACATACAACCCCGGACATTCAGTAGAGTAAAGCCATAACCGCAAATTTGAGATATTCTAATTCAGAATTATGCACTTTTGCTATTTCAAAACTTCAACTTTCTAGTCTCGAGATACTGAAATTCAACATTTCAGTATTTCGGGATTATAAAGTGTTTCCATATATAATATATATTTATATATATATATATATATATATATATATATATATATATATATATATAGGGATTCGTATCACTTCACTGACAGACCATTTCACTGAGACCAAATCACCTAAAGTTCATTTCACTGAAAGTTAATTTCACCTAAAACTCATTTCACTGACAAATAATACTCCAAGGCAAGTGAAAGGTATTTGTCCTTTTCCCCACTGTAGTGTGATCCTGGTGTTAGTATATATTGTTAGGGGGGTGTGGGGCACAGCCCCCAAACTGGAGGGTGGTGGGGGGGTCATAGCCCCCCACTTAATTTGGTTTTCTGTTGTCTGGTTTTGTTTTACATTATTTTGTAAAACCGAACTAAGTGGGGGGCAATGCCTCCCACATCCCCCACACCCCCCTAAATATATATACTAACACTAGAATCACACTGCAGTGGGGAAAAGGACATATACTTTTGACTTGCCTTAGAGTACTACTTGTCAGTGAAATGAGTTTTAGGTGAAATGCGTTTTAGGTGAAATGAAGTTTAGGTGATTTGGTCCCAGTGAAATGGGTGTCAGTGAAATGGTCTTTCAGTGAAGTGATACGAATCCATATATATATATATATATATATATATATATATATATATATATATAGATATATATATATACATAGGTTTATAGGTGTTTACTAGACTAATGATCACAAGGGCCTTTATAAGCCTAGCCAGGCATCCCAAATCTCTGACAAGTTCTAATACCCTTAATAAGTTTAAGCAGGGGATTGGGAGATGAAACATTTACAAGCAGAGGCCTGTGAGTTGAACCATTTGCAGGTTGCCTGTGCCCAGTAGAGATATAGGTGCCAAGCCAGGATGAATTTCCTGTTCCCCATCCAATTGTCCAAGATACACATGAATTGGGTTAGGGAGGAACTCTGCTTCACATGGATGGGGAGCTTGTTCCAGAGACGGGATAGACTCTGGGATACATACCTGTCTCTCCAGCAGGTCTTATTTTGTATCACAGGCAAGGTTTAGGTCTTATGAATGGGTAATTCTTATGCTGTTTGTTTTGTGGATATGCAGGAGGCCCATCAAAGTGGGATCTGACAATGCCCTGCATGCCAGGCATAGATCTCCCCTCAACAGCCTAAAGGAGATAGAATACAGGGATAGGGCCTGGAGACAGTCTGCATACAACATTTTACTTATGCCTTGTGTTCTTTTTTTGAGGAACCTCTGTGGACATTCCAATTGCCAGATATGCCTGGGTAGGTACAAACCATTCAGATCTAAAGACAAGGATACTCTAAAGGTGGCCAGAACAAACCTAAACAAAGACATTAAAGAGGCAAATAGAATCTATGGATGAAAAATTCAGGGTCACTTTAATGACCAAAGGGACTCTAGATGTCTATGGAAAGGCATACAAGGCATAAGTGACTACAAAACTGCATCTGTCCAGTGTGATGACAGCACAGAATTCTTAAACCAGCTAAACAACTTCTTCTGCAGCTGCAATGTGGGCAACAAAACTGTGTCAAATAAACTACCTGTCGGTCAAGTTGAAGACGTGCTATGCCTCAGCACAGCTGATGGACTGAAAACATTGTGACAAATTAACCCAAGGAAAGCAGCTGGTCCAGATAACATTATGAGTATGGTTCTCAGGGTCTGTACTGCGCAGCTGGCATCGGTACTCACAGACATTTTCAATACATCACTGCTATTAGCCATCGTACCGAGATGTTTTAAGAACATGACTATCATTCCCTTACCCAAGAAACCACAACCAGCAAGTCTGAATGATTATCGCCCAGTTACTCTAACATTGACAGTAATGAAGTTCTTCGACTGGCTGATCAAGGACCACATCGCAGGAAGCATATCTGCAACACTAGATACATTTCAGTTGGGCTAAAGTTCAAACTGCTGCACAGCAGACACCATCTCTTTAGCACTTCATGAAACCTTGACTGCCTTGGAAAATAAGGACTGTTATGTCAGGATGTTATTCATTGACATCAGTTCCTTTAATACTGTCATCCCCAAGAACCTGGTGATGAAACTAATCCAACTGGGCATGAACAACCCCTTGTGCAATTGGATACTAGACTTTCTCACAGACAGACCCCACAAGGTATGTGTGGGAAATAATAGCTCTAAAAGCATAGCTCTGACCACAGGTGTACCATAGGGCTGTGTCCTAAGTTCTCTACTATTCACCTTGCTTACATGTGATTGTGTATGAATCCAACAGAATTATCAAGTTTGCAGATGATACTACAGTTATAGGTCTTGTAAGGAATAGCATGGAAACAGCATATAGGAGTGAAGTGGAACATCTGCTTGTCTGGTGTGACAGCAACAATCTGGCATTGAATGTCATCAAGACCAAGGAACTGACTGTGGACTTTAAGAGGTCTCAGGGAGCACAACGGCCTCTAGAAATCAAGGGAGTAGCAGTAGAAAGAGTCAAGAGCATTAAGTTCCTGGGCATACACATATCAGATGACCTGTCTTGGTAAGTGCACACCAACCACACTGCCAAAAAAGCTCAGTAATGTTTGCACTTCATATGGAAACTGAGGAAAGCAAACTTGTCACATTCCATCTTTCAAGCCTTCTATAGGTGAACCATCAAGAGGATACTGACAAACAACATTATTGTGTGGTACAGGAACTGTAATGCATCAGATCACAAGGTTTCTGTACAGTAGTAACAGCAGCTTTAAGAATCATTGGCTCTTCACTGGCATTCTTGGATGACTTACATGCTGTATTGGAAGGGCTAGAAAGATAATAAATGACCATACTTATCCTGCTTGTGGTAGGTTCTCCCACCTTTCCTTGAGTAGACATTACTGCCACATGCCAGAAGCCATTCTGCTCTTTCAACCAATTAAGTGAACATTGTCTTGGCTAATCCAGTAAATGACATCCTCTCATGTCCATTTATTCTAAGATCAATACTACTAGTAGCGCACTTTAGTGCAATATCCAAATCTTCATCTGTGCTGAAACTTGAATGAGCAATACACTATGCAATATTTTAGCTTCACAGGTATCTGTTAGTGTGAAAATTCAATTTTGTGCAATATCTACTTGTGCAATACCCTAAATGGCACATTTTTATACTTGTAATGTCTATAAGTGTCTGTCCTAGTATTACTAAACAGTAACTATATGTATGTATGTTTCATTTAGCTGTACTATGTGCAGATCTAAATGATAGTAACATTTATTTTGACTTTGACTTTGACTATGCAGCTATTAACATGCTTGTTTCTATGAATAGTTCTACATATGCAGTAGTGTTTTATGGGGGCTTGAAATTTTGCCAGGTTATCACTTAACAGCAGGAAGATAGCCTTAGAGTAGTTCCTGAATATTCCAGGGTTAGCTGGGGGTCCAGGTTTTATTTTTACTTATATATATATATATATATATATATATATATATATATATATATATAAAATTATCATTCCTTTATTGAGTTTCTTAGGCTACATGTTTTCATTTCTTTTTCATTGCCGAGCTTTTACTTGTGTAACTGATTAATACATATTTTGCATTCACTATGGAATTTAAGTCATTGCTGAATATGTGGGCCCTATCTGGTGAAATAATAAACTGACAAATGCATGATTGCCCTTATTCTGACTTATTATAATACCCTGATTGAATGACTGCCAGAGAATGCTGCTGCAAAAGGAGCATTGATTAGCCTAATTTATGTTAACACTGCAGACTGAAACCCTGTCCTCTGGCAGACATTGACAAGATACACCTTTTTATAGTTGATCTGTCTGCACTGCACCACAGTAAAGCAGATATACATGTTTGCAACAGCACACAAAGAATGGAATTAGATGCATTATAGCTTTGGCGTATTTTTCTACATACTTTGTACTCATTGCATGTAAGCTGCTACAGACCTTACAAGTTATGCATTTGTACATTTACCTTTACACAAGGCTGTTAAGAATAATTTAGATCAGACTATGTTTAACAAGTACTGGCAGAAATGGATATGGTAGCTGAAATAATATGTGTCAAAAAGACTATAAGTTGTCACCGAAGCTTCTCAGCAGAAAAGCAGAGAATAATAAAGATTGTATTTATAGAATGGGTCCCATTGATCTTAGCAACAAGCATAAAAGTGTTTAAAACAAAAGTAAAACAATACTTATTAAAGAGAACAAATTTGTGTTTCATACACAATGGTTGACTACTAAGACTACTGTAAATTGTCACATGCCTATAATAGTAAAAGGTGATAAGAAATCACAATCATGAGGTTCTAAAGTCCAAACTGTATATATGTAAGCACTTGGTAATCTCTGCAAATATGTAAATCCTAGCATTATGTGTCATATGCAACATACTCAATGTTATAATGAAAGGGACTCAGTACTATACACTGTTTCAGTTCTGCACTTTGCGCATTGTTTTCAGTATTCAGTTCAGTACTATATAGTTCCAGTGTACTCCGATTTACTCACTGTATAAACATTGCAACTATACATCACGTCTGAAAAGCTTCTCTTGACCAGTACACTCAACAAGTTAGCAAATAAAAATAAAAATAAATAAATGTTATAGCATAATTCAAAACTATCTTTAAGCTATACAAGATCTAACCTCTTTCTATTCCAAGTCTTCTCTCCTTTCACAAGATATTGTACATTATGCTGTGCTTGTTTGTATATTGCACTAAGCTTGTTCACTGAAATGTGTATATGTGTATGTATATATATATGTATATATATATATATATATATATATATATATATATATATATGTATATATATATATATTCACTTCATAATCTCAAAATACTGAAACATCGAATTTCAGTATTTTGAAACTATGAAACCGAATCCACAAAACACCGAAACTACAAAACCCTGAGCCCAAAACCACGAAATTCAAAACACCAAACAATCCGCATACACTACACCATACATACACCACAACACCCGCATCACAACATAAACAAACAAAAACTACACACATACACAACTCATACACACATAAGCAGGGGGGCAAGCTTTATATAACTTTAATAACTTTTTATGTAATTAGTCTGAACTGTTCTGCTATTGTTTACATTTCTGTACTTTTTGTTTGTGAAATGTTTTGCATTTAACGTGGGCCAAAACTGAAATTGGTCAGTATTAATTAGTGCACTACCCCACTAAACAAATATTCACTATAACTAAAATTAGTTTTCCTTGAAAATTTAGAAACATGCTACGGGTCAGTACGTAAAACAAAACTTCTATAGCACAAGATAGGCAAATTATTTGTGAATAATACTTTGCTGACAGCAAATTTCAGTATATTAAGATATAATGCAGTTTTAGAATGCAATAAAGCATGTTAGATGCTGATGCATAATCAGATAAGATGTGTTCATTCAGGCAGTACAGTGGTGCAGTGGTTAACATTGTTGCCTCACAGCTAGAGGTTTTCCAGTTCGATTCTTGGCTGGGGTGCACCTCTGGGTGGAGTTTGCATGTTCTCCCTGTGTTTGTGTGGGTTTCCTCCAGGTATTCTGGTTTTCTTCCACATTCTAAAGACGTGTCTGGAGTGTTTTTCCCCAGGCCTCTGCTGAAAAAATAGACTCGGTCCTAGTCAGACTTTCTCACTTAACAAATGTTAAATAAATAAATAATTCACAGTTCAAGCCTCTCTTTTTTTCTTTCTTATTGTTGGATTAAAGTTCTCTGTTTACAATGGTAAAAATGCAACCACTAAGACATAACTTTTTGCTCAGCCTGTATATACATTTATTTAGGTACCTTTTATGTTCTGAAGCTGAAAATAAGCATTCTTCACATTTCAAGTATTTTATTAATTAAGACATTTTAAAGAAATGTGGTATTAGTTCTTACAACATAAAACATATTTATATATATATTAAATTTTCATACCTTACCTCCACATAGGTGTTTTATCACAGCCATTGCTCTAAGTTTTAAGAGCCACCAACATGAAGATAATGAAATTCGAGCTTCATCAGTTGCATTTTTGCACTTTTATAATGACAATACTCACGACAAACATCGAAGATTGAAGCAATGTTAATTTCATGAATTAGGAGGGGGTCCATTCCTATCACAATAGAAATTAAAATGAGATAAGCCCTGCATTATTCCAACATGCAGCATAATATATTTGAGCATGGAAGTGTAATATATCATACAAAAGTACCAAAAAGGAGACATATTAATCAGCCATGTATCATACCTGCCAAATAAAGGCAACCACATTACAGGATACTACATAATGTAGTTGGAGTCTCACTAAAGGCTAATTTTGAGTGTAACCCCAGTAAAGGAAGAAATATATCTAAATAAATGAATAAATGTATAAAAAAGAAATGACACTGGGGAAGGAAAAAACACACCTGACTATTAGTACCCACATTGTAAACAGCTAGCAAAGTATAACATGCAATATCACAACATAAGGACAAAAACATATCCTGTCTCCAGCACTTCATTACACAAATATCATACTCTTCTGACATAAATTTTGGAGCATTGTTTTTGCGTATGAAATTTTTTCAGCATGATAAAATACTGAAAGAACTAAGCAGGAATACAGCAATAAGCATTATATTACATATATACATTCATTCCCAAAATACTATATGAAAGGCTGAGAGGAGCTGTGACACAACACTGCATCTTCACAACTGTATAATTACGTAAAGGTACCTGCATGCTAACCTATGAGTGTGTGTTTATTGTGTACTGAAGCATAGCTTGTGTACACACTTAGGATAAGTCAGCAACAGGAAGTTTCCAAAAGGGATGCACACTCCTGGCGCATGGAATGTCATGCCCATGCAGTAAGCAGCATTCACAAAATGACCAAAAACGCAGTGGGCAACAGTATGGAAACAATCCTAGAAGTCTCTTCACAAACTGTACAGGTCATCAATGTGTACTTAACATACAGAGAAGACTAGCAGTGTCAAAGTTGCTTTAGTCATATCACAGGTAATATGTGGCAAGAAATGCGGCCATACACCATACAGAAAGAAAGGTGGAATGTACAACCTGAATGCATGTGTCCCAGGCCCCCAGAAATCAGAATTGCAGCTGGCATATAAACAAAGTGCCCAGTAATGTATTGCAATGTTTACACAATATGCACAGGAAGCCAGGTCTGCCTGGTAACAGTGCAGACTGATGCATCATCGAGTGCACTTATTGTTGGAAACGACTACTCTGCTGGCCCAACACCATCTGATGCTGGTGAACCTGAACTCTTTACAACACAGCATATTCAGCAACAGTGATGAGTGCCCCTGTCATACCGAGTTGTGAACCGGCCATTCATAGCAGCAGAGTGGACAGGATATAAGGCTCATAGGTTCATAGGATGATACTAGGCTATTGGCCCAGAGGCCCTTATAAGCCTAGCCAAGAATTTGGCCCATGTTCCCTCAAAGTCAGCACCTGTTTCTTCTGTCCATCAGGGACACAGGTGGGATCCAAGGGGTGTATTTTCTGTTTCCCAGGTGGGATCTCACTGGCTTCCCATATATCTGTGTAGAACAATCAAGCTTATATCCATCCACAATAGCATCATGGATCCATACATTAGGAACCATGATGATGCTCTCAGTAATTATCTTGGAGCCAAGCTCATTCAGAAAGCTCATAACATGCTGCATATGTTGCGCACATGCAGAGTTCTTCCATGGCTATCAATAGCCTACCACCAACCAATGAAATCTGGACACATCAGACTGAACTGTGGTAGTCTGATCAATACCTGACCCACTATATATGCTATCAGACAGCTATTAACATATAAAAATGTAAAAAAAATAATCATGCCCATACCAACTAATATCTATCTAGTAGTTCACAATACATTATATGAGGTATGTTACTTACCCAACTGTCAGAGTTTTTTCATTCTGACAACTGTCATATTTGCTCAGCTACTGGGCTGATCTGCAAAACACATTGTCATAAAGAAACATTAGCACAACAGTCCAAGATATTTACTACAGTGATAACGTGCATGAACATATGCACCATATTATCAACTGTTATATACTCTGTAGAAGCTAGTACATTTAAGAAGAGAATGTTTAAAGCCACTTTTTTGCCATGGAAAAGCCTGATAGCATGCACATGTGCAGTAACTTAATGCAGGTGTGTACAGATAGTTGTCTGCATGGGTGCATTCATTACTCATTATACTGTATTATCACGTTTGATTTATAAATCGCGGTACCCAACTCATGTTTAACTAAGTGCCACTTAATAATGTATTTAGTATGTTACTACTGTAAAATGTTTGTTCATCATCCGTAGATGAGCTAGCTACTTCTGTGCTCATCCCCGGTAAAGGCTAAGTAATGTCTAAGTAACTGAATAACAAAGAAATTATATCATAACTGGGAAGACTGCCACTCCTTTCCATGTGTAGGAACAGAACCACTGCCAATAGTTTCACTCACCAGTCCAGTAGAAAGTTCTGTCACTGATTCTTAGCTTATTGCTATGGCAGTCTATTGTGTAGTGTCACAAAACAACCGAATACTGGAAGTTGACTCATTTTCTTCATTTTTAACATCACCACAGTCACTGTCCCAGTTCTGGTATCAGTATTGCTTTGTCAGGATTGTCAGTTTGCATAACCCGTGATAGTTGTATTCTGATCCGGTTAAAATGTCGCCTGTAACAAATCCCTGTATCAATTTCATGAACTTGAAAAGAATGTGGACCTGTTTTATCAGTGATATCTGTGGGAATCCACATTGGACCTCAGCATTTACCATTCATGAGATAATAGTACTTCTTCATTTAATAATCCATTCTTTACATGCTTGTCACTCTGGAAACTGTGCACATATTGTACAGTCCCAGCAGATCCATTCAGGGTCGGTTTCAAGTCCATCAGTATGTTGTGACACTTGAGAACTGTACTGTGTTTAAAATCACACACTGGTAATATTGTAGAGCATCTATGAATTCTTGTTGCTGTATTTGTAGGTAAACTTTTATGCTCACCAAGCAAGGTTAGTAAAGACTTCTGATCTGTAATAAGTTAAATTTTCTATCCCCACCAAATAGTGAAGAATGTCTTTACTCCAAAAATGAAAGAAAATGCCCCTTTCTCAGTATGAGAATACCTTCTCTCAGCAGAAGGAAGAGTTTTAAATACGTACCCAGTTGGTCTTGTTTCTGTTGAAGAAACCATAAGTTGACTTGCTAGACCTATGCCATACACTGGTAAACCATGAGCAAATGATATAGTGGCAGTTAATCATAATGTATCAACACTTTTATCCCATATAAGTGATTCCTTATATTATCTCAAGGCATTTTACTTAAGGCTTTTTCGTGGCCTCAGAACATTATTTATCAACAACATATTCAGCAGAGCTAGCATTCTGGTTTGACATGACATTTTCATAACCAAGAAATATGTACAACTCTTCCACATATGTGTGTAAATGCGTTTATGTGTGGGGAGGGTACTCATGAATGGCCTTCACCTTTTCAGCAGAGGGTTGTTTCCTCTTCCACACTATTAGTGGTGTTATAGGCCATTTTCTCAGTTCAGGCTTCTACTTTTATAACACTTTTCATTTTCCAAGTTAGCACCCTCATATTTTGTGATTGTTGATATTCTATCTTCCTAAAAAATAATCAACAGATCGTCGAAGTTAATAGTCATATTCCATTCATCAAATAAGTGTCTCATTATTCTTTGAAAAACAGATGGTGCAGAAATCAGACAAATACCAGTCTGTGTACACAAACAAAGCTCATGTTTATTAATCAGGAAATAAGTTTTAAATTCATCAGCAACTAACACCTTTTGTTAAGAACTACCTAAATCTATTTTAGAAAAGACAGTGCCAGCACAGACTATGGCCATATTCAACTTGGAGTAGTTTAGATTTTGATGCTAAAACCCTGATTACCTGTTAGTTTATCATTTCATCACAAACATTCATGGCATCATCCCTTTTCATAACAGGAACCACTTGTTGTGTATCCCTAGACTAATATTACCTTCTGTCTCAAGATTTCCAACTCTTTAGCCACTATTTGTTCCATTGCCAATGGTAAGAGTTTTAGTGTGGTGCCAGATCTGATTCTCTAAAATGGGGGATTTAACATCACACTACTCTGAGTTCCACAAAAATGTTTTTTTCTTACAAATCAGTTTCTTCTTGCCCTCATTTAAACTTTTGCACTTTACTTTGGTTTGAAAACTTTATTTGCTTAAAGTTCAACATGATTTTCTTTGAGTTCCTCATGCACATAGGTGTTCTTTAGCCTTTTACCAGAGCTATAGGCAAACCTCTCATTTTTTAAAATATTCTACTTTCCTTCCTTAACTCTGTAAACTGCCATCTGTATATGATTAAGTTACACAACAGACTTCTCCAAGCATTTCTCAGTAAACAAGGAGTGAAACACTAGTTCAGATATAACAGGCACTCTTGTACCTGTATCTATCTCAACATCTAACTTTTCCTTTTACTGTTGTATTCGAGTACTGATTCTATTACAGCAGCATTAAGGGGACACTGCACTTTTGAGGTGCATTCATTCTCTTTGCTAGAACTTATTGAATGCATTGTTAAATCAGTTTCACTTCCGCGTTTGCTTATGTTTCCATTAATATTTAATATTTTTAGCATGATCCTTACTAATTTTACTCGTGCCTTCATGATGTTATTTACAACGATATGATCACTTAATATGCTTGCCATTTCTGTAATGCATGATTGTAGCTGTCAAACTGATAGCAACATTTTTTTTAATCTGGTAGGGCACATATACCTTTAAATGGCTACAGTCTGTATACTACCAGTATCTAGTAAGTAGAGTGCAGCATGAACCTTAGTGATCAGAGGCGTGGTCAAGATCACATGACAGTGTGAAGTGCACATGCCATATGTACAGGTGGTGCCTAATGTTCTCATGGGTACATTATCTCACTGAAGGAGGGCAGTGGTTATCAGACCAAGACTCTTGTCACATACAGAGCTGCCAGTATCTATCACCCACCACATCCTGTCAACCACCACTGCATTACATAGCCTTTATGCTGCTTCATCTGTCTGTGCTAACATTTTCAGAATGCATTGCTCTCCATTGATGGAAATGTCACTTATCTTGTTTTCTCTTATTACTCGAAATTTAGAGTAAAGTTTTAAACAACTTTCAAAACTGGTAGGCTTCCAGTGTAGTTCTGTCGTGGCTCCTATCAGTGGGAGCATGTCAGTCCACTGAAGATGATTTCAGCAGAAGCAAAGAAACCCAAGGCAGTTTACTGAAACTGTGTTCAACAAAGTGGAAATTGCCTTTATCTCCACTACTGTATGACCATGGAGTTGCTATGCATAGTTCCAGAGTATGTGTGGGGTATCCCCCCACATGGGGAGTGTAGGGGGCTTGATCCCTGCAAAGAAAATTGTGTTGATGTTTGTTCGCTCAAGGCAGTTTTGATGAACTGGTTTCAGTTTATGCTCTAATAAGGTAATTTTCCCCAGTTTAGGAGTGTAATCAGCATGCTAAATGTATTTCTTCTCTGTTATTAAATCATTATCCTACCTTCTGCTATGCTTGCTTTAACACATTTATACAATTATTTTAATCTTTATTAATCCCATGCCTTCTCTTCACCAAATTCTGCAGCCAGCTGTAATGTAATGGCTACCTCTTCACACAAGCTCCTAATATATAAGCTCTAGCAAATTATGAAGTAATTAAACAGAAAAACAAATTAATTTCCATCCATTTTTATTGTTTTGTTGCTGATAGGTACTGGTTGTACTGCTGATGCATATAGCACACTGCGTAATAGACATCCAATTTAATAATGTTAATGGATAATGAACAAAAACTGGGTTATACCAGCAGCAGCAGCAGTATCCTTTGTCATGTCCCTGACTTTCTGTCAGGCATTGGTTCATGCAGTAAGCTGGCAGTGGACTTTCAAGATAGAGTGTCCTAAAGGTGAAAGTGTGCAGTAAACAAGATGGTATCTGTGACAGTGTTCACTGATTAAACAAGATGATATCTGTGGCAGTGTTCACTGATTAAACAAGATGATGTCTGTGGCAGTGTTCACTGATTAAACAAGATGGTATCTGTGACAGTGTTCACTGATTAAACAAGATGATATCTGTGACAGTGTTCACTGATTAAACAAGATGATGTCTGTGGCAGTGTTCACTGATTAAACAAGATGGTATCTGTGACAGTGTTCACTGATTAAACAAGATGATGTCTGTGGCAGTGTTCACTGATTAAACAAGATGGTATCTGTGACAGTGTTCACTGATTAAACAAGATGATATCTGTGGCAGTGTTCACTGATTAAACAAGATGGTATCTGTGGCAGTGTTCACTGATTAAACAAGATGGTATCTGTGACAGTGTTCACTGATTAAACAAGATGGTATCTGTGACAGTGTTCACTGATTAAACAAGATGATATCTGTGGCAGTGTTCACTGATTAAACAAGATGGTATCTGTGGCAGTGTTCACTGATTAAACAAGATGGTATCTGTGGCAGTGTTCACTGATTAAACAAGATGATGTCAATGGCAGTGTTTACTGATTATCACCCCCCTAAAAACACGAATTGTCCTGAAGATTTGCTTGTAGGTTCAATAGTGTATATATCTATATATCTATATCTCTCTCTCTCTCTCTCTATATATATATATATATATATATATATATATATATATATATACATATATATATATATATATATATATATATACCATCACTTCCAGTTTGCTGCTTTTCAAGTCTAAGCTTCTGTCCCCCAATAAGAATATTAACCAGGAGGCTACTGATCAATTTGACAAGTTCAGGAAATAATGTAACATGGCATATACCACAATAAGATACTGAGTGTACATGTAGTATGGAGTAATTCGGTAGATTAAAGAAAGTTTGCTAAAAGCCCAGAAAGCGGATATACTTAAAGCCGAGTCAATATTTGTTAAAGATTTAAATCCTGTAGGTCCCCTTTGCTTTTATTTCCCTATGACAGTATTTAAAAAAATATTGTTCTAAAACTATTATTTCATAATCACCTAATGTATCCCACCTCAGCTACCAGGCAAAGTTCCACAGTTAGTATTAAAATATGGTAGTAGACAGCCCCGCTGCACTTATGACCTGCCATATGTCAAATTGCGGGCACACAATATTTCATTAAAACAGTTTGTCCGCAAATGGAACAATAATAATACAGTGTCTGTGTACTAGCTGCAAGTAGGAGAATATAATGCATCGGACAAGAATGCAGTGTGCTGTAATGGAAGAAACCATAGAAAATTTGAAGCACTAAGAAACTATCGTATTTCTCAACATTATTGAAGGACCACACACACATGTACACACACATACAAACACATATGATTGCATGTATGTACTTTCTCTCTTTCACTCCTCATTTCTATTATTGCTGAATGCACTGTGTTTTCCAAGTAAACTGCACCATGCAATATTAAAATTCACTGTTTTAGTTATGCACTGTGAATTTCTACAGCTGTGAAAAGGATGAGTGCTAAACTTTTGGGATTTAAATGCTGTTTTGATCTAGATAACAGATTACATTACTAAATGCTTAGTAAGTGTTGCTTGGCAAGCATTTAAGCTGACACAGAGCAGAAATTGTATCCTGAGGTAGAATGCTCTAAGAACTGACCTTTCAAATTTGTTAAGTCTATTTCATTTTATTTTCTTAATACATTAACTGCAGTTTTTCTGTTTCTTAAGAAGTGTATCTGTGTGCTAGGTCTTACGTTCTATGTCCTGTTTGAGAGAACCTTGCCCCTTCTACTGTCTGCCAACCCTCTTGATGTAAAAGAATCGTGTCAGATATTTAAGATCATTATTATACCATATACTTTTTTATGTTCCCTATAAAGGGATCCAAATTATTTTGCAGACAATAAATAGCATGATTTGATTGCAACTCTGAGCTGACTCCGTACGCATGAAAGACATTGCCATACCACTTTAATTTTTCTACTGTTAATGTTTCTTTTTTCTACATTAGGTTTCTGTGTTGTGTGCACTCCAGGCACACATTTATGGACACAGTTGGGTCTGATATTTGTTGTTCATGCAGAGTTTACCTTTCTATATCCTATAAAATTATAGTGTAAAATGTCAGCTCTTTCAGCCTTTCAGCCTTTCAAAGTAGTCCATGTCTACCATTGTCCTTTTTAGGAATATATGTATTGCTTCTAGTGGCCAGTGTACCCATTCCAGATTGGAGCACAATATTCAACAATGATATAAATTAATTACGGTTATCCCGCTACAGTATTTTCATTTTATTGACTAGACATATAGTCTTTATGCAAACTGGGGTATTGCATGTGCCTGTCTGACTGCTATGAACTTTTTTTAGTTGAAGATTACTTTGTTATCTACTATGCTTGCAAAATCTTTATATTGACACTTTTATGACTTAGTCATTTATTGTATAATTAAAGTGCATCCCCTTTTTCCAAACATCTTGATGTCACATTTGTTGATATTAAAACAGAGGTAACTGTAATTTTGGTCATAGCCTGTCCTAAATAACTTGCACTTTTCATTGAAGCTATACTGGCTGATTTGCCAATATTTACTTGTTGAGAACTCCTTCCCAGCTTTTACCTTTACTAAGTATCTCCATTTGAGAGGGGATCCTGGTGCAGATCCTTGTGGGATGTCACTAATCATCACCCCTGTAAAGAGTGAAAATTACCCACATTCTGACCTGCTCTGTATTGCTGTTTACTAACTTTTACACCCATTGGATTACATATCTGTTGATTTTCCATGTTATTTAGTATAGTAATTCCACATAATAGGTGAAGTAAGATAAAGATAAACAGCAGTCTTAGCCATCTGTGGTTGTTTATTCCTCCAAGTTAAAAAGGCACAGTGTACCTTTGATAAACACATACTGTTGCATGCTTAGCAGAAGTGGGTTTTCTGTATCATTCTGAGAAAAATCTGTTGTGTCCACTTTCCCTGATATGACATGCAATACAAGTAAAGTTAGTAGGCCCAAAGTTTGAATCAGACAAGACTTCCCCAGTTTTGTATCAGAACCCCCATAACCTGATGTCAGGAATAAACTAGGAAATATGTCAGGGCCCATAAGGCTAGTACTTTTGATTTTGTCTCTTGCTGTTATCATCATGTCTGAATTAATATGTGGGGTTTTGCTCCTTTTATGTACTAGGATCTCAAATTTTCTGGGTATTTTAAAACTGCTAAGACATTTATCTGTTAGCACATTAGGTAGGTTTTGCAGTTACCTGCTCATAGGTTTGATTGTCTACTGTAGGACTTAGAAGCCTTCAAAAAGTTTGATTGCATTTAATCTGTGTTATTTTCTACTTTCTATATACATATAAAGATTTTCATTGTGTGAAGTTAATGACTGGCTTCATATATTAAGTACGGATTATTCCGCAATTTTAGAAATGTATGTAATGTGATGCATTTGTCATGGTCTGCTGCTAGTTGTCCCTATACCTACTCTCTGTGCATTCCAAGTAAAGATTTTCAATTAGAACCATTAGAGAGAAGATGAATGTCAAATTTTAGTAACTTAAAAGAAGGGAGAATTAATGAAAGTTCCGGAAGTCTTTTGGAAGAACAACAGTATGACTGTCTGTATACTTTATCAGATATGAAATGCAGTTCTACCTTTTTTAAAAAAAAATGTTGTAAAGACTATTGTATATTACTGCCTTTCAAATGTTAGTTTCACTCTTATTACTGTTCTTTGTACATTGGCGCCTTTGTCCCTGAGCCTCTGCTGAAAATAGTTCTTGTGCCCATTTGGACTTTCGCAGTAAACAAAAGCAACAAATAAAGAAAGAAGATTTTAAGCTTTCTATACCCATGGCTTTATAACAAAGATATTGTACCCTTTTGAGTTCGTTCAGGTGGCTTTGTGAAAGCCATAAAGTACAGAATTGTATTCATTAATGCATCAGACAATTGAGCTATAAACTGGCTCAGTGATTTCCCTGGAATAACCATACATGCCCTTTAGAATATTATGGTGTGTAGAATATGCTGTTCTGACTTTGGTACGGCAAAGTTTGAGATTCGCTGTTTTCCTGGTTTTTTAATCTTTTTTTTCAGCTTGTCAGTATGCAGCATTTTCAGTTCCAACAATTCAATAAGGAGCAGTTATATACTGCTCACAGAGTACTAGTTGTTTCACAAAGCATTATATTTTTTAAGTTTTTAATTTTGTTTCTCTTGGGTAGCTGCGGTAGCATTGTCACCTCACAGTAAGACGTTGTTCTGTTCGATTCTCAGCTAGAGCATCTTCTGTGTGGAGACATGAGTGAATGGGTGTACCTTCATTGAAGGTTGTGCATCAGCGCCGGCAACTTGGCACATAAAAATCTACTGCCAATCACTTTAACATCACAGCAAAAGACAACACCACTATATACCCAACTGAACACACCAAATTGCTAAGAGTGTAAATAGACAATAAACTAAAATTTGACATTCACATATCCATGACCATAAAAAAAGTCCACAAAAACTAGGAGCGTTATACAGAAATAAGCAACTTCTCACCAAAACAGCAAAGATTTAAATAGCAAATTCCCACCTTATCTCCACTCTACTTTATGCCTCTCCAATATATACCAACCTAAGGCAATGCAATCTAAACAAGCTAGAGACCTGCTACAACAAAATCGCCAAATTTGCCACAGGGGCATTCTACCATAGTCACCACTGTCTCTCACTTGCTGAACTGGGCTGGCTTGAACTCCCTCACCTCCTTCAATGGTATCAACTCTCACTCACCCACAAACTAGTAAACCATCCACTAAATGTCCCATCCCTCCAGAATCTACTCCAACCCTATCGCACCACCAGACCACTAAGATCCAGCAACAAAAAATCACTTGCAGATCACTAAAGCAAATAACTCTGCTGGTGAAGCACTATTCTCTTGCACCATAGCCAAATTATGGAACTCCCCTCCCACCCACAATTACCTCCATACCATCATGCACCCACTTCAAAACTTTACTAAAAGTGCACTTAAAAACATGCTGACTATGCCCTTGCAACTCCCACTCTAATATCACCCACCCCATCCAACCACTACCTTTCTTTCCACTCCACTAACTACCTTGATTATAGCAAGCTCAGATGCTCATAAGCCTAGTACTTATTATACAGCAGGAACTTCTTATTGTAACATTTGTTAATGTCTATTATGTACTTCACAGATAAAGATTCTAGTTGTCTACTGATGTACCATGTTCTTCATCTGTAATATGTTGTTAAGTATTTGCTATGTTAAATTGTTAATCGCTATGTAATCCAATGCAACTACTGTCTGTTTATTTTAACTGTGGAGCTTTTCTCCCCGGGCCACTGCTGAAAATGGACCTACGTCCAGTCGGACATTCCCGGTCAACAAATGTAAATAAATAAATAAAAACTTGATACTCTCTACAGAGCCAGACCTTATCTAACTGACCATGCCAGACTGGCAACAGCACAAACCCACCCCTTATCTTCGCTACTTTACTGTTCACAAATATGTACCAGCCTTCGCAAAACAGAAATGAATAACCCTGAATCATGCTATAACATAACAAGATAGCCAAATTTGCATCCAACCTGCCTCAAAAATCACACCATTGTATTGCCCTCTACCAACTCAGTTGGTTAAAACTCCCAAACTTACTTACATTAAATCAACTATTAATTGCCCATACAGCCATTTATAAATCTGATTTTTGCCCAGCTCTATGTAACCTTGTTCAACCCTATACAATCCGTAAATCTCTTAGGTCAGCAGACAAAGTGCTACTCACAGTTAACAATACTCAAAACTAACATGGAGACTATTTATACTGTTACAAAATTGCAAAATATTGGAACTCTCTTCCTCAACATAATCTATCCATCAGTAATACTCATAACTTTCAACAGGCCCTAAAACAATACTTCTTAACTCACTGGATATGCTCCTGTTCTCCTCCAGAATACCCTGTTTCTCTCCCTCATTTTTCTGTCTCTCTATGCACTATCATATAGCCACATGTCCTTCTTGATGAGGATACTCCCACCTTTCATTTGATCCTTTTTCTCATGTATTGTATATATATTAAAAAAATGTGTTTATATACTATTTTTTGTAACTGGTTCACTGAGTTAATGATGTTTCTGTTTATTAACCCTTATTTGTAAAGATTGTATAAAGATGTAACCTTAAATATCTCCCTTATACATTTTTTATGGCTTTGTATATCTGTGTTACTTTCTGGAGCTTTTCTCCCCAGGTCTCCACTGAAAACGGACTAATTGCCCAGTCAGACATTACCCGGTAAACAAATGTAAATAAATAAATAAATATCATCTTCCATCCTGACAATTGTGCATCCCTCAAGGAACGTGTTGTTCCCTACTCATGCCCACGAAGTCTAAGATGTGCAGACCAAAAGTTTCACACAGTAAACAAAGCTAACAACACCCAAAGTAAAGCCCTCTTCTCAAATCAAATAGCCAAATTATGGAACTCTCTACCCCACACCCTCCAAAACACACCTGAATCTGCCAGTTTTAAACAACTGCTATTTGAACATCTATCTAAGAACTGGCTTTGCTCCTGCGCCAAACCGGATTGTCAAAATATCTGTAACTCTCTCAACACACTGTCTACTCCTTACCTCATTTTCTCCCTCTCCTCAGTGTTTATTACTACACACAAAAAAAATAAATAAATAAATATATATATATATATATATATATATATAGGAAATCTCATTTGTTTATAACTATTATTTACTATATACACAGTCCTAATTTTATTTTCTCACAGTGATCTCCACTGAAATGCTCATGCTTTTTCTTTTTGATCCTGTATCTACCAGAAAACTGTATTGAATACTACTTTGTATAGACTAACTAGATGATGTGTATTCTGTATCTTACAGTATGTATACTATTGTACTATCTAATTATTGTATTTTGCTTATATTTCTGTGGAGCTTTTCTCCTTGGGCCTCCACTGAAAATGGGCTTTTGGCCCAGATGGACTTTCCTAGTAAAGTAATGTAAATAAATGAATAAATACAGTTATTCTTTTTACCTGTGGAATAAACCTTCCTGGAGATGCTACAAATGCATTCCTTTTTTATGAATATCATGCTATCAGCACAGATCCACCATACAGCCTTATATTTGTTTTCTCAGATTTATGTGTAAAACCTCAGGAGAATATTTATCGATAGGGTGACAGTGGTATTTACATGCAAGCATCTAATCCCTTTGCTTTATCTCCTGGAAGTTCAGCAGTCAGGTATATGGTTGAAAAATATGCAATTCTGAATTCCATTTCTGCGTGGACCATCTTTTATACCTTGTGGCTACATGCTATCTACAACAGGAATGGGTAGTTTATGAGCAAAACACAGCCATTCACCTGAAGCTATCTTGGAGCAAAAGGATCTGATGTTCCTAAGCTTTATTTTCCCCATGCAAGTTATATTTGTCATACATAGGTCAGATTAATTATGCCCAAAAATTCAAAGAAAAGTTACTTTGTTATAACAAAAAGCAAGATTATAAGATTGTTGTAGTGAAGCAGACCTCATGCTGAACAACAGATATGTGCCAGCAGTCTCCACATCCCACGTCATGTTGCCACACATGAAGTACAGATCTGTGCCAGCAGTCTCCACAACTCACCTCATGCTACTACACATGAAGTACAGATCTGTGCCAGCAGTCTCCACAACTCACCTCATGCTACTACACATGAAGTACAGATCTGTGCCAGCAGTCTCCACAGCTCATCTCATGCTACTACACATGAAGTACAGATCAGTGCCAGCAGTCTCCACAACTCATCTCATGCTACTACACATGAAGTACAGATCTGTGCCAGCAGTCTCCACAACTCACCTCATGCTACTACACATGAAGTACAGATCTGTGCCAGCAGTCTCCACAAATCATCTCATGCTACTAAACATGAAGTACAGATCTGTGCCAGCAGTCTCCACAACTCCCCGCATGCTACTACACATGAAGTACAGATCTGTGCCAGCAGTCTTCACAACTCATCTCATGCTACTACACATGAAGTACAGATCTGTGCCAGCAGTCTCCACAACTCACCTCATGCTACTACACATGAAGTACAGATCTGTGCCAGCAGTCTCCACAAATCATCTCATGCTACTAAACATAAAGTACAGATCTGTGCCAGCAGTCTCCACAACTCACCGCATGCTACTACACATGAAGTACAGATCTGTGTCAGCAGTCTTCACAACTCATCTCATGCTACTACACATGAAGTACAGATCTGTGCCAGCAGTCTCCACAACTCACCTCATGCTACTACACATGAAGTACACATCTGTGCCAGCAGTCTCCACAACTCACCTCATGCTACTACACAAACAGCACAGAGAAGAGAAGTTCATAGGTTTATTGGTTCATAGGTTGATACTAGCCTATTTTCCCTAGGGCATTTATAAGCCTAGCCAGAGTGTGTTTGGCTTTCGCCACCCTTTGAGATTAGTTGACCGTGCCTCTGTATAGTAGGTCACAGAAGATAGCCCTTTTCAGGTTAGTTTACAGTGCCTCTGTCTAGTAGGGACACAGAAGAGATCCCAGGGATAAACCTACGATCTCCCATCTGCTCGTCAAGATTTCTCTTGAAGAGTGTCATTGAGGGACTCTGCCTAACATGGATTGGGATTTTGTTCCAGAGTGAGGGAAGCCTCTGGGATATGAATCTGTCCCTCCATCATGTCCTATTTATTTCTGTGCTGAGGTTTAAGTCCCTGGAGCGTGTAGCTCTAAGGGATTTGGATTTCCTGAGGTGGAGCATGTCCATTAATTCTGGGTTGGACATGGCTTTATACGTCAGGCACAGATCTCCCCTGAGTAGATGGTAAGCAACTGAGTAGAGCTGGAGTTTGTTTAGCCTAACTGTGTAGGGCATCTGTTTGAGTCCCTTGATCCTCTTAGTGAGGTACTTTTGGTGTCTTTCCAGTGGCTGAAGGTGTTGGGTAAGGTACATCCCAAATGGGGCATTGTATTAAATTATGGGCCTGATGAGTGATGAGTAGAGGGGCACAATGACCTCTCTTGATCTAGATGTGAACCCTTTCATGATAAGGTGGGCTATATAGAAGGTCTTTCTAACCACTATGGCAACGTGATTGTCAAAGGAGAGATTGCTATCTACTTGGGTCCC
The DNA here is from genome assembly GCF_019279795.1 of Protopterus annectens. NCBI lineage: Eukaryota > Metazoa > Chordata > Ceratodontiformes > Protopteridae > Protopterus > Protopterus annectens. The sequence goes on from NC_056728.1 coordinate 485,319,988, forward strand.
CAAATCCCTAATTACTTCTTCCGTACTTAATGGATTACCAGCTATGTGGTAATTTATGGGCACTTTGTTTTTCCCAAAGGGGATGACTATGCACTTTTTGGCATTTAGCTTTAGGCCATGGCTCTGGTACCAGTTATCCGTCTCTGTGAGACCCTTTTGGAGGATGCTTGTGTCAGTCGGTGAGTCGATTATGCCACCCAGTTTGTAGTCATCTGCAAACTTGGTCGGCCATAGTCCTCCCATGTTAGCTTGTACCTCAGAGAAATATATACCGAGCAAGAGAGGTCCCAGGACTGAGCCTTGTGGGACGCCACTTGTAACTGGTTTAGAGTCTGACATGGCACCTGCAATTCTGACCATGTGGGTTCTATCCCTGAGCCAGTTTGCAACCCATCTTGTGACAAAGAGGTTGATATTTAAGCTGGTGAGCTTATTTATGATGCCCGAGTGGGGTATTGTGTCGAAGGCTTTTGCGAGGTCCAGGTAGGCTGTGTGGACTATCTTCCCTTCATCTATGGCCTTGGTGACTGTTTCAAAGAAGTCAACCAGGTTCAAGAGGCAAGATCTGCCCTTAACAAAGCCGAATTGGGTAGGATCCAGTGTTTGGAGGTTCCCAATGTCTTTGTTTATGAGTTTCATGATGATACGCTCCATAGCTTTGCAGACCAGGCTAGTCAGGCTTATAGGGCGATAGTTTCCAGGGTCCGTTGTGGCACCACCTTTGTGGAGTGGGACCACTGTTGCTGTACGCCATTCCTTGGGTACATATCCTGCAGTAAGGCTGAGATTGAACAGTGACTTTATGTGAGGGTTCAGTTCTTCTTGGAGTTTGTGTAAGACGCAGCCCGGGACACCGTCCGGTCCCATTGATGCTGTGTTTTTTGCTTTGGAGAGGGCAGCTCTCACCTGTGCATGTGTGATATCAGGGAGGCTACACTCTGTTGGGATAGACATTTGCTCTTTGGGGGGGAAGGGGGGAGAAGTTTGCACTGAACCTGTCTGCCAGGATGTTGGCAATGTCTGTGGGTTCAGTGTATTTTTTGTCATTTTGAACTAACTCAGAGCATATCTGGGAGTTGCCACCCAGGTTCCTGACATAATTAAAGAAGGCCTTGTGATTATCTTTAGCATCTTGTTTAATTTTTCTTTCGAAGCTGGCCTTAGATGATTTTATGAGGGATCATAGTTTCTTGCTAGTACTGATCAGAGATACATGTTAGCAACCCCTAACTTTCATCAGCATCCCTTATTTTAGATCAGATTTGTACATTTTTACTCTATCCCTCCCAAAAATTGGAATTTCTGATGTAGTAAGTGATGACTACACAAGAACATTTTGCTGGTCATTACAATTAAAGGTTTGCTACTCTTCAAAAATGTGTATTGAGGTAACTCCTGTTTCCATTTCAGTATTCTTACCAAATAGTGCAGCTATTCAAAAGTCTCTACCTCTGTGGCTTTCGTCACTAACTAGTTTTGTCATTGCTCCTGATTCTTGAGTTCAAAGATTGAAGACTCCCAAAAGTTTTAAAAGCTATTAGGTACTTTGCTGCCACATTTTTATTACTTGAAAGTATATTTGCACAACTAAAACTTCACAAGTATTACCAAGAAGTGAGATCATATCTCCACTGAAAAGCTTTTGTTATGCTATTTCAGAATGGCTTTATAAATCTATTCAAGCTGCAGTCTCAAGGTAAATTTTTCTAATCCATTGTTGAACACATAACAATTTGATTATGATTAGGGACTCAACCATGGATATCTATATGAATCCAACTTTGATTCCTTTATAAAGCTTTTAATGAATGACATAGAGTTATTAATCTCAGTTTAAATTATAGAATTAACTCAAACACTGCAGTGGTGACATAAATATTTAATTAATTTTAGAACAACACAAAGCACATATCAAATCAAAAATAACTGAGAGCTGAGAAAAGTATTTCTTAATGACATGTCTCCACAGCATATTAAATACCACTCAGAAATAAATGCACTTCTTGGTAATATTGCTGGAAATTTGTCATTTTAAAAATATGTACCTTTTCATTAATATTAATAAATGTATGACAATATGAATGTTCATATATGTTTTGTATTACTTTATAATATAACATTTATCAAAATAACAGTATTTATATTTTTAATCATATGAATTGTACATGATATTTTATAAAATCACTAACGTTTCTAATCTTTAAATTTCCAAAGGATTTTTTTTCCCACTAGGGCAGTCCTTTTTCTGGTAAAATAAAATTCTGCCTATCCATCATTCTGCACATCTGCATATTCGATATATATGTCTGCTATCTAGCTGTAGTTTGTCCATTCTTCCATTCCCTATATCATTTCTTAGACTCCATAAAAATCAAAATGAGTGTGCAGTAATTGCATTACATCACTAGCCCTTTTCTCTTTTCTAAGATGATTTTAATTTGTTTCTAGATTATGAAATCCACAGTTCTCATGTAGAAATGTGAATTTGTAATAAATCACATTTGGATTAGGTGATTTACACACGTCAGATACCCTTTTTACAGAAACTCTATGTGTATTTGCAGTAATTACACCCATTTGGATTAGGTGATTTACTCATGTCAGATACCCTGTGATATTTGTAATAATACACATGTTTAGATTAGGTGACTGATTCACGTTAGATACCCATTTTTACAGACACAATGTATGAATTTGTAATAATATTCACATTTGAATTAGCTTAAGTGATTTACTCACATCAGATAGCCATTTTGTAGATAACCTCTACCACCTCTACCATATTCAGTCTGGTTTGTACAACCCAGATGTATTGCTAGTTCTGTCCTGAAAGAAAAACATATCTAGTAGTGAAAAGAAACAGTTTATGGCTAGAGAAAACATTGATATTTTGCCAAGAAAATTGTCGCACAAGCAGTATGCAGGCAATAAGAGCCAGTGAGCCCTGAAATAATCCAATGTGTGTTTTAAATCAAGCCAACACCTCCAGTTCAGTATAATTCAGTACAAAGATACTTTCTTTATTCAGACAAACAAGAAGGTATAAGCGCTTTTCTTTCCAAAAATTAGAGCAGGAACTTCATCAGATACAAGGAAATTAAGGAAGTAAACTGTTTTAAATAGGAAATCTTACATGACATTACTTCCTGGATTAGTGAAAACCACTCCCAAGTCTGAAACAGTCTTCTGAAACAGAAGTCATAAATGCTACACATAAATGTGTCAGCACAAAACAGTATAAATATCAAAGTATAAAAATATAAAAATACATGTAAAAACTGTGCAAATGTCAGCACCCTAAACTATATATTATAAACACAAGAATCAATATGTAAATATGTGTATATATAAAAATGCTTTTAAGATGCTTTTAAAAATATATATATATGTATATAAAAACATATAAATAAAATATGCATACAGTTACAAATCCACTAGGAACAAATTAATGCATTTCATGTACATATACAAGCAACAGGTATGAAGGCCATTTATAAAAAACATTTTTGTACCATATCCATATCTAAAGGGAATGTTTCACCTATCAAGAGCCCTCTGTTTAAGCAGACTGCTTATGGAAAGGCTGTCATTTAAGCCTGGCCAGTGGGTGGCACCAAGTCATAATTGCCATAGCAACTCAGCTTTTTCGAGTAAATATGGCCAGGCTGCTCCCCTATTATGTCTTTTTTGGATATCAAGTACTACAGATTTGAAGTGGTGATTGTTGTACTCACTAATGTGTCTAGCAAGTGCATTCACTTCACTAGCATCCCTTATGTTCCTAAGGTGGTCGCCGATCCTATTTTTAAGCTTACGTTCCATCTTCCCCACATAAAAACACAGGCAAAAGGAGCATATAGCACAATAGACCACTCTTTCAGTTAAACAACTACACCTCTCAGGTATTTTGATTTTTGTTCTATTAATTTCAAATTCAATGACTTCCAAAATGAAAGGGCAAAATGTGCATGCCCCACACTTAATCATCTGACCCTTCCTATAGATGCCATCATTATTACGTTTGAAAATGTTCTTCATGTTAGGGCCCTTCTTGAAAACACATACAGGTGTTTCTCTTAATATTTTAAAAGATTCTCTGTCACTGCTCAACAAATTCCAGTTCTTACACAGAATATCTTTAATGGTGTATGTGTCATTTGAGAAGACAGTTGAAAAACTTGTATGGTAATTAGTTACTTCAGACCCAGAGGAATGGTGCCCCGTATAGATTTCCTGGTTATGGACAATTGTTTGGTCATTCACAACAGTGTCTGTGACTGTTTCAGTTATGTTCAACCCACTCAAATCGAGATGGTCAGTGTTAGGGGTACCCAACATTGGTGCAAAATACCAACATTGTCTTTTCTCACTAACCTCCTTCATGATGTTGTCAATTAAATTGTGAGGGGGGGGGGTAACCTCTTCTCAAGAACATTTCCTTCTAAGTTAAGGAATTCTCTGGATTATTTGGATTATTTCAGGGCTCACTGGCTCTTATTGCCTGCATACTACTTGTGTGACGATTCTCTTGGTGCTTTGTGTATTTTTTCATCTTACACTGATATTTTGGTCTTTTTTTTTTTTTTTTTATACTGGTTGTGAGCACATACTATGCTGCTATAAGGCACATTCCATTGATGCTGTGTGTATTCAGAAAATGCCCTGTGAAATAGTCTGCCATGCAAAAATATTTTGAGATATATTTACCCAAAATAATGCAGATGATCAGTTTTGCAATGTTTTTATAATGTTTTAGTACAGTGAAATAGGATCTAGAAATATGGACTAGTGAAGTCCTTTTTAATTACGAAAGCCTCCAGATTCAAAATGAACACATTTTCTCATGTTTAAATTCCACATTCCAGATTATTTCCATGTTCTTGTTGAACAGCATTCATAATGAATTAATACATTTGTATAGCTCTCTAAATCTGCCCATATTCTTTATGAGGAATAAGTTGCTATGAAGTTATCAAGTCACCTTAAGTTACCACATTTTTCTTATTATTTCTTAGCAGCCAGTCCAGCCAAACTTTTTCAAATAGTTGGGAATATTTCTGCATATATGAAGTAGACACCAGCTTGGTCTAATATTTGTAAAAAGTGTTTTAGAAAACTTGACTAACTACGTGGCGTGGCCTTTTCTGAATAAGAAAACAAAGTCTAAATTCTTAAGCTGTTCATCAGCTTAATCTCAACCTTTAATAATCTTATAAAACTTTTGAATCTTACCAACGTTCTACCTTTATTCCAACCCAGTATTTTGCTCTCATATCAAATAATCTGTGCAAACTTTTCTACTTTGTGAATTTTTTTAGTATATGATTTTATAGTAAAATGATGTTACATCTTCATATGAGATTTCACATCATTATGAATTATTAATTGCCAAGAGGCTATACTGCTGTTATTAACATTATTTGACCAAATATTAAATCAAACTAAGACAGTGACTCTTTAGACAGAAATAAAACTGTATAATATAAAAACTTCCTATTTTGAAGCAAATTAATTTTTAAGGCTTATGCTTAAATCTTAAAGACTATATTTTGTAATACACTTTTGAATTCTAAAATTTGTGGTAAATTTGACTCATCACTTGAAGATGAAGCACAGTCAGCTGTATTTTGGATTTATTATTGTTGTATTATTCTTCTAACACAATTATTTATATTTAGTATATGATTTACCACAATTCTTATTTAAATCCTTTCAAGGAAGCATCCTAAATCCCTAGCTATAGCTTGAAGTATGTTTTTTAAGGGGGAGATGAAGCAGATATTTTTCATATCTTATGGTTTTGTCCATACATTCATAGAATTTAGAAAGTCATAAATGGTACACTGAAGCAATTTGGTATTACCAAAAATAACAGAACAATCTGGGAAACTTATATTTTAATTTTAATAATGAGAAGTCCATGTATTATTTGCCCACCTGTTTGGTTAAATTCTATATTGCCACTCACTTTGCTAATCAAAAGGCAAAAGTAATTCAAAAAATTTCTTTCAGCATTATCTGGCATTTACACTATTTCAGATATATTTAAGAAACAGTTTTCTGATTGGAAAATTTCTTGAAAAAGTGTTACTTGAATGTCTTAATATGCAATAATGTTCAGTTATTTGAAGAACTCTTCAAAGATCCTATGGTCAATTTGTAATGGCTTTAGGAAGTAGTTTGAGTCAATAGCTATATGATGATTTACAAAACTAAAAAGCTATGTGAAAAATCAATAAATGTTTAGGATCAGGTCCTTGATATACTTTACTTTATGTCCCATAGCTGTTCTTTGTTTTCTGTCTATTTTCTGTAAATCATTTCTGCTTGTGAGGTGTATATTTCTCTAAAGGTGATGAAGTGCTTACTGCATATAGTCATTAAGTAGTTTTGTTCATTTCCTGTTTTTTTGTTGAAAAATCATCTAAAGCAGTTGTGAAAAAAATTTGGAATTTGGTTGGAGGATAATAGGGGCAGCTCATTAAAACTGTGATATCCTCATGGAAAGTGTTTGTCAAGAAATACACTGGGTAGTAATTGGTTGAGAGCATAGACCACTCTGAAATAAAATGTATACTCCCCACAAATAACAACCACTAGCCCATGTGTATAACTTTTCTGACCCTCATTTGCAAAGGCATATTATGAGCATGATCCTCTTTGAAAGTATAGCTGATTAAATTGCTAACATTCATATCGATTTATCAGTATTTGTTATCCTGCTGGAGTGAGCCATGCAACCTAGTCTTTCCTTTTTGAATTTTTTTTTAACTTAAGTATGGTGCCATACTGTTCTTAATTATTTGGGTACATAGTGTCTTTAATTCCTGTGTGCCTCTGACACTCTACTTAAAATGTCCACAGTGCAAAATGGGAGTGAGTTAATAGACTCTGGTTCTAAAGTGGTACATGTAGCCATTCCGCTGTTTTCTCTAACAGGAAAGTCTAGCCATTTGCCTGGTCCACCTCATCATAAAATAAAGGTAACCCAGTTTTGCCTCCTCTCTCCAGAACAACTTACATACTTGGAAGAGATGTACTACCTAAAAGAGTTTTATTTATTTGTTTGTTTATTTATATTTGTTTACTAGGGATAGTGCACTGATCAGTCTTGACCAATTTTACACTCAGCCCAAGTGACAAAACATATGACAAACAAAAATATGCATTGCCCTTGCTTAAACTACATTCATTAAAAGTTCTGTATAAATTAATTCAATATAAATATCCCGATAATGTTCTAATTGTAGCCATTGTCCTACATCATAGTCACAATCCTTCCCTCAGCTTATGGCCAGTAGAATATAGTGAGGTGGACTTTTTCTTTTCTTCTCTCAGATTTTTAAAACCTATAGATTTGCTGTCTTTTTGTATGTTCTTCTAATTTTTTATAGTTTTGTATTAGGTATAATTATGCCACAGTGTTTCATTTTTCCCTTGCAAATAAATGGTGTCTTCCACAAAGGCCTTGCATAGCACCAAGTTTAATCTACCTCTTCTTTTGATCACCACTCCTTACTACCTTAGCTGTCAATTGCAATAAGGCAAGTTTTTTCTTTTACAAATGTCCTTAAACAAACCAGGATTTGACAAACTGATCTTCTCTTAAATGTATTATTGAAAAACCTGTTGCATTTAGATTCTTTACATGTAAAACCTAGTTTTATAAGAGAAATAAGAATACATTTTTTTTTCTTTTTTTCTAAGTGCCCCTCCTTTGCGCTAGATTCTCTTCTGCTTTTCTGTGCATGTGCCCAAACCACTGTAATCTGTCCTCTTTGATCTTTTTTGCAATTAGAACTACTTTGGCTTAATTTCTTCATCTCTCCCATGGTGTAGATCCTACTACCCATCTCAGGCACCTCATTTACATCAAATCTAGTTTCCTCCTCTGTTCTGCCTTTACTGCCCAGGTTTCTGTACCATACAGTAGTACCAGTCACACTACTGTTTTGTACACCTTACTTTTCAGCTTCTTAGGCATTCTTCTGTATTACACTAAACCTGACACTCTGTGCTAATTGGCTGCAGCCCCTCTGATTCTAGCTTTGACCTCTTCATTCAGACCTCCCTTCTCCTCAACCACCCCTCCCAGATACTTGAAGCTGTTAACATGTTACACTATCTTCCCTTCTATCTCAGCTCTCAAATTCTTCTGATTTCTCCAGTTTGCTGCCATTACCACTGTCTTATCTGTATAGTGTCATCCAATGTTCTTTCAGTTTTTGCATTCCATTCCTCTATCCTTTGCTGAAGTTCTTGCTCAGAATCTGCCTGTAATGCCACATCACCAGCATACATCTTTGTTGATCTGTCCCCACCATCCTGTTTGGTAAAGTAATCCATCACCAGTATGAACAGCAGAGTTGAACCCTGATGCACACCCACTCCCACTGGGAATCTCTCAGTGAAACTGAACACTTCATAGTTGAGTCACTGGATTTTTGTACATGGCCTGCATTAATTCTACAAATGTTCCTGGAACTTCAAACCATCTGAAGACTGCCAAAATCAGCTTTCTTTGGATCTTGTCACGTTTTCTCCAAGTCTAGGAATGCCCAATTGGACTCTTTTTCTCATTTGTAGCATCTTGTCAACTATCTGTCTCACTGCATACATGGGGTCAGTTATGCTGCATCCTGATCTGAATCCGAACTGCTCATCCCCATCTTACTTTCTACTACTTTGCATACTGGTTTATCAATCACCTTCTCCAGAACTTTCATACAGTATGACAGTAGTTTGATCCATCTGAACTGCCCACAGTTGTATCTGTCTCCTTTGTTCTTGTACACTGGCACTAGTATGCTTATTATCCAGTCATCTAAGATACACCTTTCTCTCCACACTGGTATGAGTATCCTCAGGAGCCATTTCTCCCCCATCTCACTGAGCATCTTTATAATATCTGCTGTGACCTCATCTGATCCTGCTGCCTTCCCTGACTTCATTTTCCTTAGTGCTGTTCTTACTTCTTCTAGGTTGGGCTCCTCTTCTTCTCTCATCATAGGCTGTATCTGGGGCAGTATAACTTCTGTAGGGTTTTTTCATTCAGAAGTTGTTGAAAGTACTCCTTCCATCTGCCTTTGATCTGTTGTGGACTTGTGAGTAGGTTGTTCCTGGCATCCCTTATGAAGTGTGTCTGACCATCTTCTTTATCTTTCTGTCTTTTGCTTTGCAACCTGGTATAGTTTCTTTATGACACTGACTGAGTCACTTTCAAGAAGCTGGTAGAGTACCTCTGATGCCCTGTTCTTTGCTATTGCAAGTTTATGCTGTGGGCTGACTGTTTTATTGTGGATGACTTTGCAATCACTGATTCTACCCCAGTTCCCTTTCCTTACTAGGAGGAAGTCTACCTGAGTTGTATGTTGGCAACTGTTGTATGCAATCTTGTGACTCTGTCTATCTCAACCATGTGTTGGCTACCATCAAGCCATTTGCCAGACAGAAGTCTAGAATGACTTCTCCTTCTTTATTCCTGTTGCCCCACCCATGTAGACCCAGACAGTCTGCATATCCTGTTCTGTCTGTCCCAATCTGTTTATTCAAGTCATCCAATATCAACAACAATTCATGTTGCCTTGCTTTATCTAGTAGATCCTGCAACTTCTGTCTGAATGTAATGTTCTCTTCACTGTCACAACCCTGCTGTGGGGCATAGGCTGAGATTATGAATAATGTCCTGTCATTAGGCTGGAGCTTGATTGCCATGAGTCAGTCACTAATTCTGATTATGTCCATCACTACCTTTTGAATCCACTCTCTCACCACAATTCCCACACCATTTCTAGCCTGTCCTCCTCATGAATAGTAGACTCTGGATCCCAAACTAACTGGTTTTGCTGCATTGCCCTTCCATCTTGTTGCCTGTATACATAGGATGTCCATCCTCCTTCCTACCATCATGTCATCCACTTCCAAACTCCATCCTGTCAGTGAACCTACACTGAGTGTGGAAATTCTTAGTTCACATTTGACAGGTTAATTGAGTTTAATGTCCAGCTTTCACTCAACAGAGCTATCCCAGGTTAGGCAACTGGACACCATCCGGCATGTAGGTTACTGACGCAGGGCTGCTGGTCTTTATGGTGGGCCCACACTGTCCAAGAAGGGCAAATAGACCCCTCTCACCATTAGCATGGGTCCCCGGCATGGATTGGGTCCTTAACCCACTTATCATTTATTATCACTGTCAAATACCTATGCCTATTTGATAACATTAATCAACATAACCTAATCACATGGAGCCATAATCTTACCCCTTCTAGTGGCTAGCCCTACCATTGAGTGAAGTCTGTGATCCATGTTCTCCTGTCTTGAAGATACTGCACCCCACAGTAGATGCCCAAAGCAGTTGGCTTGTACAACTCTCCTGTCTCTAGGGCACCATGTAGAGTTTGTGGTGCTGCCCACAGCTCCCTTCATTGGTGGGTATGAGATGGAAAACACTGAGCATGTTTTTCAGAAGTGGGAGGAATCCCAGAGAAATAGGAAGAACATGCAAACTCCAAACAGGCATTGGTCAGAGGTCAGGATCCAATCTTGTCCATGGGTGGTGAAGACCTTAACCATTATGCCAGTTGGTCTCTCATGGTATGAAATACTGAGCAGGTGAACCAAAGGACTGCTATTACTGCTTAGTGGCTGAATTCATACCATGCCCTTACAAAACAAAATAGCAAGTACAAATACATTCTGTAGGGTATGCAGCATGTTAAATACATTCCAAAAATGGAAAAGACAGAATTGCTATGTACTTTTATGATGTCAAAAGGATGCAGAACAAGTTTTGCTATGCACAACTTTTGCAGCTGTTATGCTCTAGTCTAGACAATGCATAGCATCTAGCACAAAGGAGCACTGGGAAGTGGTGACAGCTTACAAATATTCATGGCTTCTTCAGGATCCTTCCCTTTTGCACACAGAAATCTATTAGTAAACTCACTGTATATATGACTTAGTTTGTTTGCCTGAATTTGAACAAAATTGTTTCTACTGCAATTAGAACTTAGAAATCTGTCTGACAAACTGTAAAGTGACTTGCTTTTACAAGCTATTTGCTCCAAAGGGGCTTTTGGATGGTTCTGTACTTGATTTACACACAGCATTTTTTTTCTCTATGGTATTTTTGATATTAGATCTTGGTTTCACTCACTTGTAAAGTAAAAGTCATGCTGTCACAGCAGATCTGGTCTGCAAGCAGAACAAAGTTTGCATACATGGGGGCACACCTGTTACCTGTTGTATATGTTGGGCATATATATATATATATATATATATATATATATATATATAGGTTCATATGTAGGTATTAGGCTATCTGCTCGAGGGCATTTATAAGCCTAGCCAGAGTGTGTAGGCTTTTGCCACCCCATTGATTAATTAACTGATCCTCTGTCAAGCAGAGCCAATGAAGTGATCCCAGGGGTGTATTTTCTGTTACCCATCCATTCGTCAAGGTTTCTCTTGAAGAGTGTTAGTGAGGGACTCTGCCTAATGTAGTTTGGAATTTTGTTCCAAAGCATGGGGAGTCTCTGTGACAGGAATCTATCCCTCCAGCATGTTCTATTTATTGTTGTGGTGAGGTTTAGCTTACTAGAGCGCGTGGCTCACAGTGACTTGGATTTCTTTAGGTGGAGCATGTCCATCAATTCTGAGTTGGACATGGTTTTGTAAGTCAGGCAGAGATCACCTCTTAGTAAGCGATATGCCACTGAATACAGCCGGAGTTTTTTCAGTCGGGCTGCATAGGACATATGTTTGAGGCCAGTAAGCCTCTTGGTGAGGTACTTTTGTGATCTTTCCAGCTGTTGGAAGTGTCTTGTGAGGTAACAGAGCTAATGTGAAGAATGCATTATTCAAGCATTCTATTCAGTGCACAGGATATATAAATTTTAATTTTGTTATCATTGAAAAGGTTAAGATAGATCCATGTGGTGAGAATGGGAGATGACGCTTGAATGTAGAGAGCTTTTATGACAACTAAAAATGAATGGCTTGAATTATTATATATCTATAAAACCAATGCTGAAGATGAGATCAGCAAAACTGTAATTTATGATTTTGCCAATAACACTTTAAAATATGCTTGTTTTTTTTCATTCTGATTTTGAATGCATTTAAGCATGAAATTAATTTATTATAGTGAGACCATGTATGGGGAAATTTCACTTTAGATTTGTGGATACAGCTTCAAGAAGAAAGTTGGTGATTTACCATCTGATATGAATTTTTATAAAAGGGAAGGGCATTCCTGTTTTTTCTATGTTCTGATGAAGTCCTATTGATGTAAAACAAAGAACGAAAGTTCTTAACAATGATGCTTGAGAAATAAATTGCTGGATTTTATCTTACTTCTATGATGGAGACCTTATTGGTGCATGTATTTTACTTCAGTAGTCCTTTATTTATTAACCGGCAAAGTCCGACTTAGAACAGAGCCAATTTTCAGCAGAGACCCAGGGAGAAATGCTCCGGGTGCATGTCTTTGTAACGTGGAAGGAAACCAGAGCACCCGGAGGAAATCTACACAAATGCAGGGAGGACATACAGACTCCATACAGAAGGCACACTAGCCAAGAATTGAACCAGAGAACCTCTTGCTGTGAGGCAACAATGCCACGGCTGCACCACTGCACTTTAGGTTTACATTGTCTTGATTTTTGGTGGTTGATTTATTGTAGGTAAACTACCATTCTGGTTTGGTTATTGGTTTCTTTGTTAAGTGTACATGACAAGGATGCAAAGCTTCACCTCCCAAGCTTTGCTCTATAGGTAAATTTCTTTGCCTTCCTGTCTCTAACATATAATAAGCCAGTTATGGTCAAAGACGCAATCATAATTCTTTAAATTATAAGCCAGACTATACACTTCTCTGATTTTTCATTGTGATCTTTGGGATAATTTATACATTTAAGTATGAATAAAAAAAAATCTGTTAATGCTGAATTACTGTCTTGCAGCATTTGCATTCTTTTCAAGCAAAGAAAGGTTTAGTAATTCAGCTTTCAGAGGTACTTTAGTAGATGTAGTAAAATGCCATATATCTATGAAACTGCCCATTTCTATGTCTCACAGAACTTGTGGCTGTATTACTAGCCATCTTCAGAGTAAAACTGATATTGTTAATGAAGAAAAACATTTAAAAAAGATCTTACCGAGAAACAAAACTTTTTCAAAAGCCTAACCACAGCTAGTAAGAGACTACCCAAAAACATATAAAATTGCACTTATTGTGTAATATATTTTCCAACACTGCATGCGAACTGCAAAACTGATACATCTATAACAAATCAAAATGTCTGTTCTGTACATCTTAAGTTGCATCTTTGTTTTGGCTATTTTACTTACAGGCATTATCTCAGTACGATATCATGGAAGTAGAGCCAACAATTCTAAGTGCTATCATACATTAGAAAAAGATATGAGGATAGGCTTGGGAAACTCACTAAAGTAGAAAAAAAGCTAATTGCCCTATAAAAGAGTAATTATATCATGTTTCCCCTTCTCTGTCATTCGAAATCTTGTATTCCAATAAACTGTATAACAAGCTAACATATTTGTTTTTCTGGTTGTTCTCATCCTAATACTCTTATTATACAACTTCTTTCATGTGCTCAGCGCATGCAAACTTAACTAACAGTACAAGTATTAAAAATAGTTCTTATCTCTTTAAACTGACATATGTTTAAAACAATCATTTTGTTTGGTCATCAAACCTCTTTTGTAAAAGAAAATGTTTTGTAGTACTTATTTCTGGAAGATTTGCTTCTGCTGGCTGGTGTGTGTGTGTGTGTGTGTGTGTGTGTGTGTGTGTGTGTGTGTGTGTGTGTGTGTGTGTGTGTGTGTGTGTGTGTGTGTGTGTCTTTTGCTAAAAATATTTCTGCTGAAAATCTTCAGAGGCTAACAACAATCACTGTATCAATAACTCCCCAACATTTAATGAAGAAATAGAAAATGATTCATGCATCACAAGTTTTAATGCTTGGATTTTTATAAAATAAATACAGCAGGACCCTAAAAGCAGAACTTTACTGAATAAAAATAAAACAGATAAATTGAATAACATTGTCTAATTACTACATAGTCCCTAGATATATAAACAAATCTGTAACATTAGGTGCTGTTTATAAAACTTACTACAACTACTTCTTGACTGGCAGCTGAAAATCCACAGTTTATTATTTTCTAGTTTATCATGTAAACCTGTTCGGTCTGCAGTCTGTTTGAGTCTTAGAACGAAGAGTGTCTTTATCTGTCAGCGAAGTACATTAAACATGTGAAGTGCATTTTGAAAATGTTCATTCTGTGGCCAACATTCTCTAGTTTTAAACTAAAGTAAAAAAAAAAAAAGGAAGGGCAAGTTAAGCAGGATTAAATGGCTTGTAGGCTGATATTGTCTCCGAAACACAAACAGCAATTTAGGAAAACATTTAACTACCTGGGCAGGGACTCTCCCATAATGTTGACATACTGGAACACAAACACACGTACCTCTGTTATGTATTATTTCTGTGTCCTAGCAAGCATTAGTTTAGTTAAAGAACACTTTGGACACTTATTATGGGAATGATTGTTTTGGTATATTAACAGGCTAACAAGGCATTATTGCCAATGCCTTAAGTATTTGTATGAATGTAGATATGTGTGTATGCATGTATATGTGTATATATCTATATACAGAGGTGTATATATAGATTTGTATATATATATATATATATATATAGATATATATATATATATATATATATATATGTGTGTGTGTGTGTGTGTGTGTGTATGTAACCACATCGCCGGGTGATAAGATGTAAATAAAGCATGTAAGGCAAACACATGGTGATCATAAATTCAATTAGGCAGAAAGTCTTAACTTAGGAAGAAAAATGACAGTCGTTTCTGCTCAACAACTCCTTCATATATAATGAATACAGGGCCTGCTCAGTAGTTACCTGCCAAATACTGCTATGACACCACAACGTCATAATGCACTAATGTCATATGGTACAATTTGGGAGGGTGGCCAAATGATTAAGATGTTTACCTTACAAACACAAGGTGCAGGGTTTGAGTCTCCCAAGGGATAATTGGCTAGGCTTAAAATGGCTTGCAAAGGCAGCTAGCTTAGTACTAACCTATGAACCTATGATTTAGGATTTAAACAGGCAGCCGAAAGAAAGAAAATGAAGTGCAACGACTGAAAGGAAGCAGGCAGACATGATACGCTGTTGTAACAGATGTACTCCTAGTGCTCATGTGCTTGTGGCTTGTGATACATGCGATCATTGCCTATTGTTATAAATGACAAGTGCCTTAACTCCTACTAACCCAGTACTAAATAACTTAGCCCACCCACTACCTGACCCTGATAAACTGCTAGCCCTACCATATCCCTAACTCCAACCATAAAACTCCCCCCACCCAAATCCTAGCCGCAACTCTAGCACTCCCTTTCTTACTTCCTATCCCCCATTTCCCTTATCACTGGCTAAACCAAAAACTCCACTCAGACTCAAACTTCATAACCCAGTTTTTACTACTTGCATAATGTTCCAAAAATAAACACGACAACCCTGCCAATTGTTGAAAAAAATATCACTAACCCTATGGGTAAAGTAAAACCTACTGACAACCAACCATTTAATCTACGTAGCTACCAAGACATTGCCAATAACTCTTCACTTTAAAAAATTACAGACAAACTTTCACAAGCAGTAACTCCCATATCTCATGAAACACTGCACCATATATACTATAATTCCTTAAATGTATTTTCCTTCAGTAGTAAAAATCATAAAGACGCTGCTTAGCAATGAAACAAGACATGGCTCATCATCTATGGACTACCCACCACCCACATTTCTAAAAAGAATCTCTTCCGCTCTAGCCTACCCATTAATCTTAATAACAAATAACAACCTACAGGGAGGCACTTTTCCAAAAATATGGAAACATTCCAAATTAAAGAGGCAGACACAAACAAAAAAGTGAAAAAATACCAAACCAATATCTGTACTCAGCCAACTTTTCAAGATCCTTGAAAGGCTAGTTCATACCCAACTCACAGATCATTAAACTACAAATCTCCTACTTGCAAACACACAGCACAGCTTCAGATCAAATCGCACTACTGAAGCAGCAAAGCAGCACTGCTAAATTTGAAAAATCATGTCACCGCTCATCTAGACAAGTCTAAATACTGCAGCCCTGTTCTCTAATTTTCCAAAGGCATGTCATACCACAGATCATACTATTTTACTACAAACACTTAAACAATCAGATTACTCAAACTGTGCTAGACTGGTTCAAATCCTTCCTTACTCACATAGAATCTGCACTGTTGCATGGCATAGCTGCTTTTCCTGTCCTTTTAACTGTAATACTAGAGTACCCTAAAGCTCCAACCTTTTCCATTTTTATTCTCTGTCAGTAATATTATCTACTGGTAAGATAATGCATTTTTGCTGTAACACTATTTTCAATGTAATATATTTTTTATCCCTTAATTTTATGGAATTTATGCACAGATGCTGATATTTTGTGTACACTAATGTATCCATGCATTCCCTGAAAATGGGCATTCTAACCCAGTCAACAAAATGCAAATAAATACAACTTGCCTGTCACTCCTTAAATCTCATGTTTCTGATCTCTCAGCAACATAAAGCTCCACTTCTGCCCCGCATCATTAAAACTCCTCTTCCACTCCCTAACCCTAAAAGCTCCTTCAGCTCCCCAAATCTAACTCTAAAACTCTCCAAAATGAAAATATCCCAATTGCTCCATAATCCTAAAACTCAACAATCCCAAATTACCCTCCTAATTGCTGCCTGGAACACTAACCTGCACTCTCACCCCCTCTCATTGTTCCCACCCCTGACCTGAACATGAACAAGTGGCACCCAATGTGAACTACCATATGCCCAAGGCCCTTTCTTTAAAACAGTGGTCTTCAAGTGCCCTGGTCTCATGGTCTTGAAGGAAACTGCTTGCAACAATGTCTACTATAACTATACTCACAAGGAAATTAAAGCTTACACATCTGTATGTTATAATTATCTTTGTCTTTTTTTCTCAAAATCATAATTATTACATAATTCTCTGTAAAAATAATTTGCCTATAAATGTTGCTACAGTGAGCATTATCCTTTGTGTCATAAATATTCCCTTGCGAGTAAAATCATTTCTGATATTTAACACTGTGTGACTTACACTGTGTGAAGCTCATATATCTTATCATATAAAATATGGAACTGCAAACCCTAATTGAATGCTGGTTCACTGCACCATCGATTCAATGCACCGCCATTGTCAGGCTATCAGTGAAACATTTTTACTTCTACACTGTCACACTCACCTTTGGTGCTGGGATATCTGAAAACTATGGGTTCTATTCCTACACCAGGTGCTTGCATTCATGTTCCAGTATGTGATGAGATGCTAACTTTTGGTCTCATCTACTTCAACTGAGCATAAAAATTGTTAGAATTTCATTAATGTCCTTGTCAAATTCCTTATAGTCAGTACGAGCGCCACGTCAGGACTTTTTTGAAAACAAGCTATGTTTAATGAGACCAACTTGGTCAAAAAAACAAAAAAAAAACAATAATGATACCCTAATAAAATACTCTGTGGATGTTAATACATTCACAACTGCTAGCTGAATTACAATAACAATAATATACTTAACGTTCTTTGTGCTACACTGACTGTATTTTCAGTCCTTGGACTGTTAATCCCCTTATCCTTCAGCTTAGGTCTATAGAATAAAGAGCATATTATTGTTATCCTAGTACAGCATATATGGCATTTATGTAGTGCACCTGTACCTATCCCACCTTACACCTGAAGGATATAATATTAGTCACAGCCTACAAAGAAGATGTACTTACCTCACTGCGTAACCAAAATAACAGCCTGCTGACCCATAAAAGCAGAATACCTTTTTCTGGTACACATTGCTTCCCTTTAGCCAGGTGTCACTCTCCCTCCTAGCTGTCACTTCCAATCTGGTTCAGATACTTTTAAACAATTATGTCAGGACCTGGACATCCTTATGTGCTACAAAGTAATCTATCAAATCTGCAAACATATTCTAAGGTATTTCTTAGAGTCATAAATCACTGCTTTATCATTAATCAGAGCAGCTTACACTTTCGATCTAATCAGCACTCCCTAAGACGGAGGTTGTATTGGTTACTAATGACACAAAGCATGCCATAGCTTCTTAGCTGACATTTCCAGAAATTTCTGTATACCAAACAGACATGGAACTATTTCCGGACATCATTTGTTTCTGTATTTACTGACAAAATTTGTGAGTAGCTATTTCAAATGTGCTTTCTATTTCGACCTTCTCAAGATGTGTTTCTCTTCTACAGTCTATAAATCTGTGTGGCCGTGGTGGTACAGCAGTAGCGTTGTTACCTCAAAACAAGAGGTTCTCCTGTTCGATTCTCGGCTTGGTTGGGAGTTCCTTCTGTGTGGAGTCTGCATGTCCTCCCCGTGGTTGGGTAGCATTCGAAAGACATGTGTGCGTAAATGGGCATGCCTTCATTGAAGGTTGGGTGTCGAGCTGGCACCTCAGCATTTCATAAAAAATCTCCTGCCAATTATTAGCAGACTGGAGTTCCGCTGTGGTGACCCCTTACCGGGAAAAAGCCGAAAGACAGGCAAACATAAAGATATCTATGTTGCATATAGTAATGTACCCAGTCCCTACCTGCTTTTATAGATACATCCAGTCTGTTTGAGTCAGTGAGATAACATGGTTTAAAGTATCTCTCAGGGGTGTAAGATGGCAGACATGAATGAAGAGTAAATGCAGACAGATGGGAAAGAAATGGAGAGCTAGACGAATAGATGTTCTCATCAAACAGCAGAAGGAATAGCAGTGGTAAACAGTCAAAGTTTAACTCTTTTGCCAAACCACAAAAAACAGAATGAACATAAAATAAACCATTTGCTGTCATATGTCAAATTATAGATAACTGCCAGACATAACAGCATCAACCAGAAATAGCCTTGCTTTGTAAAAAGCATATAGTAGTGAAAAAGGATTCTGCATTTTTTGGAAATGAGGTTAATTGTTGCTCTCTGGAAATAAGTACAAATATAAATAAACACAGTGTTATGGCATAAAACTGTGGTAAGTGGTTCTGGAAACTGTCCTTTTGAGAATGACTAATACATTAATGAAAATCAGAAAGGCAAACTAAGTCAGATCACAAAGAACTCGGGGATAAAACCAGGACTATATAAACACAGTGAAATGCACTCATAACAATGATATACTTTTTAACTGTAAAAATAAGCGAAGAAGATATGTTTTAGAAAGTAGAATAGGAAACAGATATTCTTGCCTCTGAAAGTAAACAAAACTTTCCCAATATTTATAGAATGCTTATAGAAAAACGTTCACCATAATTCAACAGGATTCATATTACATTACTAGGATATCGATTATATCTTGATAAAATATACTGCAAAAACGAGGAATAATAAAGGAACACATAAAAATATTAACAGAACTGAATGCATTCACTTGATATTGCAGTTATTAAATTTATAACTGTGTCTGATTAAATGTGGATAAAACAACACAAAGGATTTGATTAACAGAACCGAATGTATTGAACTGATATTGCATTTGTTAAGCTTATAACCGTGCCTAATTAAACTTGGATAAAACAACAGAAATGATCTGATTTTACATCTGTAAAGATAGTATTAATTGTGGACAATTAAACACTGATTATATGTCAAATGAAGTGCATGAGCATAAAGCTTGGTCACTGCTGCATAACAAAAAATGAGGCCTGTTATAAGGCTACAAGTTCACATGATGTAGTAGTCTAAATTGCCTAGGAAAGGCATCCTTTAAGTCTTTTATTTTAAATAATAAATAATAAAACATTTTAATATTTAATATTTGTCATTTCTTATTGTGAATATACAATTTTCTGGTTTAGATTATATGATTTTTTCCCTTATCATAAGATATTACCTTAGTGAAGTCTTTATTACAACTACTTAGTTACACAGAGTGCATTTCCCTACACAGACCTATCCTAAGACTGGCATGTCCTGGTGGATGTATTCCTTGAAGATTACAGACTATAAATTATGTTTCCTTTATTGGAAAGTTATCAACCTCATTTAGTTTTTAAAATGTTGCTAGCTTCATCATAATAATCAATTAGATTGCTTTTAGGCTTAGATTTATGGAAATCACTGTTATTGTCAAGTTAATTATGACTTTTACTTTGAACAAATGAGATTTTTCTCTCTGGGCATATGCATAAATTTACTGCTGCTTTATCTGAACAAAGTATATATAAAATGCATACATGCACACAAACATATCCATACCTATTTATTTAGCTACATATCCATATATAGATAACTAACGCTATCTATCTACATATCTATATCTATCTATCTATATATATATATATATATATATATATTTACATATATTATCCTAGTGTTTATACTGGTGGAAATTTGGCCAGGGGGCTGTCAGGGAATTTCTCTTACTCTTTTTGATAGGTGCCATGGGATCTTTTACATACAGCTGGCCTACTAACAACTAACGCAGATGACAGCTTAGTTTAACATTTCAACATTTCATCTGTGGGACTGAAGGACATGCACACACACACATATATAGTTCTATATATATATATATATATATATATATATATATATATATATATATATATATATATATGTGTGTGTGTGTGTGTGTGTGTGTGTGTATGTATATGCAAACAGTCATATATATCTATATATATATAATGGAAAGCAAGAACAGGTGATGCACCAGTCAGTTGCTACAGAGCTGAACTACAACAAAAACAAAACACTCTAGCACTCAAAAGTGAAATATACTTGAATTCATAAATCCATCAAAATATCCTATAATGATACAGCCTCCAACCAACATAACAAAACACAGAACACTTTCTCAACAGTGTCATCATATTTATATATATATATATATATATATATATATATATATATATATATATATATATATATATATATATATATATATATACATATATATATATATATATATATATATATATATACACACACACATATGGGTCCCCTTCAAAACATCTAAAACCCATGACATCTAATTTCATAACATTGAGACCAGAACATCCAAAACCCAAAATATCTGAAAACTCATAACATTGAATTTCATAACATCCAACAGTACAAATCACGTGAAAATAACATCCCCTCCAGATATAACGACATATTGTGACACCAAACTACCAAACACACTTTTACTACATTTCTGCAGGGCTTGATATAGTGGGGTTAGGAAATTTACTTTTTCCCAATGTAGTGCGATCTTGGAGTTGGTACATTTAATTTACGGGGGGGGTGGGGTGGGAGGTGGAACCCCCCACATGGGAGGTGCAGGCAGGCCCCCCTACATAAACATAGTAAAATGTGTGTTTGGTAGTTTGGTGGTGCTAAATAAAGGTGCCATTGTGAGACTGCTGTAATAGCAGGGATGGGAAGTCTACCTTTTCCCTGCTATTATACAATTTCAGAGTTAGTATATATAAGTAGCATAGATTTGTGGGGTATAACCCCCAACATGGAGGTGTAGCAGATCTTGACTTTACTAAAATCAGCATTTCTTGATTCCAGGCTCTGAGTATATGTTTTTCAGCATGCATGCTAACTATCTTGAGATCTTAATTTCCAGTTGTGTTTTTTTATAATGTATGCTGCAATGTTTTGCAGCCCTCTCTTTCTGTACTCATATATATGTAAATATATATATAAATAAAAAAATATAAATATATATATATATATATAAATATATATATATATATATATATATATATATATATATATATGCATGTGTAGGTACATTGATGTATTTGTTTTTGCTTTTTTGGGGGGGATGATTTCCAAGGACCCCCTACTAATACCCACCCTACCTTCAGCCCCACATGAATCCAATTATTCCTGTCATGAGGGTGATAAACTCTTGCTGTATTCCTTACAGCATGTGCATGCCCTCTTCAGGGAGAGAATGCCTTGTTATATCTTCCTAAGTGAAATCACTGACACTCTTTGTTGGGGGCAAGACAGAGTGACAGACATCATATACATGGCTGTGGAGCTTTTATTAGTTAGAGGGCATAGGGACGCCCTAACTCAGGCAGAATATGGACATGACATCACTGTTTTTGTCATAATCAGTTCTCTGTAGTTCTACTACACATGGCAGGGGCTAGCAAGGAATACATTTTCTGATCATAGCTGCTGCTTATTAAAATTATGTATTTTAAAGTGAGAATGATTACCACAAAATGATTTTTCTAACTTGAAATTCACTGTTATATGCATGCAAGAAGAGACAATGGGCTGTAATTTATAGAAATTCCCAATAATTTATTGGAGTTCTGCAGCTTAAATGAACAATTATACAGTAATGGGTATGATAGTTTATACAGTTCATCTTTATGAATGCTGACACACATAGTAAGAACTCAGACATGCAAGAAAACAAAGATGCTAAATAATAAACAGACAAAGTTTAATTCCTTTGCAAAAGCATGAAAATAGACAGAAAGAACAGGCTAGTGCACTTTAGTGTGTAGCCTACAACAGTTAAACAACACAAAGACGACTTTAAACAACTTTAAAAGTGCAAACAGCAAAAAACAGTATAGTATGCAGCAAAAATAGTTTTTTTATGGTACAGAAATGCTAGAAATCACAGGAAAAATGCAGAGAAAAAAATACTTAATCAGTTGAAAGTCACTCTTTTGTCGCTTTGCTGCTTGTAGTACTATGCAGGACACCACGAGGAGCTTTGCTGAGTTGTATACATGCCTGTACGGTAATTGAACTGATTTACTGATTGTCCGGTAGGGACGAATAGGGAGCCTTGTACTACTGTATAGTAAAAGGGGGGTGTAGTGTTAGCATATATTAGTGCTTACTGAGAGCTTAGAGCAGGTGCTGGACTGTAAAAGGAAGTTTAGAGTGCTTTAGTTGAGAGTTTGACTAATTTCATGCTATTTCATCAAATTGCATATTCCTATTCTAATAAATAACTATTATGGCTTTTCAAGTTACACTTACTGGGCACAAAGTAAATCAGTAATGTATGCCATATTCTATAATATGGGACTAGCTTAGCATCTTAAAAGTCAGTAATATAAGAGATTACGACTGGTGTCCTATCATAAGTAGTATATTATGTGCTCAAGAAATGGATACTGAGAACTATACCTTCAGAGCGAAACTCGATAGGTGAATCTTGGCATCCATGTCGCGAACATATCATAAGCTGTTACAGAGATCTGATCATAATTCTTTCTTGTACATTGAGATTTATCTTCTCCATATACTACTAGTCACTCAAAATGAAAATTAAAAAAATAAATAATTAAAAAAAAAAACATTGTCTTTACTGGACAGAGCTGTTTGCCTTTAGTGCCAGACTTCATGTTAACAGCGCTTAGTTGATGCTTAACAAGTGTTATTAAGGTCGGGTCTTGAAATATAGGAGCACTGAACTGGATGTAATTTCATTTTTTGAGTGCAATAGCAGAGCTTCATGACTACAAATAAATAATCTGCCATCAAAAGTCTTTAAAAATTGTTAGAAAGGAAATATTATCCATAGATTGCTGGCACCTGTTATATACTAGGTATAGAACAATGATTTGCATGTGGACATGGAACATACTACACTGATGTCTGGATGTCAGAAAACAAAGTCTTTCCCCTCTGCTTTCTGAACTATAGCTGCGGGAGTACATATTCTTCAGTTTTGTGAAGGTATGGAATGTGCGATGCTCCTTATCATGACAGATCATAATTAACACCATGCGATATTACAGAAAAGTACAGAAGGTTCCTAACTTCTGCCTCCTAACTTATCACAATACTCATAAAGTTATGTCATACAGCATTTAATATCAATAAAAAATGATTAGGTAATTTTGCTGGGATTTCCTCATACATAATATATAATGCAGACAGACATTATGAGATTGGTTATCAATTACTTACATGGCTGTTAGACTAGTGACATTAGCAAGCATATGTTACAGACCTCCAAAGGGTAGCAATAGCACTTCAAGGTCAGTCAGTCTTCATGAAACTGAAACCTATGGGCAATCTTACATTTCATGTTTAATAAACCTTAAAAAAAAACATCACCAGTATCAGCAAAGGCTTACTTCACCCTTTACTGGAAAATGGATTTTACTTGTTTATGTATCGTTAACCAGATCATCCAATGTAATTGAGGAACACTTTCAGTAAATGTCCAGGAAAAAAAAGCATCAGGAGAAAAAGAAATATCACATAATGATACATACATCATATGCCATCAAAACAATTGAAAAAACAGAGTTGCTGCTGTGTCTTTCAGCTTTTCCCGGTTAGGGTCGCCACAGCGGAACTCCGGTCTGCTAATGATTGGCAGTAGATTTTTACGTGCCGGGTTGCCGGCCCTGATGCACAACCTTCAACGAAGGTATGCCCATTTACACATGTCTCCACACAGAAGACGCTCTAGCTGAGAATCGAACACGACAACGTCTTACTGTGAAGTTGAAAAAACAGAGTACAAGTCATAAATTAGAAGCATTAGATAGTTTAACATTTTATAATTAAACAGAAGCACAATGCTCAATGTAATAACAGTGTGAGTGTTTGGATTCACTGAGGGGATCCCAGTAGGGGTAAGTCTGCATCATGGTTCACCTCTGAACCCACTGTTGTTCATACTGGTGAACAACTACATTAGCAAACTGATTACAGGGAACAAATCAACAAAACTGCTGCAGGCAGATCATGTGGCAATACAAGCAAACTCTGAAGGAGAACTTCAACAAATGTGAGGAGACTTGATGCAAAACTGAAGGCCCATGGGATGAAACTGACTACAGACAAGGCAGTCATCATGGCAGTGAAAGGGGGAATCAGGGAAGGGTGACAATTTAGGTGGAATAGTGGAACAGGATAACAGCTTCAAATATCTGAGAGGGCTGGTTGAGGAGACGGGAAGTCTGGAAGTCTGAATGAGGAGGTCAAAGTTAGAATCAGAGGTGTTGCAGCTCACTGGCACAGAATGTTAGGAATAGTGTGTGACAGAAGAATTCCAAAGAAGCTGAACAAATAAGGAGCATAAGACAATCAGATGTGTAACTAGGGCAGGACAAAGGGAGTGGCTGTCCCAGGGTGCATTGTTTGGGGACATGATCAGCAGATAATAATGGTGCAGTAGTATTTTACCAGCAGTCAGATATGCATGCCAATACTGCATTTGCAATGAACTGCTTCATTTGAGGTATTTTAGGTGTAGCAAGCTGCTTGTTACATTTGTATAAAGTGACTTGCTAAAATTTCAGAGCAGAAGAGCTTTTTTTTTGTCCTCAAGTTTGTGAAGATGTTTTTAGTCCTTAGTTTAGAGTTGGGAGAGGGCACTTGTTCAGGGAACTGCAGATAGCACCAAAAAACCTAGCTGCGTTTCTGAAAAGAGTGGCATGATGAATACTTCTGTATTGCACAGAAACCTGGGCAGTGAAGGGAGATCAGATAAAGAAGTCTGAGATGATGGAGATGAAGTGCTAGGATGGGTGCTAGGATGCACACTGTGGGACAGATGAAGAAATGAGGACTTCAGAGTAGAAGACAAACATGCCCCCAGTTGCAGAAAAGGTCAAGGACAGCATATTATTGCGGCTTATTCACATGTGCAAGAAAGCAGAAAATGATTTGATTAAGAAGATATTTAAAAGACAGGAGAAAGACAAGAGGAAATGAGGACATCAAACAAAGAGATGGATGGATTGTGTGAGAGAAGATGTGTGACCGTCAGGCATGTATGCTGAAGTAGGCCCTAGACTGGTAGTGAATTGTGAGAGGTGGTAACAGCTGAAGTGACAACCTGACCCCATGTAGAGAATGGGAAAAAGGGGGTTGATGGTGATGATGATGGTGATATACAGCTGCATATTTTTGTGCATGCAATTACTCAAGGCCTGTATTGCATGGCTGCTTTGTGCTCCAGCTCCTCCTGAGAGATTAACACCATAAGCTTAGAAAACAACTGGACATGTCCCAGTGCATAACATCTAAAAACAGAAAAAAATAATTGACATGTTTTCCCCTACATTTGACCATACACACATAGTTGTCAGAAGGCACAGTGTTAATGTAAATTGTATTTTCTATACTTTCAATGCTAATGAGCTACTTTGTCTCCCAGTGGTTCAGGGTTTGATTCCTTCCACCTTCAGTCCCTCACTGTGTGACTCGGAGTAAGTTACCAAGCAGTGCTTCCAGTTTGCCCTTGTAACAGGTGCAGTTGTGCAGGGTAGATGTAATTGGTAACAATAGGAACTTAAATTCAGTAAAGCAGAATCGAAGGTGAACTCTTTGGCTGATTGGAGGAGTGATGGCCTTTATATCCCAGGTTTCTATTGGATTCTTCACACTTAAGGTTTGCTGAATGGAGGCTCCTCTAGAAAATAATAAGGTACCTCCAGCATGAAGAACTGGCAGGCATTTCCCCTTAGGAAATGATTGCATGGCCCAGTAGCCACAGCAATCCAGCTTTTCTCACACAGCTACTCAGCTCCTTCATCTTCACTCTTTCATTCTTTCGTAACTGACTTCTCCACTTCAGGGTTGCAGGGTAGGCAGGGCACATCCCAGTAATAGTGGGAAGTCATTTTAGAACCAGAGCAGGTTGGTAAACCAGTCCATCACTGGGTACATTCTAAGAACCATACTGTAGACAAACACATCTACTGAAAATTTACATGGAAGCCATTTCATCTATTGACATGTCTTTGGGCTATGAGAAGAAACTAGACACCCCAGGAAGAAAAATATACAGATACCGACAGGACAAGCAGTGTTTGCATATAATGCATCTGAACAGAGAACCAAATGCTTTAAGGCAACAATGCAGGTCACAAAACTACAGATGTGCTCTCACTTAATTATTGAGCAGACCTGCTTTTGCAGAAATATCAGCCATTTAAAACAGTTGTATTTAGCACCACCTCCTCTGCCTCTGACCGTATAATGATGGCAGCATAACTGGCCATGTAGTACCTCTGTCAATTGATATGAGAGGGTCTTGTAGCTACACTTATTACATTACCTGGTGTTTAGCATTCATTCTTTTCTTAAGGTAATAAAAATTCTGCTTCTAAACATCTTTATAGAGGCACTGATTTCTTTGAAGAAGCAACTGTTTCCTTGTCAAAAATGGAAGTCCTCAAACTGGGCAAATATGGGTAGTGTTTTTCAAAAATTATATTTTTCTTTAGCATTTGTTAAACAATAAGAATAAATACTTGATTTTTGTTAAATGTGAGTGTGTGTGTGTGTGTGTGTGTGTGTGTGTGTGTGTGTGTGTGTGTGTGTGTGTGTGTGTGTGTGTGTGTGTGTGAGTGCAGAAAACAATAATTTGTCCTTCCTTTGAGTAATGGCAGACTTGGAGGTATATAGGTTCACTTGACAAGCTTATGACCTAATAACCTTGAAAAAACTTGTTTACTGTAACCTGATGTTGAGGACTTCTCATTCTAAGGGGTAGCTTATTTCATAATCTTGAATTGTAGTGTGCACTGTATCTGCCATTTTATTTGAGTTTTAGCATTTATTAGTCCTTCCATTATCTAATGTTATTCTTGTGACAGAAGGTTACTTGCTGCCATTTTATAAGCGTCTGAGCATCTTTGGCTTTTCCAGAGTTGTTTTGCTACTCCTCAAGATCTGTGTTCTAAGTATATTCTTTCAAAGAGAATGAGATCAGGCTTTGCCTTTTAGGCAAGGTGAGGAAACAGAATGTAATGAGAATTCCTAAAGACCTTCTAAAAAGTTTAAATTTTCACCACTATGATTCTTCCTTAAGGAAGCATGGTGTCTTTTCAAGTTATTTCAGAGGGTTTGATCAAAGGCAAGAAAAGGTAGCACTGCATTCATTCACAGGTCTGATCAGTGAGGTATAAAATGATACCATGATCTTCCTGGGGTGACTAGACATGCCATATGAATATAATACAGAATATGCTCTCCTGATGTTTTCAGATATGCAGTTGTTGGTGTTTAAAATGCTCAGAGGCATAGCTAGGGCAGGGCAAAAGGGGTGGGGGGTTGCCCCGGGTACAAGATGCTAGGGGAAGTGATCAGCAGTTGCTGATGGTGCATTGTTGCAGTACCTGCATTCATACATACTGCATTACGGTCAGTGCCAAAGTGCAGAAGCCCTTCATGTGTTGTATTCTAACTGTAGCAAGCTGCTAGTTATATTTGTACTTTAGAGTTTGGGACACCAGATTGTGGAGGTGCACCAGTTGCTTAAATAAACTAGCTACAGCACTGAAATTGTATCTTACATTACCCTTAGATATCTAATCATCTTTTAAGCCATTGTGCCAAGGATTTAGGCAAGATGTCAGATCATACTTAAGGCCATTTTCAGAAAACACCATCAATAATCAAGTGACATACATTTCTACAGTATACGAGGCAAACAAAGCATACACCTAAGAGTACCTACTGAGCTGTTTGGTGGACTGGCTATGAAAAGGTCATGCACAGTATTTAGAAGGGCATTGCACTGTACTATCTGATGATTCAGTGAATTTGGAGATCATGTAATTGGCACCAGCACCTACATAAATTATGATATTCTTTAGAACATGGTGTGGCACATTCCTCCTTTATATTCAAAGGAAAACACTGTACACAAGCTATCTCCTAAGATGTTGAGGTTGTAAGTTATTTTGAAACTGTCTGGTGCACATGAGGTTTATCTCTTTTCTCTGCCATTTTGCCTGATTTCTGAGTGATGCAAAGTTGAATATTGTAAAGGTTAAATGTTGAATCAGCTTACTATAAAACAGATGAGAGAGCGAGAGAGACAACAGAAGATTTTCAAACACCATAGCCACAAAAGAATTAAGATTATGAATTATAAATGGGTTTATGACGCCATGTTGTCTGCCATGTTGTACAAAAGTTAAAGGAGGAAGGAAACAAATTGTTTCTTTACCTGTAGGATCACGTAGCCAGACTAATGTCACTTCAAAAGAAGTGTCAATGACATAGCACATTTTCCTTTAGAGCTGGAAGTTCAGAAGGCTGTGGTTTCTCTTCCCACACTGGCTAATCTGATTAATATCCCACTGTGACAATGTAATGAAGAATGATGGGGTGCTGCAATCCAGAGTGTGTGGTCCTTCAGATGAGACGTTACTCTGGGGTCTCATCTTCCTGAGTCAAAGGTAGATCAAATGGATTTAAAAAGATCTCGTGGCACTCAGTAAAGAAAGAGTAGTGGAAGTTGCCAGTGCCCTGCCTAAATTTCTTTTAGTCAGTGTGAATACCACCTCAGGTCTTCCCAGAAAAGAGGAGACTGTCCTAGTGGAACTATCACAAGGAGTAAACAAATAAAGAAAGAAAAAATATCAAAAATGTGTTACAGAGGAGATGATGAAGTGGCTTGTAATAGGTTCGTGAAGCTATTTTCTATGCAGAATATTGTTGTAAAGACAAGACAACATTTTATTTTTGTTCAGTTTACAACCCATCTTTCATAGTAACTTAGCACGTAGACATGCACATTGTCTTGGAGTCCTTTCATTAAGTATTGTAGCAATTGAAATGCTATGTGAGGATAAGACATTTGTCTACATATTTTTAATGTCTGATGTCATATGGTTGGGAAAAGATTGTGTTATTAAAAGGAAAACATATGCCAATGCTCTGTCATGATCAACTATGTACTTTAGTTTTGTGACTTTATTTAATATGCATCCAAAATTTTCCACTGATGCACTACTCTACAGATCATATATATCTTCCATAAATAGGAGTTTCTGTTTTACATCTGTTTGTGTAAGCCAATAGTTAAAGAAATGTTTACAAAGACAGACTAGTTTTCATGGAGAACGAGTTTGCTGTTTTGTAAAGCAGAAATTCATAAGGGGTGACATAAAAAATTGTGGTCCAGAAAACTTTGTTAAAATTATTGCATCTGGTTTTAGCTTATTTGGGAAGAGAATGTCCTAAGAATATCGGGAAAAAATACTATGTACTTTTCAGAAGTTGTTTTGTTGACATGCTATCACTATTTTTGGGAAATATACAGTTACAGAAGTACAGAAAAGTCTCCGATAATCACCATAAATCCCTTGATCTGTGATCATATGTCTTTTTGGCTCTTTTAAGCAAAACAACCACACAGCAGGGTCTGACAAGTCAAATAAGTTCTCTGTATTTCATGTGTTGTCAATGCTTCAGCATTTGTGTAGCTGCACCAGCATGTTGTCTCGTGGGAAACAAGAGGCCTGGCCCTGCTAAAGAAGTCATTTTTTTTTCTCTTTTCTTTTGTTTTATTTTCTTTTTTTTTTCTTTACTTTGAAATACAGAACATTCTGCATGTCACCATGTTGTATGATGTCACTCGATACATTTTGGGAAACCAGCCAATGTGCCATTGTTGATCACAGGTTACAGCAGCATCATGTTTTTGTGGCCTGTTCTGCCATTAATAGGTGACACTGGTCGACAGTTCTTTGCTGATGCCACATTTTAACAGGACGATAGCTGTCAATTGTCCTTGATTGTTGCTGATCATCCCTGAGCCTGATGCATCGTTTTGCTCTGTTTCTCATATATTTTTTATGTTTTCTGTAAATCACTGAGGATTACAGTCAGTCATTATTATGCCAGGCAGTAGAATTTTATTCTTCTTATTGTTCAGAGAATGCAAGTTAATGCAAAACCTGTTGTTTTATTAAATACCTAGGAGAAAAGTCATCTTCAAAAATTATCTCTGATTTTGGGCCTTTGACCTTCACTATTTTTGTCTTTGACCCTAATTCTTGAGCAAAGAAGCTGAGAACTATATGTCATTGATTTACAAACCTGTCAAAAAGAATTAAAAAATTAGCAGATAGCATTCTGTTGTAAACTGCAGTGAGTGGCAGTGCATGTATGCCTATGCATGCATGTGTGTGTGTGTGTGTGTGTGTGTGTGTGTGTGTGTGTGTGTGTGTGTGTGTGTGTGTGTGTCTGTGTGTGTGTGTGTGTGTGCATGTGTGCGTGTGTGCGTGTGTGCGTGTGTGTGTGTGTGCGCGTGTGCGTGCGTGCGTGTGTGTGTGTGTGTGCATGTAAGAACATGCACATGTGCATGTGTGGGAGCAGACAGTAACATTAATGAAGGAGAGTTATAATGTTCTTCTGCTGTCATCAGGTGATCACTTTCCTTAATGTCGGCGCACCAGTTTAGCTTAAATTATTTACTGGCTACAAAGAAAGCGACTCTGAAAAATCATAAAGAAGGACTGAGAAACAAATAGTGAGGATGACCGATTTGTAAAGAGACATATATAGGTATCTAGCTAGACAGTTTTATAATTAGGTACTTGGCTACCTGCCCTGGTAGACCATTTTAAGCCTACCCAATTTCCCTTAGTGAGAATCAAACCTTGTACCACTTGCCTGCGAGGTAAACACCTTAACCATTACGATAACCCCAAACACCATGCCTACCCCAACCCAAAAGTATTTTGATCCCACTCTTTAGAATTATCACTTCCTTGAATTCAAACTTGGCATCAACTGTTTTACTTCTCTAATCTCACAGCACTTGCACCTTGTGCCACAAAGAACATTTCATGATCAAATACTAGGCTAAATGTCTCTGTGGGCCATTTTAAGCCTAGACAAAACCTAGGGGTAAGAGTCAAGCCCTGTACCTTGTGTCTATGAGGTAAAGACCTAAACCATTATGCCAAACCCCATAATTTTCAAGAATCAAACTATGTACCTTATGTCTGTGAAGTAAACACCTTAACCATTATGCCACACTCCACTGTGTCTGTGAGGTAAATGCCTTAACCATTATGCCAAAATCCAAACTTAAATAGCTAGATAGAAAAAGAAAGGACTGAATTCTGTTTAAGGGAATTACATAAGTTTCATACATATCTCTCAATTGTACAGATTTTCCCAGAATGTCCAGAGTGTGGCCTCATAATTTTGGTCCATTTTTCACAAAATTGTGGTTTTCTAGCAAATTACTGGTAAATAATTAAAGACTGAATTTGAAAAATAATGACAGACATTTGAGTTTTAAACTTCGTAGCCTTCAGAAAAGTCGTGCTAATGCAAAACTTGTTATTATATCCACTTTCTAAGTTTGTAAGCCCAATATTTAAAAATTATCCCTATTTTTGTGCTTTTATCCCACTTTTATTTATGGCTTTGTCCAGATGTCTTGCTCTAAGAGGTTAAGAGGTAGGGTTTCATAAGCCAGCAATTAAACAAAAAAACATTATTAAGTGCTCACAGGGTGGTGACACAAATGAAAACAAGGACAAATGTGCACAATGAGTAGTTGAAATGAAACAGAAGAATAAATGAGCATTGGAGTGGAGACTTTGGGTACTGAAAACTATTTTAAAAATGTGCTTTATTATTTTTGTTGAGGTTGCTGAATAATAGTTTATTGTTTCTGTTAAAAGAAACAGTCTTAAAGGATTAAAATGATTGGATAAGTCATATTAGCACACATACGCACAATACATATATATATCTATATATCTAGCTATATATATATATATATATATATATATATATATATATATATATATATATATATATATATATATATATATATGTATATATGTTGTTGTGTCTTTCGGCTTTTCCCGGTTAGGGGTCCGCTAATGATTGGCAGTAGATTTTTACGTGCCCAGTTGCCGGCCCTGACGCACAACCTTCAACGAAGGTACGCCCATTCAAGCATGTCTCCACACAGAAGATGCTCTAGCTAAGAATCGAACAGGACAACGTCTTACTGTGTGGCGACAACGCTACCGGTTAGGGGTCGCCACAGCGGAACTCTGGTCCGCTAATGATTGGCAGTAGATTTTTACGTGCCCAGTTGCCGGCCCTGATGCACAACCTTCAACGAAGGTACGCCCATTCAAGCATGTCTCCACACAGAAGATGCTCTATCTAAGAATCGAACAGGACAACGTCTTACTGTGTGGCGACAACGCTACCGCAGCACCACCACCGCAGTTTATATATATATATATATATATATATATATATATATATATATACATATATGGGTCTATTTGACTTCAACAAAATCCCACATCATTGAATCACAGTTTGTTGAAACTGACAGCATCAAAATCCCACTTCATCAACTCAACAGAACAATAAAGATCTTCCCACGGTAAGTAACCACTTACCCAAAAACAAACAAAACCTAAACCACACCATTCCTAACCCACCCAGGTAGGGGGCTGTGCCACCCCACACACTCCCTAATTAAATATACCCACTCTGAGATCGCACTACAGCTGGGAAAAGGGCGAAGTTCTTACTTACCCTGGGAATATCTTCATTGTTCCCATTGTTCGATGTAGTGGGATTTCAAGATTGTCAGTCTCGATGTACTGCAATTCCATGATGTGGGATTTCAATGATGTCAGGTAGATCCACACACACACACAAATATATATATATATATATATATATATATATATATACATACATATATATATATATATATATATATATATATTTATATACGGTTATGCTATCCCCACATAGATATAGATAGATATATAGATATTGAAATATATTGGGCATCTGCATTATCCCCTTTTTCCTTGGGTTGGGGTGTGCAATATACACACACATACACACACACATATATATATATATATATATATATATATATATATATATATATATATATATATATATATATATATATATATATATATATATATATATATATTTATATATAAATATATATATGAGTCCCCTTCAGATCATTGAACTTTCAAAAGTTTGACTTTCATATGGCCGAGACCATATGATCGAACTTTTAAAAGTTAGAACAGTCTGGATGGAGATCTCCATAGAGCGCGGAATGGGAAAACTTCCCTTTCCCACAATGTAGTGTGATCTTGGAGTTGGTATATTTAAATAGCAGGGGGTGTAGCAATGTGTAGTTTTTTAGTTTGTTTGTTTTATTTTTTTTTACATATTCGAACATTTAAATGTTCAATCATATAATCTCGGCCATATGAAAATCCAACATTTGAATTTTAGATCATGTAAAGTAGACCCATATATACGTGTGTGTGTGTGTGTGTGTGTGTGTGTGTGTGTGTGTGTGTGTGTGTGTGTGTGTGTGTGTGTGTGTGTGTGTGTGTGTGTGTGTGTGTGTGTGTGTGTGTTATGCATGTGTTATTTATGTGATAAATCTTGACTCCGTACTAGATGTGCCGTTGGAATCCTCCGGATGTTCCACCTGCTCTTCACTCCATTCCCTTTTAAGTTTTACTGGACTCATCTCTTAAAAAGTCATGCCTACAGCCTATTAAATGTGTCCCCAAATTCCTTCATAAAGTATTACTTACTTAGGTCAATATTTAAAACATTTGCCACAATTTATAGTTTGTGTCTAACCCTCATCTTGACAAAATCCTGCATTTTGTGCCCCATTTCCTTACACTCCCTTTTAAGAGTCTTATATACTCAAAATCATTTTTCTTCTTTCTTTCATATAATTCAAGTACAACCCAATATCTCTAGACTTTTCACTGTGGCTGTTTCTCTTATACTGCCTGTTACTGTTGTTACATTGCTCTGATACTGTCTGTTACTGTTGTTACATTGCTCTGATACTGTCTGTTACTGTTGTTACATTACTCTGATACTGTCTGTTACTGTTGTTACATTGCTCTGATACTGTCTGTTACTGTTGTTACATTGCTCTGATACTGTCTGTTACTGTTGTTACATTGCTCTGATACTGTCTGTTACTCTTGTTACATTGCTCTGATACTGTCTGTTACTGTTGTTAGATTGCTCTGATACTGTCTGTTACTGTTGTTACATTGCTCTGATACTGTCTATTACTGTTGTTACATTGTTCTGATACTGTCTGTTACTCTTGTTACATTGCTCTGAACCATGTATAATTATGTGTTTTCTTTACCCTATATGATCTCTGTGAGTAGGACAATACCATAAGTTCAGTATCACAAAATGCATGCAGAGTAGGATATCATCTGACAATCTCTGGTATCACTGTTCATCAGAATTAAACTCGCACTTCACTGAGATCCTTCTAGTAATCAGCCATTCATCATGTAGCCCCACAGCTGGTAATCACATCCCAAAATTATTGTTAAGAGATAGTTACTAGGCATGCACTCTAGAAGACCACTGAGGAGTCTAGCCCAATTTCCCAGTTTCCACAAAGCACTATTTTGTTAAATGACTTGCTTGAGGTCACACAATAGGCAAATGAAGGCTGGGGAATCAAATCTGTACCACAGGATGCAACTCATTAACAGCTTATAGCCTTAACGTTCCACTGCCACACAAGATACAAGCCTCAAGTGATTTGAAACCATTGTCTGCTTCATTGGCATTCTACCAAACACTGCATTTTTAAGGTGAGTCATAGAAACAGTCCTCTATTTCCCAGTGTTACATATCTTTTTGCATCAAATTTTAGTTGGTTCCATCCTGCCTACTCCACTAACCTTTTCTGACTTGTACCTCTATTCATTGTTGCCATGCCTATCTTTGTGTCCTCTATAAACAAACTGCTGTCTGCATTATCTGTGGCATCAGTGCCCATTGTGACATTAATCCTACTACTGACCCTTGTGACATCCCACTTTTGACTTAGTAAAGCTAATGATGAATTTGACAACAGGCTGCCGCTCTAATCGGCGACATAAACAATAAGGAAATACATTGAGACTATTTGCCTACTGGAATTACAAATTAACTACCGAGTATTGTTATAAGTGCTACCATTGTATCTCCCAGTTTAAGCTCATCTCTCAAAGATGGATGGGACCTGCCATAGACATAACATTTTCCTATCTGTTACAGATCTGTTGGGGTTGGCTGCTAGGCATACACTCTTGACCTTTTTGGCTTCTAGGCATATACTTTACCTTTTGATTCTATATAACTTAATTAGATGTGTATTATACTGCATAGGCCAGTCAGATAAAGCACGAAAACCCTGATGTTGGCAAAGCAAGTTTTCCTTGACAGATATGCCCTTTAAATTGTTATGTACCTGCCACAAAACTTCAAGTGTAGACTGTTATAGATATATGAATTCCCTTGGAATTACTTACCATACGTGAGATGTGTTCATGCATATTAAACTGGTAAGTGGAGTTGTGCATGCCCACTACCTGAAATATTTGAATATAGCTTGAAAAGCAAAGTTAGCTATGGTTCTGTGATTATTACACTTTACTTCTGTATTATGTCCGCATGCTGAATATGCATAAATGTACTTAAATTACTATTTCTAGAAACCATTCCTGCTAATGCTACACAACATTTTGGATACCTTGCCATATTCAAAACAAAATAAATGGTTGAGGATGTCTACAATTTACTGCTTACTTTTTATATAAACGTTGTTACTGATTCATGCATTAATCTAGATTTGCCAATTTAGATCAGATGGGAATGTCTTAAACAGCATGTTTGAAACAAACTCTGTTAGCCTGGCTGCTCTCTTAAGTACGCTTTACATATGGTAAATAGAGCAAAACAGCAAACAAACTATATTTTTCTGGCCATGCCTATTCATGCAGCTTCTATGCACATGACTCAGAGAAATGAGTAAAGAAATGTGCAGTTCCATGGTTAGTAGACCTATGTGATAGATTTGAGAGTCACCTGCTCAGGTTAAAAAAATGAAGGCCTTTTGGAGAGGATATCTCAAAAACTGATACTTATAGTAAACAGATAGTCCAATCTGTAAGACAGAAGCAATGAATAAACAATAACAAAAGAAATTCAAAGATATCTGGTTCAAAGTCAGCATTTCTTTGTTTCTACTCCCATCTACATGCACGTGAGTGATAACAGCACAGCTGTGATTTAGCATAATCACTTAGGACCTAACTTCATCATAGGCAAGATGATGAAGTCAATTTCAGCAATGAGTTTGTGAAAACAACTTCACTTTTATTTAATGAAGCTTGAATCAGGTTAAATAACTAGCTTTTACCCAATAACTCACTGTACTTTACTGCCAGCCTCTTTAACACTATTGCTAATGCATTTTTCACACATATACATACACAGATAAAAGCACACAAACGTGCTCACACACACACACACACACACACACACACACACACACACACACACACACACACATGCACGCACTCACGCATACACACACACACACACACACACACACATATGCACGCACTCACACATACACACACGCACGCACATACACGCACACACACGAACACACACACACACACACACACACACACACACACACACACACACACACATACATGCACACACATAGGCAAGCAGTCACGCATACACACATACACACACACACACGTGCACACAGACACACACACACACACACACACACACACACACACACACACACACACACACACACACACACACACACACACACACACACACACACACACACACACACACACACACACACACACACAATCTGCTGCTTAAACAATGAAATAGAACATCTGTTTTTTCATATCTCCATAATAAGTTATAATAAGGATGAGTAAAAGCACCAAAATAAGATGACAGAAGACATTTCTATGGCTATGACACACTAAATTTTTGGATGCAGAATAAAGTTACTGAATACAGCATATCAGAAATTATTCATACTGTGATCCATTCAACAAATAGCACAGTCTGGATTACTAATGACTTAAAGGGGAATTGAAAAAAAAAAAAAACTAAAGTGGTGTAGTACTCAGTTATTCACTTTTAAGTTAGGTTTCCTCATTCATCCCACACCCACTTTATGTCTCAGCTGGAGGTAAAACTGAATCCTCATTTAGAAATTTACAAAAGCAAGTGAACTCCCCAAGCTATAGCTTTAACCTACACCTAGCAGTCTTAAAAATGTAATGTGCAAGCACAAACGTGCACGTGTGTGTGTGTGTGTGTGTGTGTGTGTGTGTGTGTGTGTGTGTGTGTGTGTGTGTGTGTGTGTGTGTGTGAGAGTGTTCATTTAGCATCATCTATACACTGATCTACATAACAGAGCAGAATGTTCAGCATATAGAACCAATGTCTCTAATCATTCATTAAAGACATATTTTTAAATATTAGGGATTGAACTTCTCCTTTGTTGTGTCTGCTCTGTTGCAGCTATGAAGCATGATTTAACCCACCAAAACATTGACTGGACTAAAGGCTGCTAATGAACTTCATTCCATAGTCCTACATTGGTTTCCCTCAGTTTGTATTTTTCTGCTGGGTGAATCTGAGCATGTCTGTTAGCAGACAGTACTCTTGGGTTACCTCAGAAATGTTGCATAATTGTGTGATCAGTTTACTTGGTTAACAAATAAACAAAATTAAAAAATAAACAAGCAACTAAGAAATATGTTAGTAAAGGTATGATTGGCTCAGAAGGCTAATAGTGCACAGCCCGCGTGATGATCTCATGCTTAGCCTTCAAATCTCCAAGGACATTGTTATTTCACATTTCTTTTGAAAACACTGGTACTCATGATTTATTTTAGTTATTTTACATTTGTTTACCAGGAAAGTAAAAATTGTCTTCCCCTTTTCTGATTTTCTGCACATGTGCCTAAATCACCATAATCTGTTCTCTTTGATCTTTTCTGCAATTAGTGCCACTTTGGCTTCTGCTCTTATGTCCTCATTTCTTTGTCTGTCCCACATTGTGCATCCTACCACCATTCTCAGACATTTCATGTCCATCACGTCTAGCCTTCTCATCTGCACTGCCTTTATTGTGCAGGTTTCTGTACCATACAGTAGTAATGGCCGCACCACTTTTTTGTACAGCTTACTTTTCACCTTTTTTTGGCATTCTTCTGTCATACACTTTGCCTGACATTCTGATTCTAGCTTTGACCTCTTTATTTAGACTTCCCTTATCTTCAACCACCAATCCAGATACTTGAAGCTATTTACTTTTTCCACTGTCTTCCCATCTGTCTCAGTTCTCAGCTTTTTCTTATTTCCCCAATTTGCTGCCATTCCCACTGTCTTATCTGTTCTTAATTTCATCCCATGTGCCTTCAGTTTTGCATTCCATTCCCCAGTCCTTTGCAGAAGTTCTTGCTCAGAGTCGGCCTGTAATGCCACATCATCTGCGTACAGAAACTTTGTTGATCTGTCCCCTCCAGCCTGTTTGCTAATGTAGTCCATCACCAGTAGGCACAGCAGTGGGCTCAGAACTGTACCCTGGTGCACACTATGAACCCCTCTGTGAGACCAAAGAGTAAATGTACTTGAGTCACTGGGACCTTGTACTTAGCCTTGTACATAGAAATATCACTAGTCACTATTCTAACTTTCCTACTTGACAATGCCATACAATACTTCAACTCCACATTTCTACACATCCTAAATCAGCTAGCCCCAATCAAAACAATTAGAATATGCAGCAACACTGCCCCATGGCTACAAAGCACCACGAGGGCTTAGGTTAAGACTGACAAGCAGAAACAATATACCTCCCAAGAAAGAAGGCATAGTAACAGCCCACAAAAATTCTGGGCCGCTGTGAACAGCATCCTCAAACCCAGTAAAACAACAACTCCCCCACCTAATATAGACAGTTCAAACATACACATAGCCTCCAGCTTCAATGACTATTTACTTCTTCTATACTCAAACTACTAAACAATACAAACCCTAATAACATTCCCCAACCTCGTAAACACCAGACTTGCCCTACCCCTTTCTCATTTAAACAAGTGCCAGCATATGCCATCCAAAAACTCTAAGCAAAACTTAAACCAACCACCCTTGCTGCCGACAGTCTTCCTGCCAAATACCTCCAACTACCATCTAGAGCCATATCCCTCCCCATCACACTACTAATAAATAGATATATCGCTGAACACACTGTCCCAACCTTGTGGAAAACCTATTCTATTATCCCCCTCCACAAAGGTGGACCATCCACCGATCTCTCCAACTATCAACCCATCATCATCTTCTCACCATTATCCAAACTCCTAGAATGATGCATTCATCAGCAACTCCTCATCCACCCCATCTCTAACAACCTTCTATCCAACTCACAACATGGCTTCTGCCTATTCCATAGTACCACAACAGCCCTAATCAACTTTACCAATATCATAAACACATACAGGAACCAAGGTGATCTTGTCTCTGCCACCTTTCTAGACTTATCCAAAGCTTTTGATGTAGTTTCCCACAATAAACTCCTAACCTGCCTCTCAGATCTCAACCTTGACAGCCCCAGCCTACACTGGTTTAAAAGCTACCTAGACAACTGCCTTCAATCAGTCAAATGGCTTGACTCCCTATCCCCCCACTCCCAGTCACAGTAGGTGACTCCAAGGGTCCATCCTCGGCCCCTTCCTGTTCAACCTCTTTACAAATCAACTCCACACCGCTACTACAACTGCCAAATTAGTCCAATACACTGACAATACTACTCTGATCTACTTTGCACCCAGCATATAGCTTCTCCAACAAAAAAAACAACAATCCTTCACTGAAATAGAATATTGGCTAAATAATTTCAAGTTAAAATTAAACCCCCAAAAAACACAACTTATGTCATTCCACCCTACAAAAACCCAAGACATTACCTTCTCCATATCGTCAGTTAACAAGACTCTTATCACCCCAATCCCAGAAGCTAAGCTATTAGGATTCACCATTGAACAACAACTAAAATACAGCAAACAAATATTCCTCACTGTGTCCAAAGTCCACAAAAAACTAGGGACCCTCTATCAATGTAAACGATACCTAACTTCTGAAGATAGAATCACCATAGCCAGAATCCATCTACTAGCCACTATACTATATGCATGTACAGTGTTGACAAATCTAAATAAAACCAATCTTAATAAACTCGCCACCTGCAATAACAAAATCATCAGATTCGCTAATGCCAGATCATGCTCCCACCACTGCCAATCCCTAAATAAACTACACTGGTTAGAATTCCCAAATTTACTACAATACCACCAACTCAAGCTGGCATATCACATCCTATACTATCCTGAAAAAACTCCTGCCATGATCGGCCTCATAACCTTCCAGAATACTAACAGGCAGTTGCAATCTACAAACAAAGCTCTAATAGAAAATATCCAATGTAAAAATAGCTCAGGTGAATCTCTCTTCACTAACCAAGTCACAAAAATCTGGAATACCCTGCCTCCTGACCTCAGGCTACAAAAACGTGCAACCACCTTCAAAATCCAATTAAAAACCTACCCATATACTGACCATTTATATGCCTGCAAAGGACCTCCCTGAACTCCCATTCACCTGAAAGAGGGTACTCCACTTGCTTTTACTGTATTACATCCTCTCTCTTTGTAATATAGTCTGCATCCCTATACTATACTAAAATGTTTATTTGTCTACAAAGACATGATGTATCTGTACATTATTAGCATGTTAATCTTTTCGATACTTAGCACTTGACTTTATCTCTTTATTATGAGCTTGTTAACCTCTCTATAACTGCAACTTGATTGACATTGTATAGATTGCTCATATTATTATGTAATATTTTTCTGGAGCTTTTCTCCCCAGGACTCCACTGAAAACAGACACTAGCTGTCCAGCCAGACTATCCTGGTAAACAAATGTTAAATAAGTAAATAAAATAAAATAATTCTACCAATGTTTCTGGCAGTTCTAACCACTGCAGTACTGCCCAAATCAGCTTTCTTGAGACCTGGTCATATGCCCAGTTAGACTCTTTCCTCATCTCTAACTTCTTCTCAACTATCTGTCTCACTGCACACATCAGGTCAGTTTTGCTGCATCCTGATCTGAATCCAAACTACTCATCTCCAGTCTTACTTTCTACTACTCATGTCTGTCTACAATCAAACTCTCAAGAACTATCAAGCAATGTGACAGGAGTTTGATACCTCTGTACTGCCCACAGTTGTGGATATCCCCTTTGTTCATGTGCATTGGCATGAGTATGCATATTCTCCAGTCATCTGTGATACATCTTTCTCTCCACAATGCTATGAATATCTTAGGAGCCATTTCTCCACTAACATCTTTATCATATCTGCTGCGACCTCATCTGAGTCTGCTGCTTTCCCTTTCCTGACTTTATTTTCCTTAGGGTTATTCTTACTTTTTCTAGGGTAGACTTCTCTTCTCTTATTGTATGCTGTGTCTCAGGCAGTACAGCTTCTGTGG
Source organism: Protopterus annectens (assembly GCF_019279795.1). Taxonomy (NCBI): domain Eukaryota; kingdom Metazoa; phylum Chordata; order Ceratodontiformes; family Protopteridae; genus Protopterus; species Protopterus annectens. Next base: position 485,362,279 of record NC_056728.1, read on the forward strand.
AGTTTTCTTTATTCATAAGCGGTTGGAATTACTCCTTCCATCTGCTTTTGACATTCTGTGGACTGGTGAGCAGGATGTTGCTGGCATCCCTTATGAAGGGTGCCTGACTGTCTTCTTTATCTTTCTGTCTTTGCCTTACAACCTGATATCATTTCTTTGTGCCACCTACTGAATCATGACAGCTGGTAGAGGGCCTCTGATGTCCCGTTCCTTGCCACTGCAACTCATTTCTTGGCTTCTTTGTTAGCCAACATGTATTCCATCCTAGCCTGGTCTGTCCTTTTTATGTCCCACTTTTTTCTGCACTCCTTCTTTTTTTAGGTTCATAGGTTCATAGTTGTGTACTGGGCTAATGGCCCTGGAGTCTTTACATGCATAGCCCATAGGACTACCCTGGCATTGTGACACCTGACCTTAGTTCCTAGTGCCTCTGTCAAGTAGAGCCACTGGAGTGATCCCCGGGGTGAATTTTCTATTTCCCATCCACTCATCAAGATTTCTCTTGAAGAGGGCCAATAAGGTGCTCTGCTTGACATATATGGAAAGTCTATTCCATAGCATGGGCAGTCTCTGTGTTATGAACCTGTCCCTCCAACATGTTCTGGTGATTGTGGTAACGAGGTTGAGATCTCTGGAGTGTGTGGTGCGGAGGGATTGGGATTTCTTTAGAAGTTGCATTTCTAATAGAGCTGGATCAGACATGGCTTTGTAACTCAAGCAGAGATCACCTCTAAGTAGGTGATATGAGACAGAGAATAGTTGGAGTTCTTTTGAGTCCGTCCATATAGGACAAGGGTTTAAGGCCTAGGATCCTCTTGTGAGGTACTTTTGCAGCCTTTCCAGTTGTTGCAGGTGTCTAGTGAGGTACATGCCAAATGGGCGTTGTACTCAATGATTGGCCTAATGAGGGAAGAGTAGAGGGAGACAATGACCTCTTTCTTCCTGGATGCAAAACCCTCAGTAATGAGATGTGCCACATAGAAGGACTTTCTGACCATAGTGGCAATGTGGTGGTCAAAAGTGAAGTTGCTATCAACCTGTGTTCCCAGATCTCTTATAACGCCTTCTGTGTTCAGTGGACTACCATCAATGTGGTAATTCAAGGGAACCAGTTTTTTTCCAAGGGGGATGACGACACATTTTTTGGCATTGAGCTTAAGGCCATGGTTCTGACACCAATCGTTGGTGTCATTGAGGCCTTTTTGTAGGATGTCAACATCACTTGGGGAGTTAATAATAGCTCCCAACTTGCAATCATCGGAAAACTTTATCAGCCAGAATCCCTTCTTATTGGCCTGGACTTCAGAGAAGTAGATGCCAAACAGGAGAGGACCCAGGACTGAACCCTGTGGGACTCCACTCGTGACTGGTCAGCAGTCTGACTTGTAGTCAGCTACTTTCACACTGTGGGTTCTATCTGTGATCCAGTTTGCAACCAACCTACTGATATAGGGGTTGATGCCTAGCTTACTGAGTTTTTCTATGATTCCTGAATGGGAAAATGGTATCAAAGGCCTTGGCCAGATCAAGGTAGGCTTTATGAACCACCTTGCCTTCATCCACAGCTCTAGTGACTGACTCAAAGAAGTCCAGCAAGTTGAGCAGGCATTATCTACCCTTCACAAAACCAAACTGTGTAGGATCCAGAGTTTGGAGATTCCCTATATCCTTGTTTATTAGGTCCATGATGATGCGTTCCATAGCTTTGCATATCAGACTCATCAGGCTAATTGGGCGATAATTCCCAGGGTCTGTAGTCACTCCTCTTTTGTGGAGAGGGATGACTGTAGCAGTGCACCATTTGGTAGGGACAAAGCCTGAGTTGAGGCTGTGATTGAACAGGGCACACAGGTGAGTTGCCAGTTCACTCTATAGTTCATGTAGAACACAGCCAGGGATGTTGTCAGGTCCCACAGAAGCTGTATTCTTGACCTTGGACAGTGTTGTTTTACCCTGTGCAGCAGTAATACTGGGTGCCTGGTACTCTCCTGGTATGTGATTTGTCCTTTGTGGGGGGGGGGTAAAGTTAGCACTGAATCTGTCGGCCAGTATATTGGCAATATCTGTTGGCTCGGTATAGGAGGTACCATTGTGCAGTAGCTCAGAACAAATCTGGGTATTGCCGTGGAGATTCTTTACATAATTATAGAAGGCCTTGTGGCTGTCTTTATTATCTGCTGCAATTCTGTTTTCATAGCTAGCTTTAGAGGATTTGATGAGGGATCTCAACCTTTTGTTGAGGCTGATAAGGGAGTTTTTCCAGTCTTGGGAATTTGCCTTATTCCACATCAGTTTCCTCCTTCTGTTGTAGAGTTTGTTTATGGCAGGGGACCATCAGATTGTCTTTTTTTTGAGGAGAGCAGGTTGGTTCTTATTGGGTATGGCAAGATCCATGCATTTATGTATGTGTTCATACAGTGCATTGGTGTGTGATTCAGTGGTCATGCAACTATTTTCCATTTGCATAGGTGCCGTGAAGTTAGCCACCTCTGTTTTTAGGAGCCCAAAGTTAGCTTTGTAGAAGTTTTTCATGGGGTTACCTTTGTGGGGGGTGTGGGAGGGATGTGGAATTCCAAGGTGATTAGTTTGTGGTTGGATCTAACCAGGGATGAGTTGACTATTGGTGTAGAGCAACGGTCACCCATGTTAGTAATGTCCAGGTCAAGGATGTTGCTACCTCTTGTAGGTGTAAGAACGAGCTGGTCCAGAACATTGGAATTAATGAATTCCAGAAGGCATTGGGGAAGTGTATTGGTACATAAGTAGTTTTTCCAGTTAATGAACGGGTAGTTGAAGTCGCCCAGTATGAGAGTGTTAGGTTGGATCCTAATATTCTCCAGGGTGCTTAGGAACATAGAGTGTGAGTCTTGGGACATGGTTGGGGACCTATAGCAGGCAACGTCCTGAATCGTTATCTTACCCAGTGTTAGCTGCACCTGAAGTATCTCAGATGCGTTATGTTGGGCTACCAGTCTAGAGGTATGCACATCCTTTACGAATATGGAAACACCACTGCCTTTGGAGCTTTAGTCCAAGTTCTGGGGCCGAAAGGTGTGGAATCAGTTATAGCCGGGTAGTGCAGGTGTGCTTTCTGCTGCCTTGAATCAGGTCTCTGTTACAGCCAAATGCTGATGTTCTCCATTTTAAGGAGTGCTTCGAGTGAGTGCATTTTGAGATTTAGACTTCTAGCATTGAGCAGCATGACCCTCAGATTGCATTTGTTTGTAGCAGTTACAGTGGTAATTTGGTCTTTGGAACACCGCCTATAAAAGGCACTATATGGGTGGCAAGAGCCTTGCTCAGTATCCGGAAGCCCAGGCATGACAGAAGCAGGCCATCTCTGACAAAGCATCGCGGTCTGTCAGTCATGTCATCCCAGGCAGACAGATACTGGATCCCCTTAGAATGACACCAGAAACTTAGCCAGTTGTTGAAATCAATCATTTTCTGCTTGTACTGTGACATCATTCTGGGTGATTGTAGGATACTACTCATGGCCAGGGTTATACCCGCCTGGGCTACATAATCCAAGAGCTCCTCCATGTCTCTTTTCATGTAGTCCAGGGAGGTATGTCTCAGGTCATTCACACCCATATGTACAAAGACAGAGTCATATTTGCACCTGTTGTTGAGGGACCTGAGTGTGTGCGTTATGTGGTGGATCCTGGCACCCGACAAGCAGCTGACTATTACTTTCTCCTTATTCACCCTAGTGAGTGGGACATCAGTGTGCCTCACTATTGAGTCACCTATGACTAGTGTGTTGGCATGCTGTTTTGCCTTAGGGGCTTTGGTTGAGTGGCACACTGTTTAGGAGAGTTATGTGTCTTGTGATTAGTGTTGTGTTGTGGTGGTCGGTGCATTTCTGTCTTGGACATCTCTGCTGTTTGGGTAGATTTTTATTGAGAGCCTCCATGAAGGTGGGTGTGTGATTTGTGTTTTTATGTGAAGGCAGTGCTGGTGTGTGTTCTGGAGGGCTATGTGTTCCATGTGGTGTGGTGCAAGTGTTGACCTTCTCCTCTTGACCAGCTATTCCAGTCTTGGTTTGAGAGTGCATGACTTTCAATTTGGATATATCTCACAAGCCGGAGTGTTGGGAGGTAAGAGTAGAGGGTTGTCAGTGTACCTGAGACAGTTGCTATATTGCCTCAGGATGCCCAAGTTCACCAGGTTAATAGGAGAAAACACAGGGAACTGACCTTTAGACATGCCTGGAGGGGCGGGCACTAATAAATACTGGAGCTGTTTCCTTGTAGAATGTTTAGTGCTGGTAGCACTTTTGTGTGCTACAATAATTGCTACAAGAAGTCTGCTAAAGTGCTAAACTAATAAGCTAGTAAAAGTGCAGGAGAGGAGAGAACTATCAGATCTAAGGGAAAAATTGAAAAGCAGACTTTAGCACCACTCAGAAGGTTTCAAACAGTCCTGTATACAGCAAATCTGTATCTGGACAAGATTAGTTAGAGGAAAGGTGGGAAACAAGTGCAGATGTGGACTTTTAAACCAGAAAGTTGAAAGAGATGGAAAAACTGCCCAAACGGCCAATAAACTACAATTTCTGGGCCAGAAACCACTCCTCCTGTGGTAGATAGGCTACCTAGTACTTACCACTCCCACTGATAAGCTAGAAGGCTTCCTTCCAACACAATAAGTCTTGAGGGGCTCAGAAACATATAAACAGTCCTGGATAAAGCAAATCTGTATTTAGGCTAGACTAGTTACAGGAAAGGCAGGAAACAAGCACAAATGTGGGCTTTTAAACCAGATAGTAGAAAGAGATGGAAAAACTGCTCAAATGGTCAATAAACTACAATTCCTTGGCCAAAGACCACTCCTCTTCTGGTAGATAGGCTATCTAGTACTTACCACTCCCACTGATAAGCTAGTAGGCTTCCCTCCAACACAGAAAGGCTTGGGGGGCTCATTTGCTTACAAACAGTCATGGATACAGCAAATCTGTATTTGGACTAGACTAGTTACAGGAAAGGTGGGGAACAAGTGCAAACATGGGCTTTTAAACCAGAAAGTTGAAAGAGATGGAAAAACTGCCCAAAACGGACAATAAACTACAATTAATGGGCCAAAAGCCACTCCTCTTGTGATAGATAGGCTACCTAGTGCTTACCACACCCACTGATAAGCTAGAAGACTTCCCTCCAACACAGAAAGGCGTGGGGGGCTCAGAAGCTTACCAATAGTCCTGGATACAGCACATCTGTATCTGGACTAGACTAGTTACAGGAAAGGCAAGAAATAAGCTTAGATTTTTTTTTTCAGAAAGCAGCTAAAACAACACTAAAACAATTCAAGTGCAGTTCTAGCTAGCACACGAGTGTGTAGCAGTATTAAAGCAAATACAGTTTAAATAAATGCAATTTATTCGAAATGTATTCTGAACTAAATTCAATTGTTGTTTTATTCAACTTTGAACAGTTGAAAAGTGCCAAAAAATATACTTATCAGCTGTGAAGCACACTCAGCACTAAGTCAGAACACAAGGAGGTTTTTTTGTTGTTGTTAGTAAAGTGCAAGGGGAGGAAGGAGGAGCAGAAGATAATTCAAGGTTAAGAACCTAAGTGGGTTGGCTTTCTCAAATGTTTTCTCTGTATTAGGTAGAATGAACACTAGACTGGGAGGAGTGTCCCAGATCAAATTTACAGTAGGGGCGGGCAACTGCAAAGCCACCAACTATAACAAACATCACAGGAGTAGGGTGGCTGGGGGGGGGGGAGAAAACCAGTTTCAGAAGAGATCAGAAACAAAAAAAAAAAATTGCCAGCAAATATATAAAATAATTCAGTCAGCAAATATTTAAAATAATTTTGATAACTTCCTGGACTTCTGCATTCCACCAGCTTTCCTTATGTACCTTATTTTCATACCTGGATGAGCCACACATCTGTTCTGTAGTCCTCATGCATCCTATTTTGAGGTGCTGCCATTCTTCTTCAATTCCACCTATTTCCTCCTCCTGTTGGGGTGCTAGAGCTATGACTATCTCCCTGAACTGTTTTACTTTCTCTCCAGTCATCTTCCAGGTCTTCAGCTTGGTCTCTTTTGACCTTAGAGCCTTTTCTGACCACCACTTACAGCTGATTTAGACAACCAGTGCTTTATGCTGTGGGCTGATTGATTCAATGGAAATGACTTTGAAATCATTGATTCTACCCCAGTGCCCTTTCCTTACTAGGAGGAAGTCTACCTGAGTTGCATGCTGGGCACTGTTGTGTGTGATCTTTTGACTGTCTCTCTTTCTAAATCCTGTGTTAGCTATCAAACCATTTGCCAGACAGAAGTCTAGTATGGCCTCTAGACCCAGACAGTCCTCATATCCTGTTCTGCCTGTCCTGATATGTGCATTCAAGACCTATTATCAACACCAATTCATGTTGCCTAATTTATCTAGTAAGTTCTTTAACTGCTGTATGAATGCGTGAATGTACTCTTTTCCTCACTATCACAACACTGCTGTGGGGCATAGGCTGAGATTATGAATACTGCCCTACCATTACAATGGAGTTTGATTGCCATAAGTCTATCACTAATTCTGATGATATCCCTCACTGCTTTCTGAAGTCTCTTGCTCACCACAATTCCCACACTATTTCTAGCCTGACCTCCTTCTGAGTAATAGACTCTGGATCCCAAGCCAAGTGGCTTTGCTGCAGTGCCCTTCCATCTTGTCTCTTGGATATATAGGATGCCTCTTCCATACTATCATGGCATCCACTTCCAAGCTGTGTCCTGTCAGTAAACCTACATTAAGTGTAGCTTATGTTTGGCAAGTTGATTGGTTTTACATCCAGCTTTCACTCAACAGAACTATCCCAAGTAATCCAGGCTGGGCAACTGGACACTGTCCAGCCAGTAGCTTATTAACACAGGGCTGCTGGGCTTTATGGCAGGAACACACTGGCCAATAGAGGCACATACACCCCTCCCACATTACCATGGGTCCCTGGGGTAGGTCAGAGTAAGTCAGGTCCTCAACCCACTTATTAATGACAAATACCCATGCCCATTTGGTGACATTAGTCAACATGTCCGAATCACTAACAGACATATTTTACACCATTGAATGGGTAGCCCTGCCATGGTGTGCAGTCTGTGATCTGTATTCTCCAAAAGTGGTTGGTCTGCACAACTCTCCCCCATCTTGGGCACCATGTAGAACCTGTACTGCTGCCCACAGCTCCATTCATTGGTGAGTTTGAGATGGAAAAACTCAGTGTGTTTTTCAGAGGTGGGTAAATCCCCACAGAGACACAAGGAGAGCATGCATACTCCAAACAGACATTAGTCAGAGGTCAAAATTGAACCTTGTACCTTGTGTGTGGGAAAAAAAAGTTATTAACCATTATGCCAAATGGTCTCTCTAAGGTCATTGCTAATGTTATTAAAATCATTAGTAAGCTCTGAGTAAATCTGAATATATATTGCTTTGACATCCAGCCTCTAATATGAGTGTGACTTTCCATCTTTTGTCCATAACAGGTAGAAGTAACAGTCTGCCCATGTGAGTAACTTTATGAATACACACGTTGTGGTATTATTTTCATTCATTGATTCATACTTACAAAGCCATTATGTGTTGGGACCATTTACTTTTTTTCAGTACTCTTCCTCATGCTGCATCACCATTCTCTAGGAGGTTCATGCCATTCCCATTGTGAACTTGTGGATACTCATCAAATCATCTAAGTTATATTTCAAGAAAGGTAGTAAATCACATTTCTGAACGCTGGTAAAGGTTACTCTAGAGACTTGGGAGGTGCTGGGTTATAAACCTGTCTCTCTAGCATTGTTTATTTATCTGTTGTTGAATTTGAAGTCTCTGGTTATAGTTTTAATGGAGCCAATACACTTGCAGAAACACTTGAGATCCATAACAAATGGGTCTTTAAAGCATGGTAAGTGAGACAGAGATCTGCACTCAAAAGTCTATAAGTCACTGAATAAAAAGGACATAAGGTACACACTTTCTTGGTAGCTCAAGGACATTAGTCCTGTGATCTTTTTGATTAGGAACCTTTGGGTTTTTTCTAATTGTTTGATATTTTTAGTGAGGTACATCTCAAATAGGGACACTGTACTCGATAATTAGTCTAATCAATACTGATTATAAGGGAATGATTACCTTTTTAAACCTACCTTGATGATATTCCTTGTGCAAATATCTCTGCTAAATTATTGATTTCCTGGCAGCCATTATTAACATATGATGGGCAAAAGAAGGAGTCATTATTTTCCTGGGTCTCTGACTACATTTTCATTTTGTAGTGGTGCGTTATCTATTTAGTATGATGACAGGAGAGACTGTCTATAAAAAGCAATGATGCTACACCTCTTAGCATTTAGTTTGAGTCCATTTTTAGTACACCAAGAATTTACTGAAGAAAGTACATTTTGCAGGATGTGGGTATCAGCCGGTGATTTAACAACAACCCCTAGTTTGCAATCATTTGGAAACTGTTAGAGAGAGATTTTCTCTTTTTACATGGAGAGATTATAGAAGTAAATGCTAAAAAAGAGGACAACCCAGCACTCAGCCCTGAGAAATATCACTAGTCACTATTGTCCTTTTTGATAAGGCATGAACTACCACATCGATGAACGCAGAGGTGTTAAAAGAGATCTGGGAACACAGGTTGACAGCAACCTCTCTCTTGACCACCACACTGCCACTATGGTCAGATGTGCCACAGTTATTTATTATTTATTTTTATTTTATTTTACATTTGTTGACCAGGCTAGTCCAGCTGAATATATGTCCATTTTCAGCAGAGGCCCAGGGAGAAAAGCTCCTCGAAAACACAGTAAAATTTATATATACAAATAACAATATTTAACAGCTACAGGTACAATACAAAATTAAGCAATTTTATACATGATAGATTTTACAGATGTGGGTACATTAAATATATAAGTAAATATTTTCACTTCAAAGCATGTCTACTTACAGAATCATATGATGTGTAACATCTCATTACTAAGGGTTTTGCATCCAAGAAGAAAGAGGTCATTGTCTCCCTCTACTCTTGCCTCATTAGGCCAATCATCAAGTACAATGCCCATTTGGCATGTACCTCACTAAACACCTCCAACAACTGGAGAGGTCACAAAAGTACCTCACAAAGCGGATCCTAAGCCTTAAACACTTGTCCTATATGGACAGACTCAAAAATCTCCTACTATTCTCTGTCTAATATTGTCTACTTAGAGGCAATCTCTGCTTGACTTACAAAGCCACGTCTGACCCAGCTCTGTTAGAAATAATACATCTAAAGAAATCCCAGTCCCTCTGCACCACACACTCCAGAGACCTCAACCTCATTACCACAATCAACAGAACATGCTGGAGGGACAGGTTCATAACACAGAGACTGCCCATGCTATGGAATATACTTCCCATACATGTCAAACAGAGCACCTCACTGGCCCTCTTCAAGAGAAATCTTGATAAGTGGATGGGAAATAGAGAATTCACCTCGGGGATCACTCCAGTGGCTGTACTCGACAGAGGCACTGGAAACTAAGGTTGGGTGGCACGATGGCAGGGTAATCCTGTGGTCTAGGCTTGTAAAGGCTCCAGGGCCATTAGCCTAGTACACACCTATGAACCTATAGGCAACTCACACTGTGTGAGTTCTGTTTTGTTGCCAGTTTCATAGCCATCTTACTACATATGAGTCCATTTTTAAACATATAGTTTCAGTATGATGCCAACATGGGGAATAGTGCTGAAATCTTTGGCCTGGTCAAGATACAATACGTATACTGCATGGGAACCATGTACAGCTACTGTAACCCTTTCAAAGATGTTTACCAGATTCAATAGATAAGACCTGCTCTTTACAAAACCAAATTGTTGGAGTCAGGTTTAATTATATTCTTGATATTGTAGCTTATGAGGTCAGTTTTAATATGTTCTATGTTTTGAGATGAAGCTTATGATGCTGCTTTGAGATGAAGTTTATAAGGCTGATAAATTTGTAATTAGCTGGGTCAGTTGTAAAGCTAAACTTATGGTGTGGCATCACCACTGCAGTGTTCCACTCATCAGGAACAAAGTCAATAGCTAACCTTAGCATAAACAGTTTAAAAAGGTGTTCAGAAGGGCATATTTAATATTATTAATGAAGTAGCAGTTATATTGCCAGGTCCCATGGCGGGTGTATTTTGGTCTTGAATAGCACTTTCAGTAAATGATCTTTAGAGATGATATGGGAAGTGTAGATTCAGACATTGGAGGGCTTTGGATAGAAGTGTCGGGGATAAAGTTGGCAGTAAATTTTAGGTCAGAATAGGAGATGATGTTATGAATAAGTTCAGAGTAATCATTTCTTATTTTTCTAACATATCCAAAGAAGGATTTATCATTATCTTTTTTTGTAATGGTTTTAGTATTTTCCTTAAGAACATGTTTTGGATCTACTATACAATTCAAGGAGTTTCTTTCTTATGTTGCACAGTTTATTTATTGTGGTGCACCATGATGGTGGTTTGCTGTTGAATTTCTCATGATACTTGATTCTGATAGGGACAGCTAGCTCTATGCATTACTTTTTTAAATGGGTGTTGAATTTCTTAGTGAAGCTACCTGCTATATAAAGCTCATATGTGGTGCAGTTATAAGTTAATTTTAATTTTCATCATAGAAGTAGTTGAGGTTGTCAGGTTTGTAGCCATTAAATAGTGTGGGGTTTGTTGTAGATCTTTAGTGAGTTTAAAGGAATAGGTCAGAAGTCTGTAGTTAGATTTCACTGAGAAAAGGGATACCAGTGGAATAACACAAGAGACAGACATATTTGTAAGAATCAGGTCAGGAATGCTGTATTCCCTAGAAGGCTTGTTTATGAACTGCTCAAGAAAGTTCTTGTCTAAGAAAGTCGTACCTCTCGACTGTCCAGATTTTTACAGAATATTCAGATTTTTGCCTCATATTTTGGTCTGTTCCCCATAAAATTTGTGGGTTTTCTGGAAAATCAATGAAGATTGAAGTAGCTAAATAATACTACATAATGACATACATTTGAATTTTAGATGCCATTTCATTCAGAAAATACACAATTCAAAACCTGTTATTCTGGCAGATTTATAAGTTTATAGGAGCAATATCTAAAATCTGTCCCTATTTTTGGGCCTTTATCCCCCCCATTATTTTTGTCTTTGTCCAGATTTCTTGTGCTGAGAGGTATGCTAAGAAATTTTGTTCATATCCTACAGTGGCAGTATAATTGTTCTAATTTATTAAAGGATAGTTAGAGTCACCTCAAATAATAGTTTCTTTGCTAATAGAGAGATAGTTTAAAACTGAGGAATTATGTGGTAATTAGGGGACAAATAAGGTATTCTGCAGCAAGGTATGAGCTGATAATAAATCCTATCTAGAGTGATTTGTATTCCAATAGGTTCAGTTTGTGGGTCTCAATGGATCTTCCCCAAGGTAGTGTATAGCTTTACAAATATGGAGACTCCACCACAGTTGTCATTGAGTCTGAAGACATGAGAAGTTGAAAGAAATCCATATAGATGGAGTACATTCTTTAATTTTAAACTAAATCTCAGTTACTATGCAGATTTGGATGTTTTCAAAAAGCAGAAGTGCCTCTTCATCTAATCTTGTGGCACTGAAGAGGGCCATGGTAGTGTGATTAGATTTTCGAATTGATATGTTAGTTGTGTTTGAAAGGCCATTAACTGCCTATGCCTAAAAAGGGCAGATGGGATCAGCAAAGGCTTTAGCCATATTTCATCTACAATCAGTGAGTCACCATTTTTATTTCTGTTGTGGGGGGCTGTTCTTAAAAAGTTATTAGTAGTTAAAAGTAAATTAACAGGAAATTATGGGATTACAGGGACATATGGCTGTAAATGAGGAAAACTGGAAATAAATCTATTATTGAAGTAATGACATTCAAATTGCTGTGCTGCTGTAACACATGCATAAATCAGGCCTTGCTTATTCTAAATTTGCTGATGTTTTTCCTGAGATTAGACCTGTTTTGATTATTTCAGTTGCTGTAGGGTTTATTGCTTCAAAAACATTTGAACTTAAAATGAGAAAGCACACTTTTTTGTGACCCTCTCCTATGATTTCTACATGCAGAGATGAGATTTGTAATTTCCAGAGGCTTTATAGTAACAGAAAAGTCACAATTTAATTATCATAGCTGGAACTGAAAGCCAGTATAACAAGACAGTAAAAAAGCATGATGAACACCCTAGAGTTTATTAATCCAGGTTAATGTTTTGATTTCCACAATTATCAATGATTTCCCCAGCACTAAAGACAAAGATCTTCAATATTTAAATAACAGTACACAGTCACATTACCATGACATCAACATGTTTTCTATTGCATATAGAAACATATATCAACATAGTATTCTTAATAACTTATCTCAGTGGGCATTAATGCATTCTAATCATTCAACCCCTTATGTTGATAAGCATCGAGACTCACTTCCCAAACATTTTTCTTTGATTCTAATTTTGAGCCAATGCCTTCACCACCAATATCATAACTCCTTTTGAAATACTAAAAACAGATTTCTTAAAGGATCTTGATTTTGAAGTGCATTTAAAAATACTTATCTTTTATGTGAACAGTACAGAAATATGCAATCATATTTATTCATGTATTTATTTACTGACATTTGTTTACCAGGCAAGTCCAACTGGGTGGGAGCCTATTTTTATTGGAAGCCCGGGGAGAAAAGCTCCAAGTATATGTTGGCGTAACTTCTTACGTGATACGTGACTCCTCTATGTAAAAACTTAAACATTCACAGCTTGGTTGAGGAGTCAGATTATCCACATATATGATATCCCATGCAATTTGCTCATAAACCAGATGTGTTATTCAAATCTGATAAAAATATTACTGTCCTTTCATTTATATATCTTCAGTAAGAACGATCTCATACACTTGTAAAGTACAGTTGTGTAAAATCTTACCATAACAGTAGATGTCCTTCCCTTCACTGCTGCAGTATTCTTAACATATGGGATTCCCTGCCATGGAAGCCTAATGTCCGGACAGTCTACCAAAGACTCCTGATGCTTTAAAGGTATACCACATATCATCCGATGCTTCTTGTGTAGCATAGGGCATAAAGGTGACATTCAGGCCTACCATAGTCATATCTGATTGCCCCAATAGGAACAACAGTCAAAGAACCCAAGAGGTAATCTGTGCATCCAGGAAGGCAAATGACTAGGGGAAAGGAGGGAGGGAGCAAGTACTGCAGAAGAGAAGGAAACCACATCTACCGTAATGGTAAGATTTTGCACAATTGTACTATGTCCTTACATTCACTGCTGCAGTATTCTTAACATATGGGAGAGTGCCAAAGCTCAAGAGGAAACTAGGGAGGGGGCAGGAGTAGAAAAATCTCCTAAAAGCCATGAAGACCAGCACTAGCAAAAGCAGCCCTAGCTTTAAAGATACCATCCAACTTGCATTAGTATCTGAGCCCTTGAAAAAAAGCACCAGAAGAAGCCACAGCTCTAGTAGAATGAGTCTTGACTGAAGACGTAAGTCTCTTGCCATGAAAAGTCTAATATGACAAAATAGCCTTAGAAATTCAAGAAGAAATAGTTTGCTTGGATACAGCAAGTCCCAAAGACATAAAGAACTGATCAGAATTTCTAACAGCCTTAGTCTTATCCAAATAAACCTTGTGTTGCCTATGCATGTCCAAAGTATGCAACACCCTCTCACTGTCAGATTATTGACAGGGGAAAAAACTAAGCAGATTAATAGACTAAGTGATAGCTCATTAACCACCTTAGGCTTAAAAGAAGGATTAGTGCGCAAAGACACTCTGTCCTCATGAAAGATCAAAAAAAGGAAGACAAGCCATAAAGGCTTGTAACTCACATACCCATCTGGCAGAAGTAAGAGCTAACAAAAAAACAGTCTTCCAGGAACAATGTTGCAAGGAAACTGAAGCAGCAAGCTTAAAAGGAGCCTGTGTCAACTTCTCCAAAACAAAATTAAGATCCCAGGGAGGAGGAAGAACCGGCTTCCTAGAGGACTAATATTAAGGACGCCTTTAAGAAATTGTTTCACCTCAAATCTAGAAGCTAAAGGAGGAGCAAAATGCAGACAAGCAGAGATAGCTGATAAGTGAGGCTTAATAGAAGAATAGGCCAAACCTGTATTGAGTAACTCACATAAATAAGAGAGAACTAAAGGAATATCCACAGTAAGTGGGTCCAGGTTATGAGACACCAAATAGAAAACCTCTGCCATTTGGATAAGTAGGATTTCCTAGTAGCTGGTTTCCTGGCCTCCTGCAGGACATGCAGCATGTCCTTAGAAAAAAGGCACCTATGAGGAATCAAAATCCTATCACCCACAGTGTCAGTTGAAGCGTGGACAGGTGGAGATGGATGAGAGACCCCTTGTCCTGTGAGAGTAGATCTACCCTGTGAGGTAAATTGTGATGATTGCCCCTGGCTAAATTCAGCAGAAGAGCAAACCAGTGCTGTCATGGCCAAAAGGGAGTCACCATCGAGATTTTGGAGGCATCCTGTTGAATTTTGAACAGGATATAAAATAGAGGAAGGGGACGGAATGTATAAAGAAACATCCACTTCCAATAAAATGAGAGGGTGTCCACCTTCCACACCAGAGAACCAGGGAATCTGGCACAAAACAAAGGAGGTTGTCTGTTCAGATGGGCGGCAAAAATATCCACTTGAAGAATACCCCCTGGTGGATAATGTCCAGAAACACATCCCTGTGAAGCATCCATTCATGGGACTGAGATACGGACCTGCTCAGATTGTCTGCCACACCGTTCTTATCAGAAGGGATATAAACTCCCAGAAGAGTCACTTAATACTTGACAATAAGATCCCATACCAGAATTGCCAACCAACAAAGAAGAGAAGATATCATTCCTCCCTGTTAGCTGATATACCACATCACTGTGGTATTGTCTGTGAACACCTTGAGAGGCCCTGGAGAGAAAAGTGGATGAAAGGCCTAAAGAGTCAGCAGAAGAGCTCTCATCTCTTCGACACTGATGTGCTCCTTCTGCTGACGAGGCAATCACAACCCCCTGAACTTTTATCACCTCCATCATAATGTCACCCCCCCCCCATCCCATGTCTGAAGTGTCTGTGAGCAATTCCTGAGAGGGAAGAGGGGGATGAAAAGGGACCCCTAGATTCAGAGACAGTTAATGAATCCACCAGTAAAGTTCCTGTCTGAGACAAGGAAGAAGAGGAACTACAAAGTCTAGAGGATGTGCATGTTGAAGCCACACTGACTTCAGAAACCACTGAAACTTTCTTGTGTAAAGTTTGGCCAGAGTGAAAATCAAAATGGTGGATGCCATGAAACCCAGAGCTCTCAGAAACTCCCTGGTGGTAGTGAAAGTGAGAGGAAGAAGAGTGTGAAAGTAAGAAATGAGAGTTAAGGTCTTTGGAGGCAGCAGGGATGCCAGCATTGGGACTGTCTGAGTCCTGCAACCCAGAAAAACATGATCCTGAGAAGGAGTCAGAGAAGACTTTTTTTAAATTTACAGTGAACCCCAGACTCTGAAGAAGGTTAATGGCAAAATGAAGTTTTTTTCAAAAAGATCTCTGGAGAGGGCAATTGAGTCAACAGGTCTTCCAAGTAAGGAAATATTTGGATTCCCTGAATCACAGAAGCAAGGTATTTGGTGAATATCTATGGGGCAGCAGAAAGGCCAAAGGGTAAAGCAGTGAACTGAAAATGCCAGGAAGCAACAGAGAAATGCAAAAACTTCCTGAAAAGACAATGGATCGGAGTACAGAGATAAGCATCCTTGAGATCTAGAGACAACATAAAGGACTGAGGGAGCAAGACAGGAAGCATAATCTGAAGGGACAACATCCAAAAGGAAGGCACTTTTAGAAAAGTGTTTAGATCAGAGAAGTCTAGAATAGGTTTCCAAGTGCCCACTTTCCTGGTCACTAGAAACAGTCTGGAGTAGAACCTTTTCCCCCTTTAGGGCACAGGCACCTCTTGAATAGCACCCTGAGTCAAAAGATTTTGAAGAACCTCAGTGAAAAAGGGAAGTTGTTCCCGAGGAGTTTGAGGAATGCCCATAAAAGGAGGACAGGATTTCCACATCATGAAGTACTCTGATGAATGATTGACAGAACCCAAGAATCCTGAGTGATCTGAAGCCAAACAGGAAGAGAAAGAGAAATGCAAAGGGAAAGATGAATGTGGCTAGAAAGGGATGGATAGTCATACAGCACCTGGCCTGTCTGTAATGGAAGGCTTCGTAGTCCCTGAAAACTGAGGATCCTTAGCAGGAGGTGCCCATTTGCCACTTTTCTTACCTTTAGTAGAAGGGCAGGATTGCCTACAAACAAAGGTAGGCTTAGCAAGGTAGTTTCTCTCAAATTTAGGCACAGGATAATAAACACATGTATGTTTAAACTCCTGTAAGGCCTCACCCTTATCCTGAAGTGGCTTTCCCAAACAAAAGCTTAGAATCAGTCTACTAGATCTTTAGTGGTTAGCTCTTCTATCTTGTCCTACAGCAACTGTGATATGCTATTCACTTTCTCATGCCAAGCAGTCACACCAATTTCAGTGTCATAGACATACACTCATTGAAAACTTAACCTATACAAAAGCATTGCAGCCAGCTGTCATCACTAGGATCCCCTTTCTTGTCTTAAAACATTTTGTTGTTGTGCTGAGAATAGTAATACCAAATGAAGACAGATTTAGTATTCAGCCAGAGTCTTATAGCTGGGGTTAGACTATGGGAAAGTTACTATAATTAAACGTTGTAGCACTGGAATTCTGGGTTGATTTACTGTACTAGCAGGACAGCAGGGAAAAAATAAAAGGAATGTATAAGTTCATAGCTAAAGAAGGAGTTGTGATGGTTTGGAAGTGCCAACAAAATATTTTTAGGGGCAATGGTGAGTGATTGCTGTGGCATAAATTGTGGCCTACAAAGAATTAAGCAAAGAGTAATGCCTGACAGGGTGGACCTTATTGAGGAAGTAATAGACTCTCCAGGGGTGCTATAAGGCTCAACACTGCAGGCATATGGCCACACATGCACGTATACATAGACACACATATGTACACACACACACACACACACATACACACACACACACACACACACACACACACACACACACACACACACACACACACACACACACACACACACACACACGTCCAGCAGTTACAATCACTTTCTTGACAGTCTTCACCTTAGATGCCTCAGTGTGACCAAATGAATAAAAAATACAATGCAAAGCAATGCATCATACCTTCATCATCCCACATACCTTTCAGCTCTCTTTGATTTTATAGAATATCCCAGATTTTGCTTTGTTCCTTTGTAAGATGTTTGATTTTCTATTAAATTTATGAGGAGTAGTTGTTCAATAAATACAACCATTTATTTATTTATATATGTATGTATTTATTCATTTGATGTTTGTTAAGTGAACTGGTCCAATGACGTTTTTCAGCCATGACCAAGGCCAAGCAAGCAAAAACAAAGTACAAATAAATTATGGTAAGATACAAACACATTACAAAAAAAATGGAAGCAGAATAAAAATATTGATAAAAGCCTTTACATGATCATACATACATATAGTACAAAGTATAACGAGTAAGTTGAAAACAAAACGCAAATGTACATTAATCCATATGTGGGTCTAAAGAAGGAATGAGAATAAAGATAAATGCAGAAAAATAACATGAAAGACCTGGATGAAGAAGGATGAATTAATTAAGTAAATGTAAGTTATAGTCAGAGCTATGACTACTTTGTCTGCTGTTTGTACAATGTATGGTGTTATGAAGAGAATGTATAGGAGCAGAATGCTATGCTTTAAGGTGCAGTGCAATATGCAGAGTGATACAATGAAGAATAACTGAAAAATAGCTGTACAAAGAGAATATCAAAAAGAGTTACTTTAACATTAAGGCCTTGTCCTGACACCTTTCCTTTAGCATGCTATGTCCGGAGAGTGGATCAAGGGAGGGACAGATATTTTCATGATCAGGAAGAGAGGGGTAATGATCAGAGTTTAATTTTAGAGTGAGAGGGGCATAGAAGTTCTTTAGCCACTATTTATAAAGCACTTATTGTACTTTCTTTTACAAAGTGAGATGACAAGGCTTCTTGAAAGAAGTTATACTTGGAGTTGGAGCAAGTTTTGAGAAGGACCTTTCACAGGTAACAAGGGTAAAATAATGGCTTAAAAGAAGGAGTGAGTTACAATTCCTAAGAAAAAAGATGATGATTAAGAAATTAATAGGTGGGAGTATTAAGACATGAGGCCTTGTCAGCCACTGGCAGCCATTTTCCTTTACTATGTGTAAAGCATTGGTATTCAGTCTTATTGGAGAGAGAATGAGACAGATAATGTTATTGTCATCTTTTTGAAGTTGAGCGATATTTTGTAAGGCTCTCAAGACAATGATAGGCAGACCATATTCAAACCTAGGATGAAGTAAATTAATGGCTATGGCTCATCAAGGTTCTACAGAAAGAAGATGAGAGATTCTGTAGGATGGCTTTATTTGAGCTAAAAATTTGAGTTTCAACATGTTTGTTAAAGGAGAGATGCTGGATGAATATGAGGCCTAAATATCTTTGTTCAGTGATGAAGGATAGTGGGGCTGGATCTGTAGTGGTAAGTTTTTAAATTGGATTTTAAGTTTTGATGTGCACCAAAAATCATTAAGGATTGTTTTTCTAGAAACTGACTATAAAATTATTTATATGAAGCCAGTTCTAAGTAGCTTTAAAGACATCCTGACGTTTGTTTTTGTAGGTTAAAATGAGTCTTATTGTCTTTAAGTGGAACAATACCATCATCATAGAGGAGGCAGCTGGTGTGGGGGATATCTCAGGGAAGGTCATTAATGAAGAGGAGAGGAAAAGAGAAGTGGTCCAAGGATACAGCCATGAGGAATGTGTTTATGAGATGAACCCAAGTCAATGGTGTTATTTGGTCCAGTCAGAGTGAAGGTGCAATCAGACAGATAATTTGTAAGCCAGTGCAGGACATCATTAGAAAATCCTGTGTGACTGAGTTCTTGAAGTAGAAGCTGGTTATCAACAGTATCAATAGCCTTGCTAAAATCAAGGAAGATAGATGCAGATATTTTACCTTGCTCCATGTTTGAATAGATCTGATCGGTAAGAAAGAGGATGGCATCAGCAGTGATGTATTTTGGAAGAAAGCCATGTTGTTGATAATTAAGACAAGACTATTTGCTAACATTCAAGTATCTTATTATATATGATTTTTTATGAAGAAATTAGTATGACAACAGAATTTATAAATAGGGTAAAATGTATTGCACATGGAAGACGTTTTTTCTATGGGAATAACAACAGCATACTTTAAGCTGTGGGGCAGTATTCCAGTAATGAGAGTAAGGCTTAATATGAAGGCAAGATGTTTGCTTAGTAATTTGCTGCCATTTTGGAAGAAAGATATCTGGATGAATGAAATAGCAGAAAGGATCATAGGAATAGCCAATGTTCTCCAGAAGTTTTACAATTTCAGCCTTGGTAACAGCCATAAAATTAAAAGAGGAGCACTGTATGTATTTGTATAGTGGGACTAAGGGTACAAAGAGGGCAGGATTGGAAATTAAAGATCATTAGCATGAGGTCGTTTACTGAATATTTTATTTCTAAGGGAAGATAGGTGGAAAGTTTTTGAGTAGAGCAGGTTTTGAGAAAAGAAAGAGGCTAGAAAGTACTTTTAGACCACTCCAGAAATTTATATGATGACCTAGTGCCATGTTTTCAATTTTTCTACAGTATTCAGCTTTGGCCCCATTTGTAGCTAATCTGGTTTAATTTCTGAGCATATGTAATAAATTCAGATTTTCAGTATTTGTTGTATCGGATTGTCAGTCAAACCAAGTTTTCTCTCTGAATTTAATGAGTTACCAGATATGGTCAATAAGTCAAGGTTTATATACGTCAGATTTATCTGGTAAGGTTCTAGTCTGTATGATTTGGCAAAGGCTTTTCTTATTTTTAAGGGACCATGAAGAAACTATGGGGCAGTGAGCAATGAAGGAGTGAGGCAGCATCTGTAGATCATGCAGTTTATCGGATATGTTATGCAATTTTTATATCTAAGAGTGGACTTAGAGAGATTAGGCCTAGTGAAATTAGTGAAAACCTGTGTAGAGGATGTGTAAACTGCCACCTCTGTTGAGTTGTGGTTTTAAAAAGCTCAACCAGTCTAGCTAAGACTGCCCAGTAGCAGTAGTTTATGGTGTTTGCTGTACTGTGGGAATCGGGTTAATAGAAGGATGTGGAGGAATTTAGACTACTACAATGAATAGTTTAAATTGGACTCCTAAGTGGCACTTGTACCAGGAGCCAGTAATAGATGAGGTTTTTTTTCAATTATGTGGAAGACAGAGAGAGAGAGAGAGACTGGAGTCCTTCTTGATGAACAATGCCACACCTCCACCTTGAACAGCCACACCTCCACCTTGAACAGAAGTAATTATGTTGGCAGAAAAAGATGGTGTAGTTGGATTATAGAAGGATTATTGTAAATGCATTGTAGTTTTATCCTTCTTATTGTTCAGAAAAAGCATGTTGGTACAACATCTGTTGCTCTATTAACATTTTAAAGTGAATTAGGGTAATATTCAAAATGTGTCTTGTTTTTGCTGTCTTTATCCAGAATGAGAAGTAGGTGTACAGATACACTCTCCTCTTCTCTTTCTCTTTTCCTTTCTCTGACACAAACTACACACACACACACACACACACACACACACACACACACACACACACACACACACACAGACACACACACATGCACACACACAGACACACACACACACGCATGCACGCACACACGCACACAACACACACACGCACGTGCACACACACACACACACACACACACACACACACACACACACACACACACACGCACATGCGTGTGCACACTTGCACATGCACACATACACTTTTGTTTTATTTTCCCACACTAGTTAAACATCACTTCTAAACTGCAACTAATGAAGGTAAACTAAAATGGAAAGTCCTTGTAACTCTGCTTGTATTAACAGAGTCATATGATTTACTTTTGTTGATGTTTATTTAGAAGACGGCAACATTTTTAATTGTTTAGCTCCTTGTGTGCTTCACTGCAGCTTTATATGCTGCTGTGAAGCCACAGACTTGTTACTGCGCTCTGCTTGTACACAAATACCCTACTGGAGAATGATCTACCCATATTCTAAGGAAAAATACACCACCCAAACTCTGGCCTGTCTGAGCAATGTCCTGTATGATGTGCGTGTCATTCAACATAGACAGTCATACACTCATACACACACACATACACACACACACACACACACACACACACACACACACACACACACACACACACACAAACATACGCCCATTGTCAAATTACATATGCATGCACATTGTGTGCACATGAACATACCTACACATGCTCACTTACACATAGTAGCACTTATTCCATAAATATGCACCTTGTAATATGTTACTGTCTTTATATATGTACAAGAACCAATACGCCTAGTAGTTTTTGTACATAAATGCATAAGCTGCATGCACTTGGACATAATTACAGTTATGACATAGATTCAAACAGTCAAAACAGATCGAAATTTCATGTGAGGGACTAAAATTCATGACCTCATACTGCCATTGTCTCTAGTATGGTTTATATTTCTTTTAGTGAAATTCTAGGCTGCAAAATTCATTAAAATGCACGACATGCCATATTCCGTGTGTTTGTCTGAAACAAAAATGTTAGAAATAGTTGCTTATTTCAGCAAAAGCTATCAGAAGTCTAAGGTTTCATGTGGCTCTTAGGGTATTATTAAGCTTGGAATCTTTCTGCATTAAGCCTGTGGAAAATGCCAGAACAGTTGTTTACACAGCTGATTTAAGGAGCACGAAGCTACAGAAGGGCAGCCTGAAGATCTCTCAGCGCAGCACTTCAGTAAATGTGCGTTAATTCTGCCTTATCTAGTTACACAGAACTAGCACTTTTGTTAACAGCCAGGGTGAAAAACATCAGAGCTTTGGCAATATCCAGGCTACAAAAACATTCTGCTAGAGTGCATTCAAAGCATGGAAAAATGTGCTGTTTTACTATGTTTTACTGAATGGGTGGGTAACATAAATATCTTCTAATTAATAATATCTTGTCAAAAATATTTTTGTTGTAAATTTTCAAAGGAGTACACTTATTTTCTGAAATCACCACTGCCCCAGTCATCCAGTAAGCAGCCTAGAATAAATCTGATCTACATTTTAATTTATTTACTAAACAATTAAATTAAGGATCATCATGTCTGTTAGTTTCTCCTTCTCATCCTGACATGTTGTGTGAAACAGTTTCTTATTTAATTAGATTTTATAATTTGGAGGCTAGCATATTTTGTATGACAGTTGGTGCAGAGGTTAAGGTTATGAACTGTAATTCCTGTAGTACAGGGTTTGATTCCCTCAGCCCTTGTTTACCTGTTTTGTGACCTTAGCAAGTCATTCAACCAGACATTTCACCCAGGTCCCCCTGAAAAGGAATTAGATGCCCAGCAGTCCTACCTGGTTAGCATATAGGATTATTATTGTATTTCCTGATTGCTACTAATGGAATAAGTCTGAAAGATCAAAATATTTTTTTTTAACTGATACCTTTCCGAGAGTGTTAATTTTTCCTGTAAGTCTATCTGATCTTAGCAGTTATCCTCACTTTGAGATTCATGATTATCATAATAATATTAACGGTCCTAATAGATAGATGCTTTTTGGAATCTATTTCTCTGAAATGGAAACAAATGTTGAAGGTTTATGGCTGACTAACTTTGCAGAAGTTTGCAAGTTGGGGGTTATCACAGACTCCACGGCAGACACTAGCATTCTTCCAGGCCTGTCTCTGACTAACAAATGGTGCCAAAGCCATCATCGTAAACTCAATGCTAAGAAATGCATAATTGTGCCCTTGGAAAAGAAAACCATCCTGGCTAATTACCATGTTGATAATATGCTCCTAAGAGTAGACCCAGTGGTTAGAGATTTGGGCACATAGGTAGACAGTAATTTTACTTTCGACCACCACATGGCCACAGTGGTGAGGAAATCTTTTTATGTTGCACAACTCGTAAGTAAGGGCATGGCATCTATGTCAAAGAGGTCACTATCTCACTGTACTGCCCTTATCAGACCAATTATCGAGTACAATGCTCCTTCTGTTATGCACCTCTCCAGGCATATACAGCAACTAGAGTGACCTCAGAGGTTCCTTATGAAAAGAATACAAGGTATAACAAACCTGCCTTATGCAAAATACCTTAAATCCCTTTTCTTCTACTCAGTTTCCTATAGATTGCTGAGGGGTGATCTATGCCTGGCTTACAAGGCATCTGCAAACCCACACACTTATGATTCTCCTGCATATTAGTAAGTCAAACAATACCAGAACTTCAAGGTCTAGAGACCTGAATTTTGTTTATGACTTAAACAGAGCATTTGGAGAGGCAGATATATGTCCCAGAGATTGCCTCTCCTAGAGAACAGGCTTTCCATCCATGTGAAGCTGAGTTCACCTACTGCACAGTTTAAGAGCAACCTAGACCAGTGGATGAGGAATACGAAATTTACACTGCACCTGGCACCCATGTTCCTTATGTACAGAGGTTGCTTATAAATGGCTGGCTCTCAGTGTCCTATTTGGATACAGGACAGCAAAATCTTTTGAGAAAACTTGTTTTGACTTAGAAAGGCCCCTGGGTCATTAACCTAGTAACAATCTATTAATCTATGAATGTATAATAAGATCAGAATGTAAATTCCAACATAAAATATTACAGAAGTCTTTCAGAGACAAGTCGAGGTTATTGTGTTTAACCTTAGCAACATATTACATGACAATATAGAAGTTGCGACTTTCAGGGACTCAATTTTAAAATGAAACATCTCGTGGTATTATGTATAATAAAATAAAAAAAATCACATGTTATTATGTATAATAAAATGTGTTATGCATAATAAAATGAAAAGTCACATGATGTTACAGTACAGCACTCCATGTAGCATGCAGCTGCATCAGTGATATCTGAACGCTGTGATCAAGAGCCCTGCATACCAGTTATGACCAAACAAGGCAGTGGGAAGCAGGTGCTTTCATAAAGCATGCATACCTCTCAACTGTACAGATTTTCCCAGAATGTCCAGATTTTTACCTCATGTTTTTGGTCCATTTTTCATAACATTGTGGTTTTCTGGTAAAATTAGTGGCAAATCATTAAAGACTGGAGTTAAAAAATGACATACATTTGAGTTTCAGACTTCATATCCTTCAGAAAATTCATGCTAATGAAAAAACCTGTTATTCTAAAAACTTTGTAAGTTTGTAAGAATTATATTTGTAAATTGTCCCTATTTTTGGTCCTTTGTCCCACTTTTATTGATGTCTTTGTCCAGATTTCTTGCTCTAAGAGGTTGAGAGGTATAAGTATATTCTCTGCATTCACCTGGTGTGACAAAAGAGACCATGACAGGGGGGAATATTAACATACAGAGCTGTCACTGCCAATCTATTAAAAAGTCTTTCAGCTTTTCCCAGTTAGGGATCACCACAGCAGATCTCTGGTCTGCTTATGACTGGCATTGGATTTTTACAGTGTCGAGTTGCCAGCTAGCGCCCAACCTTCAGAGAAGGCCCACATGCATTCATGCATCTACCTGCATGCCTTTTTAATGTTCCATCAATCATGGGGAGGACATGCAGACTCCACACAGAAGACACACCAGCCAAGAATCGAACTGGAGAGCCTCTTGCTGTGAGGCAACAAAGCTAACCACTGCAACAACACGGCAGCCAGACTTCTAATCTATTAACTCTGTCAAAAGTTCAAGCTAGTCCCTTACAGGCTACAACCTCACTCTCTATATCCTGTATTTCTGCCCAAGGGTGAAGCAAGCAAATTGCATTTTGTACTCACAAGCTCTTAGTGCTACCCTCATACCTATCACTTAAAATGACACATTTCTCAAAATACTGCCCCCAAGCACTTAAATGTTTTCAGCTACCACCAAAACTATTAAACTGTTGTTTTTAGACTATCAATATTTTACCTCTTGTTAAAGGCATTCATTTAGACAGTTGTAAACATAATATAACCTAAAAAAAAACATGTTAATATGATGCTCAGAAAAATGTACTTAGTAGAGTACAAAATGTATGCCTGGCTACACCCTTGCTTCTGCCTTTCCTTCATCTTTTCCACATATGCCTGAAATACTGTGTAGACATTCTCTGTTCTCTGCATTTCTATTAAGGCTTCTAAACACTATCAAAATAGTTATGTTCCAAGGAGAGAGACAAATTTAAAGTTTGCTTGGAAGAGGCAGTGTCTTAAGAACTAATAATTCAAAGCTGTGTGGAAAAACAGAAGATTGATTTTGTTAAGTGGAAGCTATGCTTCCCATTTCAATCCAGTTTTCTATATGGGACTGTCTGTACTCCAAAAATACAGTTTTGTTTGGGTTTGTTGTACTTTGGCCTTAAAAAGGACTCAGTTAATGAAGTCTCCACCAACGAAATACTCAGTGCAGAAATTTTGGATACTATCAATATTGTCAGAGGGGATTGTCTTTCGATGTAAGAGTTACACATCAAAAATAACAATTTCTAGAAATTCTTACTTCTTGTTATTATCAAGGAGGAGATTATTTAACAAAACAGCTTTAAATAATTTTGATTTTAATGTGGTCCATCATCACTGTCTAGCAGACGATGTTATTTTCATTTGCTACACTGCATATTCAATTATCTGATGTCCTAGTGTCCCATAATTTCATTATTGTTTGCATGTTGTTCACTGTCATCTCACAAATTCACACACACACAAGCACTTAAACATGCATACACACAACAGGGCTTCCAGGTACTAAAGTATTCACAGTATGAGTATGACCTTGTGGTAGTTCATGTTGGGGTAAGAATTCTCACGTGGCTCATCTCAGAGGAGATTCAGACAAGCATAAAAGAGCTCTCATCACAGGCTCTCAAGAATGAAAATTATTGCTATTGAGTAGCAATCTGCCCTTACTTAGCACAACACCAAAACTGGTATCAACCATCCCCTGCTTCAAATATTGGTTATGTAAATGGTGTAATTGTGGAAGGGTACAGTTTGCTACCACCTGGGATAAAATGGTAGACAGACTCCTGATTCACCATGGATTGGCTGCACCTATCATTTAAGAGTTTTTGTATACTGACAAAAACCTTTCCACCCTCATAGCACATTTTTTAGTCTAAGTGAAGTTATCATTCCAACCTGACAAATTCTAGTCTGCCAGATATCAGGGCATTTCTGCTCAGCAGACTAGACCTCAAAGGCAAAACGTCCAACTTGGAAACTTTCTTTTTATGTGTAAAACTTTCTTTTACTAGTATAGCTACTGAAACCTATTTTCAGTGTACATGAAGCACTCCTTTTATTCTGAGATTCCCTTCCTATCACTCATCCAGGATGACTAGTTCAGGCCGTGGTGTATAGGTTCATAGGTTCATAGGTTGGTACTAGGCTATCAGCCCTAGGGCCTATACAAGCCTAACCATAACAATTCCCTGGCTATTTCTTCCCACACTATTTACTTCCCTGGACCCCTGTCTAGCAGGGCGACTGATGTGATCCCCGGGGTGAATTTCCTTTCTCACATCCAATCATCAAGGTTCCTTTTGAAGAGGACCAAAAAGGCACTCTGCTTGACATGTATGGGCAATCTATTCCAGAGTCTGGGGAGTCTCTGGGACAGGAACCTATCCCTCCAGAATGTTTTGTTTATTGTGATGACAAGGTTTAGATCCCTGGAGCGTGTGGCTCTGAGGGACTTGAATTTCTTTAAGTGTAGCATGTCCAACAGCTCTGGGTTTGACATGGCCTTGTATGTTAAGCAAAGATCGCCTCTGAGTAGACGATATGCGACAGAGTATAGCTGGAGTTTTTTAAGTCAGTCAGCGTAGGGCATCTGCTTTAGGCCTGTAATTCTTTTAGTGAGGTATTTCTGCGGCCATTCCAGTTGTTGCAGATGTCTTGAGAGGTACATACCAAGTGGGGCATTGTATTCTATAATGGGTCTAATGAGGGATGAGTACAGTGGGACAATGATCTCCTTTTTTCTGGATGAAAAGCCCTTAGTGATGAGGTGTGCCACATAGAAGGATTTCCTGACTGTTGTGGCAATGTGGTTATCGAAGGTGAGACCACTGTCCACCTGTGTCCCTAAGTCTCTTATCATACTTTCAGTGTTTAGTGTACTGCCACCTATATGGTAATTCACGGATACATGTTTTTTCCCAAAGGGGATAACTATACATTTCTTGGCATTGAGCTTGAGCCCATGGCTCTGGCACCAAGCATCTGTTTCTGTAAGACCCTTTTGTAGAGTATCCACATCATTTGGGGATTCAATAATGGCTTCCAGTTTGCAGTCATCTGCAAACTTTGTTATCCAGAGTCCCTTTGTGTTGGCCTGTACTTCAGAGAAGTAGATGCCAAACAAGAGCGGTCCCAGGACTGAACCCTGAGGTACTCCACTTGTCACTTGTCTGGAGCTGGATTTGGAGTCGGCTACTTTTACAGTGTGCGTTCTATCAGTAAGCCAGTTAGCAACCCATTGGGTGACGTAGGGATTAATGCCCAGCTTAGTAAGTTTATCTATGATTCCAGAGTGGGGGATGGTGTCAAACGTCTTGGCAAGGTCTAGATAGGGTTTGTGGACCACCTTACCCTTGTCCATGGCTCTGGAGACTGATTCGAAGAAGTCAATCAGGTTCAGGAGACAAGATCGTCCCTTCACGAACCCAAACTGGGTGGAGTCCAGTGTTTGAAGGTTGCCAATGTCTTTGTTTATAAGTTCCATAATAATACGCTCCATGGCCTTGCAGATAAGGCTTGTCAGACTGATGGGATGGTAGTTTCCGGGATCCAAGGTGGATCCCCCTTGTGGAGTGGGATAACTGTAGCTCTCCACCACTCAGTGGGCACGAAACCTGAGGTGAGGCTATGATTAAACATGACACTTAGGTGAGGTGCCAGTTCATATTGTACTTCATGTAGTACACAGCCCGGGATGTCATCTGGTCCCATGGATGCTGTATTCTTAGCTTTGGAGAGTGCGTTTTTTACCTGTGTGGCCGTTATTACCAGAATTTGGCAATCTTCCGGTATTGAGATGGGCCATTTAGGGGGTGAGAGGGGGGTGAAGTTGGCACTGAATCTATACTAATTACAGATTTCATACAGATGCTTTTCATTCCTGAAGACCATGATCTTGATTTAGTTTAGAACCAAATTATTCTAAGCAAAAAAGGTGTTTAGTTTATTAATAATTACATATCATACTTCATGTTCCTAAAGAAACATATAGAATACCTCAGCAAGTTCCCACAGCAAAAAGTCAAGTGAAAAAACTTTTAATTAGGAGACTTATTTTCTAAAATAGCAGGTGTTCCACATGCATATCCATCAACTGCTACTTCAATGCCCTTTTCAACGTTATCAGCTCTAGATGACTAAGCTAGACAATTACTCTACCTACCAGCCCACATCTCCTAGGCCTTGACTTAATGAACTACACTGCCTTCTGTCCAGCCACACTGTTTGCTTCTCTTGATAAATCAGACTACTTAGCCATGACCTTCTCTCTCCACACCAGCCTCTCTAATCCCTGTAATCCATCTACATTCTGAAACCTCAGAGAAAGCCAACATATTAGATTTTTCTTTTTCAAAAAATATAAATGGTCCAATCACCTGCAGTCATTAAATATCAACATTCCTGTCCCAACCAAGGAACTTTATGACTTATTAAATCACTGCACAAAGAAAGCTGTCCTCTTCGAGTGAAAGATTAACATACCTAAAAATTCATTGAATGGCCATAGTTGGCCAACATTGTGAATGTAACCTTCGGGGAGGCTCTATTTCCCCAATTATACTGTATATGGCAACTCCATAATCACACTACAGTGGGGAATAGGGCAAAATTAAAAAAAAAAAGTTTCCCTTGCTTACCTTATGCATTGTGGTACTTCCTGGTTGATGGCCAGCTATGGCCATTCAATGAACTATTTTTCTCTGTTAAGCTTTTTTTTCTGTATGTTAAACTTTTACTGTTTAATGTTTCAATATTAGCCATTAGCTGTAATTTTTTTCAATGCTCGAACACAGACCCATCCTCTTCTGCCATATGCAAAATAATAAAAATATCAAACATCCAATCCGTTGCTTAGAATCAACAAATTAAGTGATACAATGCATACGTTCTTATCATTATAATAAATCTTGACTCCCTCCCAGCTGTTTTAAACAAAACTTATCTAAATTAGTAAAAAACTCAAGAATACTATGAGATGAATCAAGGACACCTATGAGTTCAAACTAGCAACTGACACTATAAACAAGCATAAGGCCTTTTTTAACTATTCAAGTAAAACCACACCATGATCTAAGCTCATAGTAAATAATCCTGCCCACACCCACCCAGAATACTTAACCAATACCTGGCTAATATATTCAGGTCTAATTTCACTCCACCCATTATACTCTTGGTCTCCCCATACCAGCCCAGGCCAACCCCCTTGTCAACAATATTGATAAAGTCTCAAATGTCTTCTTTTAAAAAAAATAAATAAACTTCCACAGGGCCAAACAACATAGCCAGTTGCAAAATAGTACGCTTAAAGTTTCACCTAACCAAACCTCTCCTAAACATCTTCATTTAAATCTCTGTCTACAGGCTATGAACCTAAAGAATGAAGAAGAAGAAGAATGAAGAAACACTATAATCAGCCCTGTCCATTAGGGCAGTCCCTGCACTGACTCCAGTCACAGGCCCATAATTTTCAGTAGCCTTATCTTTAAAGCCATATAGTGAACTATTGGAAAAATATTCTATACGGATAGATTTGCTCCTCAGGAGGGAAGAGTGATGGAGGAAGGAAAGACTGAAGCATGAAAGACAGAGACGAGGCAAAGATGGGAAGGAGGAAGATAAAGACAGGAAGGAGGGAGTGTCAAAAGAATAAATGGGGACAGCGTAGATCAATGTGTTTGTATGTACCTTTAAGAAACTATCTGAGGGCTTGCAAAAGTGTATAAATACTGAGCCTGACTGCCATTTTCTTGTAAGCTGTTGAGATGTAAGCACGTACATGTATGTGAGGTCTGTCTGTTAATGTTTGTTTATATTTTATGATGCTGCTTTCCATCTTAATGTGTTTCTATGTATTAAAGCATCTAAACAAACTACCCTGCCTGCTTATCATCTATATTAGAGAGGGATGAGATACATGGTATCAGAAATGGCAAGTCTAAAAGGACATGGTGTCAGAAGTAGCATGTTGAAAGGGGCATGGTGTTAAAGGAAGCATGGCCAAAATGACTTGTTGCCAGAAAGAGTTCCAGTTTCTTCAGTTTAAATCCGAGAGGCACCTGGTTTGTTTTGGAGGAATATATAGGAGTGGATCATCCCTACTGCACATATAATTCACAAAACAGGTCAGAAATGAGTTTCAGATGTTAAAACGTGCTCAAATATTTCTTATTTCCAAAATATGAAACAAGGCATACAGAACGCACTAAACAATATTCAGATAAAGCAATGTGTCCAATATTGATAATAATATTCAAGTTACTACAGGAAATGTTTGAAATAAAGTCCAAATTGCATAAAATGAATAAAATAAAAGGAAACAACTGCATTTTCACTATACAGCTATTACAGAGCATATTTTGCAAAGTATAGTGTTTCAAAGAGTTTATAGTGCATTTGAATGTTATTATAAGCATTGTAGTTTGCTCATACATAAATACAAGGACCATATTTTTCACTGTATGTGTGCATACTTTGTGGTCATGGGAGACAGATTTCAAAAACCTAGTGCAGTTGTGTTTGACAATAATATTGCAGAGAACTGGAGAATGTTTGAGCAAGAATACAGCATTTTCATACAGGCAGCATTTTCCGATAAAGATGCCCATACAAAGGCATTTATTCTACTTAATTAAGCTGGGTCAGAAGCCATTGAAAGAGAGCATTCATTTGTGTGTGCACCTGCTGTCTATACAGGAGAGGGGGGGGGGGAATGTCATAATTTGTACCAGTTGAGCCATAGGAGGATCTTGAGTGCTTAAAATGTAAATTTAGAGAAATGTGTAACCCCAGGCAAATGTTACAATGGAAGGGCACTTATTTTACACAAGGGATCAAAAGCCTGGTGAAACATTTGCAGCATATATAACTGACTTGAGAAATAAAGCTAAAATGTGCAGATCTGGTGATTTAAGGGATGAGTTGATAAAGGACAAACTTGTTTGTGGTATTAAAGATGATGCTGTGAGAAAGATTTTGCTTCATGACAGTGATTTAACTTTGAATAAGGCCATTGAGATTTGTCAGATCACAGCTCACAGAAAAGCACACAGATATGCTTACTAATGAGAGATGCATGCTTTCAGTAAAGTCTAGAGCGCATGTTGATAGTATGCAGTACATATTTTAAAAGAAACAGGCCCAAGTACATGGCAGCAACTGTAGCCCTAGCAGCACTCACTGGTAAACCCCATAACTTTCTAGAAAATTCCAGAGTTTGGTCAGTCTCACTGAAGCATAAGAGTGAGTCAGGAAACTCAAAACCTGGGGCCCCACCCAGTTTCATTGCCAACTGTCATAACTGTGGTGGAAATCCTGAATCTAAAAAGGAGAAATGTTTAGCTTTTGGTCAGCAATGCCACAAATTTAATAAATGGAATAATTTCAAAAGGTTTTGTAAATCAAAAGGCCCACATTCTTTCATTAAAAGGGAACATTTTAAGAAATGAGTTGATCAATTAGAAAGCTGCAACCCTACTCTTTATGTTGATGGTGTGTCAGTGCTTCATGAAACAGTCAATGCAGTGGATTTAAGACCAAAGAATGAAGTATTTTGTACTGTTCAGATAAATGGAAAATCCACAGAGCTCAAGGCTGATACAGGTTCCAAGTGCAATGTATTGTCAGCAGAAACATTTGTTAGAGTGCATTATGGTGAAAGGCTTGATTTGGTAAAGTGTGCAAAGCTTGTTGCGTATGGAGGCGAAGAAATTCATACCAAAGGCTCAGTAGTGCTTTCATGTTACTCTGCTGGAAGATGTTGTGACTTGTTATTTTATGTGGTCAAGAGGCACACCCAGTCAGTATTAGGGCTCAGAGACAGTTTGAAAAAGGGACTGCTTTCATTTAATAAGGAAGTCCATTATGTTATCTTAAAAGACCACTACTCCAATTTCACCCAGTATATTGTTTATACCTATGCTGATCTTTTCAAAGACAAATTAGGGAAGCTTCCAGTTGTGTACTCCATGAAGTTAAACCCAAATATCAGTCCAGTTATCAGGCCAGCTCGAAAAGGTCCAATAGCCTTGCAGGACAGAGTCAAAGCTGAGGTAGATAAAATGCTGCAACAAGGTGTGATTTGTCCAGTTAGTTCATCTACTCCTACTGAATGGGTATCTTCCATGGTGGTAGCTCATAAAAAAAGCTCAGATGACATCAGAATATGTATCGATCCATGAGATTTGAACAAAGCACTAAAAAGACCTCATCATCCAATGTGCACAGTCGAAGAAGTTGCAGTTCTTAAATGGCACTGTTTTTTTCTGTCCTAGATGCAAATTCAGCTTGACAAAAAAATCCTCATTGCTAACTATGTTCAGTACTCCGTTTGGTAGATACAGATTTTTGAGATTGCCATTTGGGATAAATTCTGCAAATGAAGTCTTTCAATGAGCAATGGAGTAACTTTTTTCAGGGTATCATTGTGCTATTATAGTAGATGACATACTAGTAGGAGATAAAGGTGAAGCTGACCATGACAGAAACCTCAGAAAAGTTCTGGAAATGGCACGTCAAGTGAATCCTAAGCTCAATCCACAGAAATGCAAATTCAGGCTACAAGAGGTCATTTATGTTGGTCATTTATTTACCAGTCCAGGCCTATGACCAGATCCTTCTAAACAAGCAGCCATTTTTGAGATGCCAGCTCCAGACAATGTGCAAGCCCTGCAACATTTCCTTGGCATTGTTAACTACCTATGTAAGTTCATTCCAGATTTGAGCCAACTTTCAGCACCGCTCAGAGAGTTGACACATAAAGACGCAGCCTGGTCTTGGTTAGAACAACACCAAAGAGCATTTAATGTCTTAAAACAGAGAATTGCCAGTTCACCAACTCTCACATACTATGATGTTCACAAGCCAGTTAATCTTTTATGTGATGCTTCAAAATTTGGTTTAGGTGCAGTCATTCTACAAGAGGGTCAAACTGTTGCTTATGTATCGAGAACTCTTACCCACACTGAAATGCAGTATGCTGAAATAAAAGAAAGGGCTTTTGGCAATTGTGTTTGCATGTTCAAAACTCCATGATTAGGTTTATGGTACACCTATCCAGATCGAAACAGACTACCAACCTCTAGTCACTATCTTGAGGAAAAACTATACATTCAGCTCCAGACAGATTGCAATGCTTGATGTTGAGATTGCAAAATTATAATTTCACTCTTGCCTACAATAAAGGCAAACTTTTTTATCTTGCTGATACATTGTCCAGATTGTCCAGAAACACCACTGAACAGCCTGAGAATAAGAACCTTGATTTTGAAGTCATAGAACTGAGAAATTTTTCTTCCACATATCTTGATGAGATGAGAGATCATAAAGCCACAGATCCAGTTTTACAAAGGCTAAACCACTTTATCAAACAAGGATGGCCATCAAAGCAATCTAGTTTACCTCAAGAAATGTAACCTTATTTTCCATACAGAGATGGGATTTTGTCTGACAAACGTATCATTATGAAAGGTCCAAAAGCAATTGTTCCAAAGTCCTTGCAACAAGAGTATATTGCTATCTTGCATCTTGGTCACCAAGGAACTGACTCTACCAAAAGAAGGGTGAGAGGTCTAGTATTCTGGTCTTCTATGTCACAAGACATCGAGAGAGTACTTTTATCTTGTTGTGTGTGTAACAGTACTAAGCCATATCAACAGAAGGAACCACTTCAGCTAAACCAGACTCCTGAACTATCTTGGCCGACAGTAGCAAACAACATTTTCAAGTGGAATGGTCAACATTACTTGGTGTTAGTAGATTCTTATTCCAATTGGTTCAAGATTGACCTACTTCTTAAGCTAGCATCCAGTACTGTCATTACTAAGATGAAGCATCATTTTGCAGTCCATGGTAGTCCACACAAAGTTATTTTTGACAATGGCATGCAGTTTACAAGCCAACAGGCAAAAGATTTGCTGAAGAATGAGACTTTACTCATGGCACGAATAGCCCTGAGCATCCGCAGTCAAATGGTTTGGCAGAACGTGCAGTTCAAAGTGCAAAACAGTTACTAGAGAAGTCCAAATGATACAATAGTGATGTTTTCCTGAATCTCTTGAATCTCAGAAACATTCCTCATGATAAACATCTTGATTCACCTGCTGAGATACTTCTATCAAGACAAACCAGAAACACATTACCAGTCTGTAGTCAATTGTTGGTTCCGTGTGTCAAGAAAAACTGGTCAGTGAAAAACAATCTGTTGAAGAAGCATTTAATCCAGAATTTCCTGACACAAAATATTCACTGATGGCTGTCCCTGTTGCTAAATTCAGTTCAGATTGTTATGTTACCAGATCAGGTCATATCTCAAGACCATGTAATAGATACACAGCAACTTGGACATGAACATTGTGTTTGTTTCTAATGTGTATAATAATGCATGCCTAACTCCAATGTTGTTTTTTACTAAGGGCAATCATTTTAAGAGGGAGGATGTAAATGAATGTGTGTGTATGTACCTTTAAGAAGCTATGTGAGGGATTGCACAATTGTATAAATACTGAGCACGTGCAAGCCTGACTGCCATTTTGTAGTAAGCTGTTGAGATGTAAACATATGTATGTAAGGTCTGTCTGTTAATCAGTTTGCTTATATTTTATGATGCTGATCTCCATCCTGATGCGTTTCTATGTATTAAAGCATCTAAATGAACTATCGCACCTATTTGTCATAATGTTAGAGAGGGATGAGTGGCAGAGAGTAAGAAGAGGAAAACAAAAAGAAACATAGAAATAAATGGAGACAGGAAGGAAAGCAGAAAGAGGAGAACTAGAGTAACGGAAGATGGATGATACAAAGGCAGTGAGACAGTAATGGAAAGTAGGGGGATAATACAGTGTCTTTGGATATGATGATACTCTGACAGGAGTTAAACATGCTGCATGATTGTGACTATATTCTGTAGAGTTTCACTTAAAAACACATTACTTTCTGATGCTCATGAACATGGCTCCTTTACTGAGAATCACTACACTTTCATGACCAAGAGAGATGGAAATATAACCAAAAGAGGTCAGAGGGCACTATCCACTGAGAAAGAAGGAAGCAGGTGAGAAAGAGAAACGTATGTTGCAGTCTAAAGACTAATGCAAAAGTCTAAGTAATTAAACAGGACATCTTTTATCCTTCCTTATGTCATTATTTCTTGGCTTGGATGTTAAATGCCATAAAGTATTGGCATCATGGTTACTGACAAAGTAATCACTGTCTGAGGAACATATTTCATAAAACAGAATAGTCAACTAAGCAAGATAGCGGTAAGTTTATAGTGTCATCGACCTTTCTTTTGTATTGAAGCACTGGTGTACTTAATAAATAATCGAGCAAAGTACAGGCTATTCTGCAATATAATGCCACCACAGTTATTGCTTGTTACAACTTGCAGCTCTTCACACAACTCTTCAGTATTGCTATTGGTAGAAAATTAAACAAAAATTAATATGGATGAAATTCTTGTTACTAGGTTATAAGTGACCTTTGAAAGCAAAAGGATTCACCAAACAACAGTGTGCTTACAATGGCAAGTCATAGGCAGTTGTACAGACATTAGTAACCAAAAATACTGGACTGGCAGATAAGGACACCAAGATAGTTTTCACTCGTTTATTGGCAAAAAGGACTAAAAATAATAAATGTCCTCAATAGATTAACTGTGTTTTTGTCTGAGAACCTCCTAGACTTCATCAGATGAAATACAAAGCAGATTCACATAATTTAATAGAAACCCGCCTTACAATCAATCAAGCCCTAATTAAAAATTGTTAAAAAGTTGTACAGACATGTTGCATTTCCAGTTCATCTGACAGCTCATATGTAGCCGTATAGACACATCACCTTCCCATTTCATCTAGCAGCTGATAGGTACGTCTGTAGTCATTTACCCCTCCCAGTTAATCTGGTTGCTTACATACATGCTGGTGTCTCATGTGCTTCTTGCTCCAGTTCTGCAGCTATATTGGGTGTATGTTTACCTCAGAAAAGTTTGTGAGGGTATAGTGGCTGGTACTTTTCTGCACCGTACCCTGGTAAATCAGTGCAGTATATCATAGGTTCATAGGTTAGTACTAGGCTTACTGCCCTTGTGGGCCATTTTAAGCCTAGTTGGTTACCCCACATGAGAATCAAACCCTATACCTTGTGTCTTTAAGGCAAACATCTTAACCATTATGCCAGCTTCCCATAAATGACTGAGCACCAATCACATACTGACAGAGTAAGCCTCAGGTGTCCTAGCTTTGTAATGGCGTGTCACTTGTGTTGCACATACCTAATGTGTGTATCATAGATCTGTATATATGTGCACTATCATGCACAGTGTTTCTGCACATGAATTTCATGCAATGCCATGTAAGTGCTTTATGTAATTCGCCAAGCAAACCCTACTTCAATGACAAACAAAGGTGTTAGTTTCTAATCTCTAGACTGTAATTTACTAAACATACTATGTTTATGAAGAGCAGGGAACATGTCTAATCTGGCCTGCTATCTAAAGATCCTTAAAAGTAATATTAACTTTGACATGTATAGTAGTCACTTCCAAGGCCTGTAGCATCATTGCAACAGTATATGCAAAAATATCTATCAAAACCAATTACCTGTCCTGACTTGTCTATAGTGTCATTAATAACAGTGAGTTTTCTGAAAGAAATAGTTTCCAAACTGGACATTATCATGCAATAGCAACATATTTTAATATCACAGATATTCATTTTGAAAGAAAAAGTGATAGTGATTATTGGTATTAGATTTTTAGCATGGTTTATGTTATTTATGTTACCATTAATAACTATGGGTTTCTGTAAGACCCAATGTGTTGCATTGTTCATTTATTTTCAGAAAAGAGATCATTGTTTATCTAGCTCATCATGATATCAAGAATTTTTTTTTAAATTAGAAGATCCATCTAGATTCCTCACAATATACCCCATTTTCCATTTATCTGAAACTCTAATTTCTGGAAGTTATCTTCAGCGCTACCTAGAAGATCAAAGACACTATTGATGGTGGTAGTGTTCAAAGAGATAGGAATAAATATATTGACCAGACATTTGTCCCTTCTGACATTGCTAGTGCCATACTGTATGTAGTTATTTTGGATTGTATAATGTAAGCATTATGACTTTCTTTTGAAAAGTATTACATCTCCCAGTCCATACCTAGAACGTTACAGTCATGAAACATAAATTGAGTTTCATAAAGATTTCTGGTTATTAAACTAACAATATTGTGCTGTCAAGGTGGAACAATGGTACAGTGAACAGCTTTGTCACCTCACAACCAGAGCTTCTGTTCAGTTCTCAGCTGGGACAGTGAACAGCTTTGTCACCTCACAACCAGAGCTTCTGTTCAGTTCTCAGCTGGGATACCTTCTCTGCAGAGTTTCCATGTCCTCCCTGTGTTCACATGGGTTTTTTTCTGGGAACTCTGGTTTCCTCCTACTACATGGAATGATACTGATATCTATATCTATATCTAAATCTATATCTATATGTCTATATCTATCTATCTACTGTGTATATATATATATATATATATATATATATATATATATATATATATATGGATCTACCTGATAACACCGACAAGCGAAAACACTGACAACGAGATCACCGACACCACAAAACCAAAAGTTCAAAAACACGAAAGTTCACATGCCCGACAAACCACAATCCCGACAGTCAACAAAACAAAACAAATTCCTTTTCCGAAAAACACACACACAAAACAAGCACACCAAAAACCTTACACACCTACACTAAACCTTACATACACAACTATCTATTCGTTAACCTTAACCCAAACCCTAACCCTAAGGTCCATCATTATTACACACTTACCTTACCCGCACCCTAGCCCTAAAGTCCGTCACTATCGCACACTTACCTTACCCGCACCCTAACCTTAAAGTCAGTCACTAACGCACACTTATCTTACCCGCACCCTAACCCTAAAGTCCATCACTATCGCATACTTACACAGTCGCGCTCATTTCGCATGTCGGTGTTTTCAGCGTTCGGATTTCGAACTGTCGATTATTTCCATTGTCGGTCTTCTGGCGTCGGTGTTTTCATTGTCGACGTTTAGAGGTTTCGTTGTTCTCAGGTAGATCTATACATATATATATATATATATATATATATATATATATATATATTGTTTGGGATATGTAAAAAAGGGTTGTCAGTCTCCTTCTATTTCTTACTTTCTAAGTAAACTGCGCTGATGGTGATAGCTGATCATGGGGTCAGTATAGGAGTTAGATATGATTCAACATGAACAGACAAACTATCATGTCACAGGTATATAGTCCAGTACTATGAATTCCTTGCTTTTTATTGCCCAGCTCTGCCTTTTTTCCAGATTTTTCCAAAGATTCCAGAGTTATAAACCAGATAGGAAAGTACAGAATCCAGTGCACAAACTAACACTTCTCTACCAATTATTTTGGTCAGTTGATGTGAAGTCCATGATAGTTTTCACTTTTATAGTGACCCCGCCTAATCTAAGTGTTCAGGTATAACACAATTCAAAGACCTTCACCACTGACAGCATTTGCCACATGCAGAACCCAGTAATAAACAGGCACACTGACCAAACCTATTACACTGCTTGACTTAAATGCTGTTTAAAGTATTAAACCATTATTAAAAATTAGAAGATTGAATTAAATGATGTTTTTTAGTAAGAAAATGTTTGTGTTTGATTATGTGTTGCCGTAGATTATTATTTTTACCATTTTAGCTTGAATGTTATTGGATCTTAGAACACATGATTAAGTGGTCTGATATATTTACAAATGTGATTGAATGTTTGTTATTTAGTTTAATGAAGTCCTTTTCATGATTAAATAATAAAACCCTAAATATCTCTGTTTTATATTCCTTACTTCCAGTTTTGTACACACACACACACACACACACACACACACACACACACACACACACACACACACACACACACACACACACACACACACACACACACACACACACACACACACACACACACACACACACACAAACACACACACACACACTCTCACACACACACACACACACACACACACACACACACACATATGCGGATACGAACTCACATCTTTAATTAGACCTAGATGAATCATTTGTTGTAGTGTTTCTTTCCTCTCATCTGTTTACATCTACCACCAAATAGAATCAAATACCATACAACTTAATTTTGAAAATTATAGAGGGTCCAGAAGAGAAACACCATATTATTTTTCTGAACAGAAGGTTTTCAGATACCAGACTCTGTACAGTTAGTGATAATGATCCTTTATATATGTGCATTGAAAACAGGTCTGACAAAGAAAGTCAGTAATTCTAGGAGGAACAATGCTACATCTGAGTGCTGAAAACATAGTGCTACACTTAAATCATAACACTTCCGATATATGTAACCAGTTTTTGTCATTTACATTGGAATGCTGTTCTAACTTAGGTTGTTTACTGTTTCTAGTGTTATGTGCTCAAAGTTATAAATGCTGGTTTACAAAATAATAAAACAAAAATAAGTGTAATTAATTCCCCCAAATTAATCCCCCCAATGTAAACGAAATAAATTTCCAAGTCCTACAGCAGTTCTTAATTTTGTTGATATTTTAAAAGGAAATACTGGAAATGTACAGCTAAAAAGGTGGTACTAATGCTAGCAATTAATTGTACAGAGGCATGAAACTTCAAAAACAGCAAATAAATTATAGACCTTATAAAACTAAAAGTTTATTTAACTCAAACAATACTGCACAGTTAATTGTTGGCTGTAATGTTTTTTTTTCCATAATAAATCTTTATTGTTATATTACTTTCAAACACAAATAAGAACAAAAATAACATATATTCACAAATCAAGCATTAACTAATATCACTAATAACGACACTCTATATACAATATTTACAAGAATGCTTCCATGTAATACAGTTAAATATAAAAAAGCATAAGAATAAATGCAAGTAATAGACAGTTGATTACTAAATTCTCTCCACACACATAAATAATTATTAATATTTCCAAGTTGAAAATACTATGCTAGTATAATATTAAAAATCTGTTCCCAAATTTTTGGATTATTAACATTTTTATTTTGTGGGTTTAATAGTAATTTATGAGCCAATATATGTTTTGTCGCTAGAACTCTAAAGTTCTGCCATGAAGTTTTAGATGGGACTAACCAATTTGAAGCTATATAAAGCTTCATTAATAGAAAAATATTAATATATATAATAATTTGTGATTTAGGGATCTCTCTCGGGGGAATATGCAGAATCATAAATTTCCATGATAACATTGTACTCTGGTAACCCACCTTTTGAAGTTGGATCTTAAGGGAATTCCAAAGTTTGAAAATACATTTACAACTCCAGAACATATGAAGAAGATCAGCTGGTTGATTCTTACAGTATGGACAAGTTGGTGAATTTTTGGGATTAAATTTATGCAGGGTAAGACGTGTATAATATGCATTGTTCCAAATCATCAACTGGGTA
This sequence comes from Protopterus annectens, assembly GCF_019279795.1. Taxonomy (NCBI): domain Eukaryota; kingdom Metazoa; phylum Chordata; order Ceratodontiformes; family Protopteridae; genus Protopterus; species Protopterus annectens. The sequence goes on from NC_056728.1 coordinate 485,403,235, forward strand.
TATATTAATTTTTGAAGAGAAGTAGATTTGATGGTCAAGTCAATTGCTTTTAACATATTATTTCTATCTGTCAGTAAGATTTTCTCTTCCCAGTAGTTTGATAACAAAATTTTATCATGAAATTGAAATTCTTTAATTACTTGATTTGCTGTCATGATATATTTAAGATCCTGTTGGAGAGCTTTCCACAACAAAGAGCATCTATTAATAGCCTCTTCTTCCGGTTTAAAACTTTTAAAATAGCTTATAGTGAGTTCTCTAATTTGCCTCAGAATAACCAGATAATTTTTAGGTAAGTTAAGTTCTTGTCTTATTTGGTTGGCCGAACTGTCAAGATGTTTATATATATCAATCAAAGTTAGATTAACTATCAATGGAAACTTGTTGAGATCAATTAGTTGATTATTCAATTTTAAATTAGGATTCTTATGAAAGGGTTGAAAAACCATCATATGTTGAACCAAATCTAATAAATGAAATAAATTATGTAAAGAGAGTATGTTCGTTTTGATGTGTTCAATAATCCCATAGAATTTCAATGTATCCTTACCTAAAAAAGTATTGCTTTAGGATTGATATTTAACTTTAGAATATATTTATAATTCAGAACTACCCAAGGTGGTGTCCACTTAGTATTATTTATATCATAATTGGCAATTCTTAAAATTCTATTAGAATTTACAATTAAATAATACATTTCAAAATTAGGTAATTCCAGTTCTCCTCTATTTTTGGGGTCATTAATTTATCATAAGATATCCTGGTTTTCTTTGGTTCCCAAATGAATTTAGCCAATTCTTTATGAATCCGTTTAAAAACGACTTGAAAGTAATAAATTGGCTGACCTAAAATATACAGTAATCGTGGTAATATGTTCATTTTGATAATTGAAACTTTTGCTAATATTGGCAGTCGTAAATTTTTCCATCTCCCAAAATCAGAAATTATTTGTTCCCAGATTGCTTTAATATTATTACTATAAAAGTCTTTATTATCAGTAGAGAACTCAATACCTAGATATTTAATATTTTCTTTAAATGATACCTGTCCCACTAAGGGCAATAACGAAAAAGGTTTAGGTGTCTTTAAAGGGAAGATATTGTTTTTTTTCAAGTTAATTTTATAATTAGACACTTTTGAGAACTCATTAACAGCATTCAATAATTTTTCAGTATCTGATAATGGAGATGCACAATAAATGCTAAGATCGTAAGCAAAAGCTGCCATTAATATTTTAGTTCCATAAATTATTGGGACATTATGATAAACATTTTGTTTAATATATAAAAACAATGGTTCAAGATAGATATTAAATAATAAAGGGGACAAAGGGCAACCCTGGCGTGTTCCAGTCTTAATCTGTATTCTTTTAGAGAAGTTTTTATTAATATACAATGTAGTATAGGGATTACTATATAATATTTGTAACATTTGGACAAACCCATGTGATATATTAAAATACGGTAAAAGATCAAACAAGAAATTTGTATCAACCCTATCAAAGGCTTTCTGGGCATCAATTATAAGGGCATAAATATTTAAATTATTTTGCTTAGCATGCTCTAACATAGTATGTAGTGTGAGTGTATTATCACTGGTTTGTCTACCTGCCATAAAACCAGTCTGTTCTTTAGAAATGATATGAGTCATGATTCTCTTCAGTCTAGATGCTATAATAGAGGTTAGAATTTTCATGTCTATATTTATTAATGATATCGGTCTATAATTATCCGGAATTTGAGGATCTGAATTGGCTTTATGTATAAAAATAGTTTTTGAGGCGTTAAGGTGTGGATCATTAATTTTATTCCTAATTATGTAGTTAAACACAACTGAAAGTATCTTACCAAAAATATCTGCCAATTTTTTATAAAATTCCACTGTCAAGCCATCAGGACCTGGTGATTTATGTGATTTCATATGCTGAATTACATATACTATTTCTTCTTCAGATATCGGTTTAACCAAGTCATTTTGAATGTCCTCTCCTATTGTTGGAAACTTAATTGACTGTAGAAATTGTTCATAATTCCTGTTAGGGGTCATATCCTTTTGTCCAGCATAAATATTAGTGTATATTTTCTCAAAGATATTAAGAACCTCCTCAGTTTTAGAATATATTTTATTATTAAATTGTATTTCCGAAATCTGCACGATTGGTTTTGTTTGATTAATGATCCTAGCTAACGCTCTTGATGGTGTTTGAACATGACTGGCATACCTCACTAATGTCTTGTACTCTTGAAATGTTAATCTACTATTCTGAAGTAAAAAGAGATCCTTTTGACATTTAATCAGTTCCTCATTAAAATCTCTAATCAGTTCTTGATCAAGTAATTTAATTTTTATTTCTAAAGTTTGAATATCTTTGTTTAATATCTTTTTATGATAAGATGCTTTTTGCAAAAGTGTCCCTCTTATTTGAGCTTTAACTGTTGCCCATTCAATATCTGGGGCAAATTGTTGTTTCCCTAAACCAATCAATAAGTCTTTCAGGTACTTTGTAATTTCCAGTATTATATCCTCCTTATTCAATAGATTTGGATTAAGAGACCAATTATAACCTCTTTGTCTCAAAGTATCTTTTACCCCCTTAGTAAAACTCAACTAAATTTTAGAATGGTCTGATATATAACGGGCATGTACCATAATTGTAGGCTCTAGATTGATCAATACTCTTGAAATCAGGAAGAAATCAATTCTGGACCACATTTTATGACATGGGGAATAAAAGGTAAAATTGCTTGTACTATTATCGTTATTCAGATAATGAAATGGATCATATAATTGAAAGTCTCCTTTAAGATCATTCAGTGCTAATAGAGCATGCTTGTTAAATGCTCTTTGTGGACAAGATCTATCCAACTTCGGATTCTGGTAGGTATTCCAATCACCTCCAACAATTACATAATATCTATCAAATTGTGTTAAAATTGAATATAGTGATGCTATAAATAGTTGTTGGTCATTACAGGGAGCATATATATTTAAAAGTAAAATAGGTTTATCAAATAACGATTCCAAAAACCAAACAGACTACGAAAGAACAAAAATTCGAGGGAACAAGGTAGACGAAAGAATAACATAGCACCACAGTCCATTTTTATCTGTATTAGAATCTAATATCTTTTCCTTGTATTGATCTTTAATAATTATGGCTACCCCAGCACTATTTGACTTACCTTCAGATACTACTACTTCTCTAATCCATTTCTTTTTTTTAACATCACCCCATTGATCATTCATTAAATGCGTTTCTTGGAGTAGGATAAACCACGCCTTAGCCTTCAACAGTACATGTAACACCAGTTTCCTCTTCTTCAAGTTCTGGAGGCCTTTAACGTTCCATGAATCTACTTCCCACATTTCAAAGATTCACTGTAAGATGAAAGTTTTGGAGAGAGAGCATGGAAAAAACAAAAAACAGTAAATTCAAAACCATACATAATCTGGAAGCAATCCTTATATCCCGTCCTCAACCAGTGCATACCCACTCTAACCCGGCTGTAATGTTTTATTCTGTGCCTTCCATGTGGGGGTTTTCTGTAGCGATACTGATGCTCCATGTATGATATGGACACAGGAAGAGACCTGTTAGGTCATCCCTACACAGAGTTCAAGTTTACAGTAGGAATGGCAGTTTCCAGTCTCCGTGTAAAGCTACTTCAGCAAGTTATAAATGATCTCAGACAGAGACAGTCAGCAAATATACTGTCATGAACAAGTTTTGTCTCTTCTAATGTTTGTGTTATTTTCTAAAGTAAAACACTGAAAACTAAAAGCAGTACTTGTGTAATATGACATAATATGTGAGAAGGATGCTTGTCAGAAGTACTATCACATGACCATAGATCAATCAGTTTATTGACATTGTCACTTTTGAGTTGCGTCAACAGGAAGTCTGAACAAAAAAAAATTGTAACAAAGGAGGAATCACATTTCACAAAAGATGCAGAGACCTGAAAGTTAGTTTTATTATAATCGAAGAATGCTAGAGTCATAGGTGTCTGCACACAATTGGAGTCATTTGCCTGCTAGGGAAAACATAAGTTAAGTATGAATTTGAGCATTGCATCATGTATTTCCCTTGTACAAAATTGTACTTAACTAACAAATTGTGATTAACGTACATAGACTTAGCTAGTTATCCTGTGAAATAGTGTAGAAGTCTGTTACTGTGAAAGTTGTGATACAAAATAGAAATTAGTCATTCTATGAAGTACAGTTGTCTTCCCCAAACTCATGTATACTAATGTATAGTCCAAATATTTTAGTTAGCCACAGGTGCATACAAACAGTATATTTTACATCCTTGAAGTCATTGGCAGTAATAAAAAATTGCTATTTCTGCCATGATGGTTTTGTGACTAAATAAGAATTGTAGTCTTGAAAATTTGTTTCTATGAACAGCCACTTACGTAGACTTGAAGATTTAAAGAGTGTTTCCATGTTTAGAAGACTGTCTAAATAACAGCCTTTGGTATATTCTCCTAGACCCTGTAAGAGCAGTGTCTGAGGGTTTTAGGTATATTATAGTACAAAATATTTAGTTTATGCAGGAGAACTACTGTATATATGTGATATTTCTTAATTTAATGTACGAGTTCCTTTCCCAAAGAAAAACGTTATACAGGGGTAGTATCAACCACACTTCTGAAGGAATGCAAAATGTTACTAATGCAAGATTATATAATATTAAACATAGAAATGGGCACTGTGGTATTTTATTTTAAAATACCAGAAAATGAAAAAAAAAAAAGCTATGTGCATTCTTTATGATGAAGAATATATCCTCTCAGTTAAATAAGTGTAATTAATTCCCCCAAATTAATCCCACCCAAATTTCAAATTATCTTAGAATATTAGACTATATACTGTGGGAGTATTTGTACACAGCCATATGGCAAAGTATGATTTTGCAATCACTTTGATTAGATTTCATAGCTGCTATATGAAATTTCCATTTCCATAAAGTTGTATAATGATAACATATATGTTAATAGGGTCATATACATGGCATGTTGCAAACTTGGACTAAAAATAGTTAAACTGTTGAGAGCTGTAGAGTAATTTTTACCAAATTTACGTCAACACCATACTTTTGGTGAATATCAATAACTTAAGACAAAGAACTGAGAGGATCACTTAAGTACCATTGTTGTTAGCTGTTCAGTGCCATAGGCAAATGTGATATTGTAGTCAGCTGCTAAAGAATTATGACAACATGTGTCCCTGCTGGAATTCTGAGGACTCTAACTCTGATATTATGAAAAGCAAATATGTAAGTGAAATTAAGTGATGATATCCTAATTCCAACATTGTGGTATTTTGAAATATTCCACTTACCCTGTGGTACAGAGATTTTGCAGTTAGTATATATAAGTTGTAGGGGTACAGAGGTACAGCCCACACCCCCCCAAGACAGGTGCCCTGGAAGGCCTGTCCCCTAAAAATCTAAATGTGCAATAATAAGCTGTGAAACTCACAGTTTTTTGTCAAAATCACATTTAAATTGTTTTAACTAGCTTGATAACCAGAAATGAGTCTTGCATTTTAACAGGGAGCATGTAAACTCACTGTTTGCTGTCTCAAAGGCTCATTTCTGCATAATGGTGTCTTACCTCAGCCATACAGTTATATGACAGTTCATTTCTCCTTCTTTTTTAATTCATCAAAAGCATATGATATTCCATTATCATTTTATAAATAAAATAAAACTGCATGCATTCTTTTCTTCAGGAATTATGTCAAATAATTTCATAAATGCTTTCTAGTCTAATGTGTATGTGTTACTGATACAGGTCATTAAATTATTTCATGAAAAAATGTTAATGATACCATATCTCACATACTAATCCAGCAGAAAGATTTCATTTCATTCTTCATTTCCTTGTGTGGGAATCAATGCAGAATGGTACTAATATACAGAAAAGAATATACTGTCTTGAATACTGTTAATGTATTCCTTTATAATTTTCCATATTCTCTCATGATCTTGAATACTAGTACGTTTGATTTTTAAATTTTACATATTGTCATTTTTGCTTTTCTAGACTTTAAAAGAAGCCAGTGACAATGCCAGGAAAGACTTCCATCGAGAAGCAGAATTATTGACAAATTTACAACATGAGCACATTGTGACATTCTATGGAGTTTGTGTAGAAGGTGATCCACTGATCATGGTATTTGAATACATGAAGCATGGGGACCTCAATAAATTTCTTAGGTATGTAATGAAAGGCTTATTGTAGTGACATTTTAGTTTGCTATTTATTATACTATACTATACTAAACATTCATACTATTTTACAAGCCTGTGTATATGTGTGTGTGTGTGTGTGTGTGTGTGTGTGTGTGTGTGTGTGTGTGTGTGTATGTTTGTGTGTGCATGCGTGTGTGTGTGTGTCTGTGTGTGTGTGTGTGTGTGTGCGTGTGTGTGCATGTGTGTGCATGTGTGTGCATGTGTGTGTGTGTGTGTGTGTGTGTGTGTGTCTGTGCATGCACTGCTGGTTAATTTGGATGTCTATGAATTGCATTTGCTACCACAATGTGTAGACCATTGGTGATTTCAATATCATGGTAGTAAACTGCTGCTCATATAAGAAGTAACTTTCCTCCCAAGACATATACACACATGCATCACTGTCCCCTTACCTGTCCTTAACCTCTCTGTCTTCCCATTTTTACCCCACCCCCATAACAGATATGAATGTACCTGTTATGCTGTGGGGGCTAGTTCACCCCCACCACAGATTTTCATATTGCCATTGGTTACACTTGCACACTTCCTTTTAGGAATAATTTCTGATGTCTAGTGAATCCCCGTCCCCTCCTCATTCTGCTGTTGGTGCCATTATGACAATTTAATCCTTGATTTATTCCTGGTATCTTTTCATTTCACCTCCCAACCCCCCCACCAATCCCCATTCTGATGTCTAGTATGTCATCAGAGTAGTTACTGAATGAGAAAACTTTACTGCAACATGTACACAGAGGTGTACATGGTATCCCTGATGTCTCCTGGTTCCCCACCTTCATTACTCATACTGTTATTGATAGAAAAGTAATCCCTTGTATCTACAGAATCACTCCATCCCATCCCCAGTCCCCATACTACTGTTGGTGTCAGTACAGTGCTTCCATTTTAAAGTAATCCTTGGTGTTTAGTGTGTCCCCATCCCCATACTACTATTAGTGTGGTTACTGCACTTCCATTTAAGAGTAATTCCTCGTGATTCGTGTGCCCCCCACCCCCAATCTCCATACTGCCTTTGGTATGGTAGCTGCACTTCCATTTAAACATATTTTCTGCTGTATATGGATTCTCCCCACCCTCCAGTCCCTGTACCACAGTCATGGTAGGCAGTTGAACACAGCCTTTTGGTCATGTTCAATACTGCAATGTGGTGGGGCTGGCGATGTAGATGCCTTATTAGTGGCAGTTCTGGGAAGAGATTGCCTGGTTAATTAGCATATGCCATGCCTCTGGAATGCCTCATTAGTATTCGGCTTGTTGAGCCCCAAGCAGTTCTGCATGTCTCCATGATAAAGCACCATGCAGCACAGTGTTAGGGTGGTTACTGAATAAGGAAAAATTATCATGACACTTACACAGTGGTGTACATGTTATGGTACCTTCTCAGCGTGTATCTCACCATAGCTACCACAATTTAACTTTGAAAAGGGGAACAGGAAATTTATCTCTGGCTGGGCACCTATGTGTCTAATGGAGACAAGCAACCTGTAAATGGTTCATCTCCCAGGCTCCTGCTTGTAAATGTTTTATCTCCCAAGCCCCTGCTTACACATGTCAAGGGTACCAGAACTTGTCAGAGATTTGGGATCCATGGCTAGGCTTAAAAAGGCCTTTGTGGTCCTTAGGCTAGCAAACACCTATTAAACTGTTAATCTATAGCTCCATAGCTCCAAGACTTTTTCACCATTCCTATCTGTTTCCATTGGAGTCCTACAGAGTTCAATACTTGCTCCACTCTTCACACAGCCTTCAAGTATGCAATCATAAAGCAAAATGTAGATATGTCACTCTCATCCACTCTGCCCCAGCCCAGTCAAAACTGAATGACCTCACTGTTATGTATACCTTTATAATTTTCCATATTCTCTCATGGTCTTGAATACTATTATGTGTGCTTTTTTTAATTTTCCATATTCTCTTTTTTGCCCTTCTAGATTTTAAAGGAAGCCAGTGACAATGCCAGGAAAGAATCAGAATTATTGACAAATTTACAACATGAGTCTAGAAGGGCAAAAATAAATAAATAAATTATATATATATATATATATATATATATATATATATATAAAACTAGAAGTTTTCCAGCACTACTAAACACCAAAAAATATTATACCCCAGCCAGAGAACTACACTCTCAAAATAAATCACTTTCACTCACCACCAAATCTAATAAAACTGCTAATAACTGACTCATGCTGTGTCTCCAAATGTTAAAACTCACTACTACTACACTTAAAGCAAACTGAAAAAATTAAAAGTTATCAAAATCAGTTTAAACAATGTTTAAGTAACTCATGGCCATGCTACTGCTCAACCCTAGGCTAATACCTTAGCTGTAAGCACCAAAAGCTACTATTTATTTATTGTTTACTGTTTTACTGCATCCTAGTGTTACTATACATGAGTTTTTTTTCTCTCCGTTTAAAAACAAAAGTCTTATATTGGTTTTCACACTTTAAAGTTGCCCTAAGTAAGACTTAACTATCTTACCTCTCTCTCTCTCTCATTTAACTATATCTATCTGCAGTACGTTGTTTCTTTCCACCTTACTTGACCTTTGTTATGAAATCAAAACACGCAATTCAATTACTCACAAATAGCTACTACATTAATTAATGTTTATACGGTGTATATTAATATAGGTTCATCAATATATTGCAAGATCTATATAATGTTCATGTATTTTATTTAATGGTTTTGTTTAATCTTGTGTCTCCATAAAGCATTTATGATATGTGACATTTATGTTTTTGTATTAATGTATGACATTTTATAAATTTCTGTGGAGCTTTTCTCTCTGGGCCTCTGCTGAAAAGTCTCTTTTTTGCCCAGTCAGACTTTTCTGTTCAACAAATAGACATAAAGAAACAAATTAATTTATCTAAATTCTCAGTTACTGCACAGGATTTGCTAATCAATATGCATTACATGTTATCAGCTGATATGCCTGAACAATATTCTTGAAAAGATAGCTCCTCATCTCTCTCACCAGTGTAGGTATGGTATACCAATGGTTCTTTTATCATCTTTGTGTCCATGTATCAGTATCACATCTAAACGATTTGTATCATACTGTTTCTCTTTAATCCTTTCATAGAAATTTAGGAAATGACCCAAACAGAATATATATTTCTACTTAAAATACACAAATCAGAAACTCACAAACTGACAGAAGTCAGGTTACTCACCTTGTTACCCTGGCATGGAAGGTAAACCTCTCTGAAAATGTTTAACTTTGAAAAGGTGCCTTAAATGAGCTAGGGCTCATGATAGCTAGTTCTGAAGCTTCTTGCAGACTCTCATAGTTGGTTTATGAAATCCAATGTAAACATGAGCAGGCCTCTCACTTCTGCTGGATCTCACGGTATGTGTAGTTATCCCCTGATGATGGTGAGACTGGGTTTCCATAAATAATGCATAATTGCAGACGTTTAGAAACTGACTCTTTACACTCCCTAGCTCCTGTCCATACTGTTGAAGGAGTCTTGTTAAACCTCAATACAGTGTGTGTGTGCGGTGTGTGTGTGTGTGTGTGTGTGTGTGTGTGTGTGTGTGTGTGTGTGTGTGTGTGTGTGTGTTACTAATATATTTCAGAACAAGAATTATTGAGCAAGTGTATGTTTTCAGTGGTCATGCTGAAACCGGATTAGTTGCATGACCCATTTTGGTAGCCATTTCAACATCATGTCATGGACAATAATTTCATGCTAATAATGACAGGGGTCCTATGTTTGTAAAAGTGATTAAATTCCTTCCTAGGATTATGCAGAAGGCAACAAACAGATATTGGATGCATGACAATTTACTGGCAATGGGGAATGGGTTACTGTGACCCTGAGTCTTTCCATGGAAGGATATGGATATTGGAGGCATTTATCATTTATATTAGGAGTCTTCTGGGATGAACCAGAGAAAGTTCCATTAACTATATATTTAAATGTTGTGTACAATCCTACCTATACTCAATTTCAACCTGAAAAATAACACCTATAGCAACGGATCATTGGGGCACCTCCTTTGTACCTTTTGGAGGCTTGAGGTTGGTGATCTATCAGGGAGTTCTGTGAAATAAGTTGAAAAGCTTTCAGAAAACCAAATACTGGGACAATACTTTATAATTGTCAAGCCAAAACTTATAAAAATTATGAGATATGACTCTAGAAATGCTGTATTTCTAGAAAACACAGTTGCCAAAGATTTAATCATTAATTGCCCAAAGGAATAAAATGTTTGACTATGGTGAAGAGGTCTTGTTTTCCCCTTCAGCAGAGAAAGAGTTAAGTAATTTAGCTTATGAGTATAATATCTGGGAAACAGCAAAAGGCACAGCTCAGACAATGTCAACATCAGACAAGTCTGCAACACAGGACTTTGTTACAAATATCTTCAAAGGTTTTAGAGTGTGTGTGTGTGTGTGTGTGTGTGTGTGTGTGTGTGTGTGTGTGTGTGTGTGTGTGTGTGTGTGTGTGTGTGCTCCTGTTTTATCACAGCCTTGTACATACAAAACATGCATGTTGCAAATGAGCCTTTCAAAGGCAAACATTCAAAGTATGCCTTCTGAGGAGTCTAAATCACAACAACCTTCCCTTTTAAAGAATAATTCTCCACCAGTTTTACAGACTACAGACTGCTATACAAGATCTGAAAGCATTGTCAGTGCATTGCAAAAGTATCCCATGAGTATAACAGTTAACAACAGTTGTAGCATTCACGTTTGTAAGATAATAGTTTCAGGTGCCTTTCACTTCATCAAAGAAGATTTATGTTGTACTTGAATGTGGTAGTAATAGATTGCTATGAAATTTTCCATTTGCCTTCAGTGGAATCTGTCTTGCAAGAATGCTAAAGAGATATCTGATACTTTAGAAAATGCCACATTTTTGACTGACATGTCATTAACCTTTGTGATCTTTCAAATTAGACTCATTTTTAGTCTCTAAGGCAAAGATAAAAATATATTTCAAAACTGTATTTCTATTATTGGCAGAATATTATAAACAACACTGCTTCCTTTTAGTAATTGGATACATCTTGGTTTCCAAATAGTTGAGATATACTGTTATGCTTGGTTAAGTCTCAATGGTTTAAAACCATCCTTCTGTGAATTTAAGGCAAGAGTCAGAATTAATTCTAAGACAATTTGAGGCCCACTGTGTCATCAAGGAGTATTCATACTTCTGTGAGACTACATCTGTGAAGACTTATTGAATCCTGCAGACTGTACCTTAGGACATTAAAATCTGAGTTCCATTTTAAAATGTATTATGTTTTATCCTTGCAGAGAATGTCACTGGAATTGTGTGCCTGCATCATGATGCTTATCAAGGTGAAATGAAATGCAAGTTAAAAAAAATTGCAATTGTGTCACAGAGATGTTTATGGTTATAAATCATCTTTAAATATATATGGATCCCCGTCAGAAGCTTGAGTTTTCAGAAACTCGAAATTCATATTGTCGAGACGATATGATCGAGTTTCTGCAAAAACTTGAAGCTTTTGAATAGAGATCATGGTACAATGAGGACCAAAGAATTTACCCTTATCCCCACTGTAGTGTGATCTTGAATGTTGGTGTATATAATATGCAAGGGATGTGGGAAGTGCAGGGGGCTGGACCATGTCCCTGCAAAAATGTAGAAAAAGTTAGATTTTTGTTGTTTTTTGAAGCCTGAGTTTTCAGAAACTCGATCATATTGTCTCAACAATATGAATTTCAAGTTTCTGAAAACTAAAGCTACTGAAGGGGACCCATATATACATACATATATATTTGTGTGTGTGTGCATGTGTGTGTGTGTGTGGGGGGGGGGGGGGTTATACGAGTTATTGCTGCACTCATTTTATGGTGTGGTGAAGCAGTAGTGTTTTCCATGACTGGTACAGCTTGTCAAATTATATAATGATCAAAGTTCATTATATTGACTATTACATAATTTAACAGGTTTTGGCCATTTTTTGAGTTTATGTGACCCCGGAGTTAGTATATTTAATTTCTAGGGGTGTGTGGGGAAAAACATCCAATGTAAAAGAATTTTTTTTTGTTTTGCTTTTCATGATCACCTATTAGTTTACATTTTTGATGATCCACCTGTGTCAAGCAAAATTTTTCACTAGCACTCTTCAAGAAAAATCTTGATGAATGGATGGGAAATAGGAAATATACCCCGAGATCACTTCTGTGGCTCTGCTCTACAGGGGCACAGGAAATTAACTTTCTTGAGTGGCGTAAGCCAGGGAACCTTGCTGGCTAAGCTTAATTAGGCCCTTGGGCTGAATGCCTAGTACCTACCTATGAAGCTATGAACCTATTTTAGTGGCGATTAATTGCTGGTGAGTTTGTTCAATGTTTTGTATCTTGATCAAACTCACAGGTGATTATTATTCATTATAAACTTATATATGTACATACACACACATATATATATTACAGGACCTGGAATGTCCCTATGTAGCTGCAACATGCAAATATTTCCCTCATTTTTTTATATTTACAGTTCTGTACATTTACACTGTAGTTAGCTAAATGTTAGCATACTACTGCCTGATTACTACAGGAATTAGATGTCTATAGTCTTTAAACAAAACTCAGATAGAGATTTTGAGAAAAGGCATCTTTCAACCATTTGGTCTCCTCATTTTAGGACATGCTCTAACAGGTCCTAACATTTTAAATAGTTACTATATGCCTTCCCTTTCTATGATAATATTGCCTGATTAAATATTTATTTAAATTCTAAAGCCTTCTTACTTACATTAAAGACTTTTGGCTTTTCCCGGTTAGGGGACGCCACAGCAGAACTCTGGTCCGCTCATGATTGGCAGTGGATTTTTACGGTGCCGAGTTGCCAGCCTGATGCCCAGCCTTCAACGAAGGCATGCCCATTCACGCTCGCACCTACCTGCATGTCTTTAACTGTGGGGAGGACATGCAGACTCCACACAGAAGGCGCTCCAGCCAATAATCCAATGGGAGAACCTCTTGCTGTGAGGTGACAATGCTAACCGCTGCATTAATCACCATAATTCAGCCTGTCTTGTATTCTGACAATTTGAATTTATTTTTTGGTACGATCAGACACCTGTTAGTGCTGGTTCTTCAGGTCGTCATCCCATTTGAAGTCATTGATATCCATCTCATTTATCACCAACAGAAGAGTGCTGCACAAAATCTTTATCTTTTGCTATATTTTTAACAAATGTGTTAACACAAAGTGGCTTGCTCTGGTTGAAGCCCCCCCCCCCCAATTGAAAAAGTTCTCCCTAAAGCCAGATCATTTTCTGGTGTCTAAAACCATCTACAGTGCTAAGCAGCATTCTTGTGGAGATGAAACGTAAGTATAGCTGCTTACAGATTACTTCTAATACAGGGTAACAGTGCCTCAGTCTGTACTTTTTGATTTCAGTCAGCCTGTCTGTCTGTAAACAAAGATTACAGTCCAATCCTAATTTAAAATATACAGCTATGCAAGAAACACTATTATGCTTTTAGCAAGCCCTGTGATACAATGATGCTATCTATATTAATTTTATAACATTTGGGCAAAATATCTCTGGGTTTTCTGATGTTCTATATAAAGGGCAGAGTCAAATATACAAGCAAAATGACATGTACAAAAGTTAATTGTCCTAAAGTCTCATTAAATATTAGGTATGTGATATTAATTTCACAGTAGGATATTTAGCCATCATGCTTGAATGTTATTTGTTTGACTTCACCACCTTGGATCTTGTCCTGTGGATAGCACAGTTGCTTGATATGTGCTTTTTTGATTTTTCAGAGGTAACTGTTTTACTTGGAGAAAAGTTAAACAGTATAGTACATTTTGTTTTTCTTTTTGAAGGTGGGCTTTAAGGAATTATTTATAAAAATTGCTAACTTTACTTGTACTTTATTTGTACTTTACTTTACTTTTAACTTTACTTTATAATATATGCTAGTGATGTGCAAATGTGCAACCATACTGCCTTTTTTATGTTTGGCTACATTTTGGATGAGGACTAACTGAAATTTAATGGTAAAAAAATTTAAACTATAGCAGAAGATAGAGTCATTTTTTAAGAAATGATAACTTTTTTTGGTTACAGTTCTAAAACAGCTGGTTTATGTTTTTCCAGTAAAACAGCTCTTTTTCACTTGTCAGTCTGTTTTTTTCTTTTGCACATTTTCTTTTGCACTTTATTGTAGTTCTTTCTATTTGTGTTACTGTAAATAAGAATCAGTACAGAATTATCAGAGATTGCTTCATCTTCTATAGTTTGTCAGCCGAAAAAGAGTGAAAATACAAGCTACAGAATGTTATTGTTTGTTATCAAGGGCAGAAGCAATGTTATTAGTGAAAGCAACGCTAGAAGAGAGAAACAAGATACCATATAAAGAACACACTGGTATGGAGGGCTGAGAACTGAGGATACATTGCATTTCTCAATGCTTAAGATCCACATTTGAGATACAAATATAGTTGCCAGTATCTTCTTTTCATCTTATTTTAAATAGGGATAATGTAACCAAAGGATTAATGGTTTAAGGTTTAGTATAGATCTGTTGTAAAGGTCCCAGTTTTATAGCTAAAGGTCCTAAAAATAATTTATTTTATTGACTCTTGAAATCCAAGCACAGATATTTAAGTTCTAAGTCCTTCAATTTGCCTTAAAATGTTACTTCAGTGTAATACTGTATCATAGTCATGAGTGAAGATGATAATACTGCCAAAAACAGCTAAAAGTAAAACATTCGCTGTGCTGCACTGGTTACTTACTTCAAACTATCAGTCATCCTCACTTATAAGCCGGTGAGTCACATAAAACATTTCAGGAAGGTATTCATTTAGAGGGCCTATTCTGGCACAGTGGTGTACTGTCCATACAACTGTCATATCCTACCAACAAAGGGAAAACCAAGAAAATAGCATTAATTAGTTTAAAATCTGTAGTTTTAGATGCTGGGAGTCTGCATATATTATGATCTTCCTTTTCTGACTTTGCATAAATGTTTGAATGCCGTCAGAGTGTGGCACAAGGTTAGTTAATCCACATGCAAAGGCAAAATAAGGACAGAATACAGAACATTATTTAAAAAAAAAGCTGCAGTGAATTCATAAAAGGACATCAGACTGTAGCATACTGCTGAGCCTTTAAAGCACTGATCTGAGCTGTGTTTTGGAAACATTATGAATAATTTATAGTTGTACAGAGTTCTGAAAGGTTCATAACACATTTCATTAAATTTGTGTAGAATACTGTCACTCGAGGAGATGTTGTTGCATATATTTTATTGCAGATTATGACAACTGACAGAGATACTTATGTATGCTTTATTTTGCATAGGATATCCACAGTTTAATTTTTTTAAAGTGCAGTTGGCCTGGTTTCAATAATTAAAAGAAATGCATATTAATTATAATAAAGTAGAAAAAATGCATTGCTGGCCTAAAACACTGTTGTATAAATGAAAGTTATGTACTTACCATATTGATATAGCTGATTGATCATTGTCCGTACACTAATAGCTGGACAGATTGCTAGAGGCATCTGTACTCAACAAGTCTCACAATCTCCTGCATGATCGAGCTCCTCTTCCCTTCCCAGAATGCACTGTTTTGAGTTTCTAGATAAAGTCATGCTGCCGTGATGTAAGAAAAAGAACCAGTTTATGATTCTAAGATGTCGAATGGAAATACCCCTAAAGGCTTCTATAACTTAAAACTATATATGAAAAGAGAAGGTCTGGCTACTAATCAAGGAAATAGCTGTCAACCTCTGCTCATCATCCAGTGCATCCTGAAACCACATTCTTCATATTCTGGTTCTATTAAAGTGCAAAGGATGATGTCTACTAAGGTGATATATCTTGCATATATCTATTTAGTAGGCTTCCTCCTTAGACACTTGTATCTACAAGCATCTATTATGTCATATATTTTAATCTTTCCTTATAAAGGAAAATACATAAAGAAATAGATACCTCCTACCAGCAGATAAACGCCATTGTTTATATATAGTGTACATTTACTTTACCCCATTTATTTTTAGCACCGTGGCTGGCTCAGTTGATGCTCAATGTTACTGCTTGATTTGGTACCCCTCATTACTATAAAAACCACCAACAAGAACACACATAAGCTCACACAGTGTCTGGAGTCAGGAGTGTCACAACAATGGTGAGCATTAAACAAATCTGCTCAGGGTCACCAAATATGTATGCTGGCAATAATTTAAAAGGAAAACACCACTAATTTTAGCGCTTTGGTCCTTTCAAAATATAGGACTCCATTAGAACCCAGAAAAATGCATGTTCTAAACAAATCATGTGATCACATATAGGTCAATTATATATATATATATATATATATATATATATATATATATATATATATATATATATATATATATATATATATATATATATATATATATATATATGTGTGTGTATATGTATATATATATATATATATATACACACACACACACACACACACACACACACACACACACACACACACACACACACACACACGTGTGTGTGTGTCTAGAAAAATAAATTAATTCAGTAATACAACTATACAAATAATAAAATACAAAGATTTGTAGCTATAGATTAGCATCTCAGAATTTTAAACTGGTATTATAGAAAGTTGCTCATTATTCCCTAGGTTAGATGAAGTATTCAGTTTTAATTGCCATATTAATTCTTTTTCCCTTTGACCTCCATGTTCATTTGATAATACCCCCTTCCAAAATGCCAAACTTAAACTTTGTAAAATTAACACATTTCAAAGTATGTTTATAAAGGGAGTTGTTGGCTTTCCTTTTCAAAATATCATAATTGTATTCATATAATATTTATTGAAGGGGTCTCTCAAGTCATTCCTATATAAAAAACAAGGGCAGCTTGAGCAAAGTGCAATATAAATGACCTCCTTAGTAATACAGTTACCCATGGATAAATATGTGTTAAAATTATTAATAAGGGATCCCTGTTGCAGAATAAAAGGACATTGAGTACATGGTCTACATTTTTGTGTATCTTTTGTCTGTCTATTCTTTTGTAACCAACTTTGCTGTTTGAACAGACCTTTAAAATTTCTCCCAGTTTTATGTACAAAGTTAGGGGCTTCACCTAATAATTTGTATAAATCTTCATTAGTTTTAAAATGTTTCAGTTGTTTTAATAATATGCTTCATCAGTTTTGAACCGCTATTATATTTATTAACTACAGATTTGAATATCTATCTTGATCAGTTTTAACACTTGTTGCAATTCCATTGTGAACTATTGTGTTGTCTGATCCTAGCAGTGGACAGTATTTTATACCCCATCCCTTAACGACTTCTTCACCTACTTTTCTGGGTAAGTCATGAAGGTACCCTCTTTCTAAAAACATATTGGTCAGTGTTTCATATTCATCTTTTAAAAAGGTCAGAACTAGGATACATTGTGGCCAATCTCACTAATTGTCCTTTGAATATATTTATCTTTCAAAACAAAGGGTAACAGCTTTTGTAGTGCAAGTATGTGTTAGAAAAAGTCATGTTTCTATAAATAGCTGATTCAAAACAATTAGTGTTGGTAATCTTAAAAATGGTGACATCCAAATTATTGAGTACATTAGTTTTATATTGTTGAAAAACTTTAAAAATTATGTGGTGTTAATAAATTAAGATATTCTATCTTGGGGAGCCACCAAAAAATAAAAATGTCATCCAAGTAGCATAAATAGTTTTACCAACACTCAGTATAGGCACAATCTAGAATAAACTTTTTCTTGGTTTATTTAGCCAAGGGTAACTGTGCAACTAAGGGGGTAGTTTATTTATATTGCACTTTGCTCAAGTTGCCACTGTTTTTATATAGAAAAGACCAAAAGACACCTTTGTAAGTGAATATATAACTACAATTACAATATTTTGAAAAATATTATCAACAACTCCCTTTGCAAACACACTTTGAATTGTTTTAATTTTATGAAGTTTAAGTTCAGCATTTTGGAAGTGGTATTAGCAAATGAATGTGGGGGTCAATGGGAGACATTGATTAAATGCAAGGTATTAATATGACAATTAAAACTGAATGACTCTGTTACCCCAGGGCTTAATGAGCAACTTTCTATACTACCAGTTCTAAAACTCAGAGCTGATAAGGTATAGCTACTTATCTTTTTATTTTAATATTGGTAGTGTTGTCTTACTGAATTATTTTTTCTAAAAAACTCATATTCACACTTTTTGATGAATATTTATTCTATTTTTACATACTGAAGAAATTATTTTATTCTATGCACACTTTGATTGTTTGTTCATTATGTTCTTAAACTTTATTAATTGTTTAATTATCTATTTAAATGGATTAACATGTATTTTTATGGGTACTGATGAAGTTCTATATTGTGAAAGGATGAAAATGTTTAACCTAAAGTATTACCAGTATACATATTTGATGACCCTGACTGGATTTTATTTTTAATATTTACTGTTGTTTTGTAACACTCCTAACATCAGACACTACATCATCTTGTGTGTGTTGTTGTTGGTTTTTATAGTCTTTAGCTGTACGATCACACACTGTTTCTTTTGATCATCCAATACTAAGTTAAGAACAAAAGCAAAAACAAAAAAATGTTTCTATCTCTGACTGGCACTCCTAGGAGGAGCATCTGTATATGTCACTTCTTCACATATATGTAAGGAACAAAAATAAGTCAATCTCATTGCTTACAGTTTCCCAGTTATGCCTCCTAACACCTTGGGCTTATTTCATCTTACCTTGCTACACTTCTGTTTATTCTATTGTATGTACATCTTCATGTTGAATATATATATATTTCTTGTCTTAGATATTCTAGTTCAACTTTTCCTGTAACTAGTACATATTTTATGAACCTATCAAAAGTGCTGAATTAATTTTAAAAGTGCAAGTGTCTATATCTTAAAATTGTGTAACACTCTTATATGATCTTCTTCTTCTTCTTCCGGCTGCTCCCATTAGGGGTCGCCACAGCAGATCAACTGTTTCCATTTCTTCCTGTCCTCTGCATCTTGCTCTGTCATACCATCTGCCTGCATGTCCTCTCTCACCACATCCATAAACCTTATCTTAGGCCTTCCTCTTTTCCTGTAAGCTGTCAGCTTCATCCTTAGCATCTTTTTCCCAATATACTCTGCATCCCTCCTCAGCACATGTCCAAACCAGCATAATCTTGCCTCTCTGGCTTTGTCTCCAAACCTTCCAACCTGGGCTGACCCTCTAATATACTTATTCCTAATCCTGTCCATCCTCGTCACACCCAATGCAAATCTTAACATCTTCAACTCTGCCACGTCAAGCTCTGACTCCTGCCTTTTTGTCAGTGCCACTGTCTCCAAACCGTATAACATAGCTGGTCTCACTACCCTCTTGTAGACCTTCCCTTTCACTCTTCCTGGTACATGTCTGTCACAAATCACTCCTGACACTCTTCTCCACCCACTCCATCCTGCCTGTACTCTCTTCTTCACATCTCTTCCACACTCACCATTACTCTGAACTGTTGATCCCAAGTACTTAAACTCATTCACCTGTGCCACCTCTACTCCCTGTATCCTCACCATTCCTCTGTCCTCCCTCTCGTTCACACACATATATTCTGTCTTAGTCCTGCTGACCTTCATTTCTCTTCTCTCTAGAGCATATCTCCACCTCTCCAGGGTCTCCTCCACCTGTTCCATACTCTCACTACAGATCGCAATGTCATCTGCAAACATCATAGTCCACAGGGACTCCTGTCTGATCTCGTCTGTCAATCTGTCCATCACCATTGCAAATAAGAAAGGGCTCAGAGCTGATCCTTGATGTAATCCCACCTCCACCTTAAACGCATCCATCACTCCCACCGCAGACCTCACCGCTGTCACACTACCCTCGTACATATCCTGTACCACTCTTACATACTTCTCTGACACTCCCAACTTCCTCATACAATACCACAACTCCTCTCTAGGCACCCTGTCATATGCTTTCTCTAAATCCACAAAGACACAATGCAACTCCTTCTGACCTTCTCTGTACTTCTCCATCAACACTCCCAGAGCAAACATCACATCTGTAGTGCTCTTTCCTGGCATGAAATCATACTGCTGATCACTAATCATCACCTCCCTTCTTAACCTAGCTTCCACTACTCTTTCCCATAACTTCATGCTGTGACTGATCAGTTTAATCCGTCTGTAGTTACTACAGCTCTGCACATCATCCTTATTCTTAAAAATCGGTACCAAAACACTTTTTCTCCATTCCTCAGGCATCCTCTCACTTTCCAAGATTTCATTAAACAATCTAGTTAGAAACTCCACTGCCATTTCACCTAAACACCTCCATGCTTCCACAGGTATGTTATCTGGACCAACAGCCTTTCCGTTCTTCATCCTCTTCATAGCTATCCTTACTTCCTCCTTGCTAATCCACTGCACTTCATAATTCACTATCCACACATCATCCAACCTTCTCTCCCTCTCATTCTCTTCATTCATCAACCCCTCAAAGTACTCTTTCCATCTGCTCAACACACTCTCCTCGCTTGTGAGCACGTTTCCCTCATTATCCTTTATCACCCTTACCTGCTGAACATCTTTACTAGCTCGGTCCCTCTAACTAGCCAGTCTTATATGATAAAAATCAAAATATTTAAAAAATCTTTATCTTATTAAATTATTTCATAAATATATGTGCATTACTGAGGTCAAAGAGGATGTCTTGCTATTTGCGGAGTCAAAAAATATCTGCAGTCTATATTGCATTTAAAAGTTACAATGTGGTTATTTCAAATTCCATTCTCCCTTCCTGGCTTCAAACATATTGAAAAATGTATCTTAGTTTCTATCAAAATGGATTTACTGATTCAGCAACATAACACTCATATTTCAGCTCTGAACTGAAATGAGTTATTTTATGTATTCTTGAATCTAATAACATACAGTATGCAAAAAACTTAAAAGTTCACATGACCAAGCTTTAAATTTCAGCTTTCAGAATATTTTTAAATATATTTATATGATTTTCTATGTAATTTATATAAGATCATATACATTCTAATTTCTGTCATATGCAAGTATATGTAATACATATCTTTCTTATAAGCAGATTATTTAAAATATATTTTTCTGTCATATTTGGCCATTAATATTCTACCTTATTCTATTAAACTTGCATTTCTAAAATCTTCCATTAAAGAGCTATTTAATCATCAGCTCTGTGTTACTGATTGCAGTATGTGTATATATTTCTTGCCTTACTAATACTGCTCTTTTATTAATCTTACATAGTAGATATTTCATCCTCTATGCATTTGCACATCATTCAAGATGTTTTCTCTTTTTATTAATTGTAATATTACAAGCAATCTTGACTATGTATAAAAGAATTTCTGTTTATTTAATTTGAATGTGCTTTTTAGCCATATCTAAGCTTCATATCCTAGCATTAAAATTTGATTACAGCATGTGAAAATGACAAGTCACAGCAGACAGCAGCTTCTAATTCCCACTGTATGTTTCTCATTCTTCTTAATTCTTTGAAACTGTTCTAATCAGTAACTTCAAACTTTACTTCTTTCCATTAATCTCTATGGTTAGCATTAATAACACTACAGCATAAGCTTGTAACATTCAGCAAAATCTAAGAAAATTATATGTCAGAAACAGCTCAATATAAAACATTACTATAGCTTTTGTTTTACTGATTCTTCACTTCTAAATAAATATTTAAAAAAAATTTTGAGTAGATTTCTTACACACACACATATATATATATATATATATATATATATATATATATATATATATATATATACTTGAAAAATAGAAAAAGAAAGTGCTTTTCTGTTTCACTGACATTAGTGATGAACGTTGACCGAGATTTTTTCACAACAGCTCAAGGAGCAGATGAGAAGCAAGAATCAAGGATTTTCACACAACTAGAACATTCCTCTGCACTCCCGCCCATGTGGCAAGTGCCTCATAAACAACCTCCAAAAAGAATGTGCCACACAGTGACAAAGAAAACAAAATCACCAGCACTCCAACACCTCCAACCAGTGCACTACCTAGATCTGACACACAGCTAACCCAGCAATGTACACACCAATCAAGGCCAAACAAACAAAACAAAACTCTTAACTCATATAGTAACAAAGTCACCAACACTACGGCTCACAATTTAATGACACTCGCTCACAGGAAGCATCTGCTAACATCCAGAAATGCACCTACAAGTTTAGTCAAATGAAACACATTAAGTCCTTCACTGTAAATACAGCAAAACAGCAAAATCAGCCAATTATATTCCCATCACAAAAATGTTTTAGCCCAAAATATAAATATGCACATACACATTTTGAAGCCCAAAGTCCATCACAAACCTTCAACTCGAATGGCAATTTGATTGTTTCAGAAAATAAAAGTCCTGCCATCAGAGAATAAAAGTAATTTGTTTTTAAGCTTTTTAATTTTAAAAGCAGCTTTGCAGGAATTCAGCAAACTCTGTCTCTTGAGGGATATACTATTCCAATTCATTTTTCAGTATTATTAAGAATTTTATTTTTGTTAACAAAAACAGATGCCTCCTCCAGTGTGAAAAATATTTTAGTTCCTTCAGAAAGAAATAATTTGATATTTGCAGGAAACACCAATGTGGCTTTAATACTGTTCTTTTTAAGTTCCTTAGTCATTGGTAAGCAGGATTCTCTTTTGCTCATTACTTTACTGGAATAACCATTGTCAAGTCTGTCAACATGTTCATCTATTTTAATAGGTGGTCTGGATCATGCTGTTTTTAATATCTGATGTTTTTCTAAACCGGACATAAACTTAACTGTAATTGAATACGGTGGTGAGTTTTCCTTCTTCAAAGGTGCTCTCAGGAATCTGTGTGCCCTTTCAATTCCAAAAGATAAAGTTTCAGGTAGATTTAATGCTTTATGTAGCTAAGTTGTTAAGATGTTTATTATACCGTCTCCCTCATATTTTTCGGGTATGCTATAAATTCTAATGTTATTTCATCTCAGTCTGTTTTGTAAATCAACTTTATCTATAAGTCAGTTATTTTGTTTTAAAAGAAATTTAACCTGACACTTGCCTTTGCTTATTTTCCATTCATGATCATTTAAAGCTCCCTCCATACTGCTGATTTGTGCACTTTGTTGTTTCATAAGAATTTCTAAATGTTCCTTCTTCTTTCTGGACTCTTCTTTGAAACTTTCTATTTTGTTATCCAGTTGTCCATTTTAAGTTAATACATCCTGCATAGAATGAACGTCTTTCTTAACACAAGAATGCTGGGTACCATTTTTTTGAATGGTTCATGTTGACCATCTTAACCAAGCAGTTGAAATTCTGGCAAGAAAATTACAGCTTTTGAAGAATTTGAAGCTATAAATCTTTTATCTGACTATTACTGGATGAAAATAGATAAAAAGTAACTTCAACTGTTAATGTTTTAATGTATTTTTGGTCAGAAAAAAGTTTCCAGTTATAGAGATTTCACCAGTTGCTGCTCTCAATTATCCATCACATCCACACCTCCCATTCATAATGCTTTTTGATGTTCATTTAATAACATTTTGAAAAGGTTAAATAGTTTTTTTTCCTTCCTTTAAACCTAAGGCAGATCATTTAATTTTTGATCTGCCTTATTATTTTGTTCAGTATGTTACAAAAATGTCCATACTTTTTTCACTAAAATGAGAAGTAGACTTCTTAAATAGAATGTAGAATTAATTCTTCACTCTCTCCTTATAATCACTTTATTTTAAAAAAATGAGGGCATCATCTCTTTAAAATGTAATGTTCTATAATAAACTGCACTTCAGAATTTGGTGGTCACACCTCCATTTCAATCACATTTTTGTACTTAAGTTTTCTTTTTCTCATATATTATGCTATTATCCTTAAAAAGGCAGCTATATTAAAGCACGTACATGGTGGGATTCCAAACGCTAACCAGTAGCATTGAGGAGAGCCTTCACAATCCTGCAGTGCTACACCAAACCTTCAAGTTAGTTCTGCCCCCATATGGTGTCATACCAGTGGGAGCAGTACACTTAAATAATGGTGTAGTCTCTCCAAGGTTTGCAGCTGTATTTGATGAATTCTATATGATAGGTAATAGGATTCAGAGACGTTAGATATTAATGAAGCATCATTCTATATTCTGAAGCTGATCAGAGGTCCCACTGTATAACCTCTGGGAGCCTCTGAACATGACCTCTTCCATAGTGCCACCTGCACAGCAGCAATATTACTGCATGCATGCCAGGTAAAAGTCTATGATGCAAGCAGCAGCAATGTTGGGTCACAACATATATTTCACATTAAATATCACAAATAAACTTGTTCTCTGTGTGGAAAGGGAAATGCTAACAGTAATACAAACTTGTACATATGTGTAGCCATTACTTACGGTGATGAAATACTATGGTGGTCTATGGACAAACCATTTGTATGTTAGAAGTGCTTCTGCAATTGTATGTGACTTCTTTAATACCTTGGAAAGGCCCACTAATGTCACTGAGCAATATCACTCCTTTAGAAGTACAGACTACTGTACTGTGCCAGTGTGTTTTTTAAATTATTGGGGTGTAGCAAGGAGAAACTGAATCATGGGTGTTAGAGTTAGCTTTCATAGGTTCATTATAGGTTCTTAGGCAAATACTAGGGTATCAGTCTGCAGACTATTAGAAACCTAGCCAATAACCGGAGGCGAGAATCAAACACTGTACTTTGTATCTCTGAAGTAGACATCTTAACCATTACTCCAGTGCTTCTCCATAGGCAATGGCTGGCAAACCAACAACAGGTTCATAGTTTCTAGACATCTCATCCAAAGGAGGAAGCACTCAAGAGTGCAGCACCCCACCCCCCTTAAAGTACAGCAGAGTATCATCAATCAATCTATATAGTGTGGGAGTAGAATCCACCACCTTCTGCATCAAAGGCAAGGATGCTACCTGTTGTGCTACTAACACTGCTAAAAGGAGGAAGATAAAAATAAAACCCTGATGAACCCCTGACTACAGGAGGCAACTCGTTAAGAGCTTAGAGCCTTTACCCTTTTCACTAAATGCTAGACCTCCTCATTAGTCTACATAAACTTGGGGATCAAAGAGGTCTGCTTTACAATTGGATGTGGCAAAAGTGCTTAGGAAAGTGAATTGTTCCAAGGATAAAACATTTTGATATTTGGACATAGTGGTTATAGTAAGTTCTTGTATTGAAAATCAATTTAGATTTAATCTGGAATTAATTTAAACTATGGCAATACATTTGTGGATGTTTGGGATTGTGTTTGTTTGCACTGGCTATTCATAAGAAATGTTGTCTGTTTGGTACTATGTTCATTTAAGACTTGGTTGTTTCAGGAGAACTCTGAGTGTTTGGTATGACACATAAGTTTGGTTATTTGGCATGACATATGGATGTGTTTGTTTGGAATGGTATATTGCTCTGGATATTTTGAATGGCACAAAACTAAGATTGTCTGGCATAGGACATGGCTAGGATTATTAAACATGGCATATAGCTCTGGTTATTTATCATGCCATATCACTGTGCTTATTTAATATGGCATATAGAGCTGGCTATTTTACATGGTATATACATAGCTATGATTATTTATCACCTCTCATGATGCTGCTTATTTAATATTTTATAAGAATCTGGATGTTTTACATGGCATTTAGCTCTGGTCATTTATCATGTCACGTGACTCTGGTTATTTAATATGGTATATAGAGCTGGCTGTTTTACATGACATATAGTTCTGGTTATTTGTCATGCCACATTAATGTGATCACAAAAAACAAGAAAGTCACTGGGAACTGCTGCTGTACGAACACAATAGATATTTATTAAAACACTGAAGGTAAAACACTGAGAGTAAAACAGAGTGAGTGCTTTCGGGCTAAGCCCTTCATCAGACAAAGTGCTCTTTCAAACATTACATTTTTAAAAGGTGCTTACACCAATCACTACACAGAAAAAGCCCGCCCTTTGCTGTGGGTTGTCTTAATTCAAATAATTCAGTAATTAAAAACACACATTGCTGTTAGTCTGTATTTAATAAAAAGCACGCCTGTTATTAAGAATTGGTTTCAGGGGTACCATATCTGCAGGTACCAGGTTTAATATGGGCTGTTAAATCTAAAATCCATTTTGATTCTATAGCCTCAGTTTTCAACCTAATGTCACCACCTCTCTTATTAAGAAATACATTTGCAATCACCCTAAATTTAAAGTTATGTGTTGGGTGATCCTTAACATGATTGTATAGTGCATTATGCTCATCACAATTCCTAATGGAGCCTAGATGTTGCAGGATCCTAACTTTTAGCATATTGTTGGTCTTACCAACATAATATCCCTGACATAATGTACATCCTGCCATGTAGACCACATTGGTGGTCCTGCAAGTAGCTTTCCCCTTAAAAATAAAACTCTTCCCTGAAGTCGGGTGTATAAAACTGTCTCCTATTTATATGTTCACAGGCCTTACAACTGCCACATGGCACAGTACCCAAAGACCTAGGTAGGCATGTGACATCATTATTGCCCCTATCACAACAAAGTATATCCTTCAGATTCTTGTTCCTCTTATAACTAAACTGCGGAGCATCTCCTACTATATCATTCAAGTTCCTATCACTTGTGATGATATTCCAATTCCTTCTAATGATGTCACATATCCCTTGAATGTTACTACCATAGGTCAACATCACTCTAGGTTTGATGTCCTTATTCCTATCTCTATTCTTATAGCCATTCTGACTACTATCATTACTTACTGACCTTGTGTCTACATTTAACCATGGCTTGTATTTCCCTTTCCTATTATTACTGCCTCTTGTAGTTGCTGCTTCCACTAAATCACGTCTATATCCCCTGTCCTGAAAACATTCCTTCAAATTCACTACCTCCTCCTCAAATTGGTCATCCATCAAACTGAGCCTGGATATTCTACCCACCTGCCCTTCCACTATGTTGGAAAAAGTGAACCTGGGATGCATACTATCAAAAGAGAGCAAGGGATTCTTCCAACTCTCTTTTCTGAATAATTTGGAACTAAAACCTTCAGTTGTGAGTTCAATAGTAACATCCAAAAAGTCTAGGGCCACATGTGAGCTCTTCACATCAAACCTCAGGAAAGAGGTAGTGGAATGTAAAAACTCCACAAAGGAAGTCAGCCTCTGTTCACCTCCCTTCCAAACAATAAAGATGTCATCCACAAATCATAGGTAAACCCCTATGTATTGTTTCCAGTCATTGTTGTTTAAAACGTGTTGCTTTTCCCAGTAGGAGAGAACTAAATTAGCATAGGAATTAGCACAGGGGGTTCCCATAGCTACCCTCTGTGCTTGCCTATACATTGTGCCATTGCTCAAAAAACATTGTTCTCCAGAATCAATTTCAATGATTCCTCTATGAGAAAGAGTTCTCTCTCTAACACACCCATGTCCTTCAATATCTCTACACAGGCCACTATACCATACTCATTACCTATCACTGTGAATAAACTGTATACATCTAAACTTACTAACATGATCCCTTCCTGACCACCTTCCCTATTCATCTCACCCAAAATTTTCAGGAAGTGTGCAGTGTCCTTCAAGACATTGTCCATAAGGTCAACATAAGGTCTAAGTGTACATTCCTGGCATATAGATAAATTTTCAGTGACCCAACCCCTACCTGACACTATAGGTCTAAGGGGTGGGTCTGTCAGTGATTTATGTACTTTGGGTAGAGCCTTAAACACTGGGATAACTGGTTTATCTACATGAAAGAAATCTTTAAGGTCCTGTGTTATATACATATTGGCAAATAGCCATTCTATACGTGCATGTACCTTGCTTATAATGTTCTTAACTTCTACTGGATTCAACATATAATATGCCTCTCTTTCTGATAACAATCCTAATATCTTCCTGTTATACCAGTCAGTGTCCAAGACCACTACACCCCCTCCTTTATCTGCCATCCTTATCGTCAAATCTTGATTTTTACTAAGTTTCTCTAAGGCCTGTCTTTGTTCATTAGTTAAATTATAAAAACTATTCTTCCCTTTCTCTTGCAAGAACTTCATCATATCACTCTTACATTTATTGATGAATAAATTCAATGCTGGTAAAAATGGGGGAATATAACTACTTGGTTTTCGTAGGCCCATACTAGAGCCCTGTCCCCCTCCATAAATTTTATTCAACATTACCTTACGGCAATACATCATTAAATCTAATACTGTAAGGCTTTACCCAAAGTACATAAATCACTAGATCATGTTAGTAAGTTTAGATGTATACAGTTTATTCACAGTGATAGGTAATGAGTATGGTATAGTGGCCTGTGTAGAGATATTGAAGGACATGGGTGTGTTAGAGAGAGAACTCTTTCTCATAGAGGAATCATTGAAATTGATTCTGGAGAACAATGTTTTTTGAGCAATGGCACAATGTATAGGCAAGCACAGGGGGTAGCTATGGGAACCCCCTGTGCTAATTCCTATGCTAATTTAGTCCTCTCCTACTGGAAAAAGCAACACGTTTTAAACAACAATGACTGGAAACAATACATAGGCGTTTACCTACGATTTGTGGATGACATCTTTATTGTTTGGAAGGGAGGTGAACAGAGGCTGACTTCCTTTGTGGAGTTTTTACATTCCACTACCTCTTTCCTGAGGTTTGATGTGAAGAGCTCACATGTGGCCCTAGACTTTTTGGATGTTACTATTGAACTCACAACTGAAGGTTTTAGTTCCAAACTATGCAGAAAAGAGAGTTGGAAGAATTCCTTGCTCTCTTTTGATAGTATGCATCCCAGGCTCACTTTTTCCAACATAGTGGAAGGGCAGGTGGGTAGAATATCCAGGCTCAGTTTGATGGATGACCAATTTGAGAAGGAGGTAGTGAACTTGAAGGAATGTTTTCAGGACAGGGGATATAGACATGATTTAGTGGAGGCAGCAACTACAAGAGGCAGTGATAATAGGAAAGGGAAATACAAGCCATGGTTAAATGTAGACACAAGGTCAGTAAGTAATGATAGTAGTCAGAATGGCTATAAGAATAGAGATAGGAATAAGGACATCAAACCTAGAGTGATGTTGACCTATGGTAGTAACATTCAAGGGATATGTGACATCATTAGAAGGAATTGGAATATCATCACAAGTGATAGGAACTTGAATGATATAGTAGGAGATGCTCCGCAGTTTAGTTATAAGAGGAACAAGAATCTGAAGGATATACTTTGTTGTGATAGGGGCAATAATGATGTCACATGCCTACCTAGGTCTTTGGGTACTGTGCCATGTGGCAGTTGTAAGGCCTGTGAATATATAAATAGGGAGACAGTTTTTATACACCCGACTACAGGGAAGAGTTTTATTTTTAAGGGGAAAGCTACTTGCAGGACCACCAATGTGGTCTACATGGCAGGATGTACATTATGTCAGGGATATTATGTTGGTAAGACCAACAATATGCTAAAAGTTAGGATCCTGCAACATCTAGGCTCCATTAGGAATTGTGATGAGCATAATGCACTATACAATCATGTTAAGGATCACCCAACACATAACTTTAAATTTAGGGTGATTGCAAATGTATTTCTTAATAAGAGAGGTGGTGACATTAGGTTGAAAACTGAGGCTATAGAATCAAAATGGATTTTAGATTTAACAGCCCATATTAAACCTGGGCTGAATGATATGGTACCCCTGAAACCAATTCTTAATAACAGGCGTGCTTTTTATTAAATACAGACTAACAGCAATGTGTGTTTTTAATTACTGAATTATTTGAATTAAGACAACCCACAGCAAAGGGCGGGCTTTTTCTGTGTAGTGATTGGTGTAAGCACCTTTTAAAAATGTAATGTTTGAAAGAGCACTTTGTCTGATGAAGGGCTTAGCCCGAAAGCGCTCACTCTGTTTTACTCTCAGTGTTTTACCTTCAGTGTTTTAATAAATATCTATTGTGTTCGTACAGCAGCAGTTCCCAGTGACTTTCTTGTTTTGTGTTTGCTGATATTTGGATGCACTGGGATTAGGCTAAGCATTAGCTTTCTTCTTTTTGCACATTAATGTGATATAAGGAGCTGGCTGTTTTATATGACATATAGCTCTGGTCATTTATCATGGCACATGACTCCAGTTATTTAATATGGTATATGGAGTTGACTGTTTTTCTTCATATATAGCTCTGGGTGTTTGACACGGCATGATCCTTTGATCAACTCTCATGGCAAATGAAGTCATGATCAAAGAAAAACACCCAAATATAAATTCTGATCTTCAACATATTATCCAACTTACAGCAAAGAAGGACAATGAAGATTTTATCTGAGGAAAAAAAACAATGCATTGAAAGTTGCACTGAGGAGCTCTGTGACACTAAAAGTGTACAATCCATTCAAGTTCAACATGTCTTCATAACTAACAATTTTGAGTTTTTGGTCTATATCAAAGCAGAATGTTCAGTAACATGTCTATGCTAAAGCTGCTTCCAAGATACAACAAGTCCCTTTCACCTTTTCCTGCTATATGTAACTCTGTACTGAGGCTGTTTATAGTACAGTGAACTACAGAAGGTAACTGTAAACTTGCTCATTTGCATAAGGCTTATGCTTAATACTGTGCAGCCATGAGTCCAGCCTTCTCTTAACTGGTTTCTCAGTGTTCAGGCCTTAAGGCCATCTAAAAACACTGATGCATTAAATTCAGTGTCAAATACATTATCTCATATCCAGTAATTAAAATTTCTTATAAAGCACTCAATATTTGAAGATTACCTGATGTCGGTTTTGAAATGTATTATACAAGATGAATTCTTAAAAATACTTCTATACCCGTGTCCTCTGATATTAGTGGGAAGAAAAAATAACTTGTAACATTTTGTTGTGACACATTTTATATGCACAAATAGCTTTTCCTCTGGTATGTCTGTAATGAAGTGAAGATAAATTTAGAGTTTGACATCTTTCTTGATATGGTAAATATTGGAAATGAAGGTATTATTTTTTTGACTTTTCTTTGAATGGTTTCAAATAATACAAGTTGTTTTCTATTATATAAATAAAATGTGCTACTATATTCTAAAACTGGATGGCTGTATATTTTCATATATGTATAGACTTTCTTCATCTTGAAAGGATATAGATTTAAACATCCGACCCTTTAGTGATAAAGTATGATCCTAGTACTAATTACATAAGGTGATAATAAAAAATCTGATGAAACAAACATATCCAGACCCTATAATTGGTAGTCTTATATAGACTTGTATTATTTAAGAACAAATTTGGTGGTAATAGATACTTATCTAAGGTCATTATTTTACACTTGTCTGAGCTGAACTTCAGACTAACCTCTTTGGCCCAGGATGAAAATTAATTTAAAAATTCAGATATAGGTGAAGAGGCCCCTATACTATCAAGTACAAATCCTATCTTACAGTCATCCGCATATTTAGCTTTCCAGCAGTGTTTGGCAATGGGACTAGTTGATGGTACTAGATTAAATAAAAAACGGCCAAGCACAGAGCCCCAGGGAATGCTGTAAGTAGCAGAAACAAATGCAGTGACCTATCCACTTTGAAATAGTCTGCTTGGAGATAGCCATTCCTTGTGATGCTGTGGCATATGCCACTAGTAATTGTTCTGTCTTTCTGAAAACTTTAATTTTGTCCAAGTAGAATCTAAGTTGTCTGTGTACATCCAAAGAATGCAGAATTTTCTCCCCCTTGTTCTGTGGATTTGGATAAAAAGTTGGCAAATGAATTGTTTGGTTAAGGGCTACACTGGATACCACCTTAGGCATAAATGTAGGGTTTGTTCTCAGAGAGACCCTGTCTGGATAAAAAATGATAAAGGGTTCCACAGCCATGAGAGCCTGTAGCTCTGAAACTCATCTTGCAGAAGTTATTGCTAGGAGCAGAGCTGTTTTCCAAGATAAAAACTTTATATCCGCAGTAGCAGCTGGCTCAAAAGGAGGTAAGGTGAGTTTTTCCAAGACATAATTGAAGTCCCATGCAGGTATTGGCATTCTCCTTGGAGGCCTTAAGTTTTTGGCTCCTCTGAGGTACTGCCTTAATAAAGGATGTGAAAAGAGTGGTGGCTCTTTATTGTAATGAGCCGAAATGGCAGAGGCATGGATTTTAATTGATGAAAAAGATAGGCCTTTGTCCAGCATCTCAGTTAAGTATTGCAAAATCTGAGGAATATTTGGGACAGCTGTATCAGTTCCTTGAGCTTGGTTCCAAGCACAAAATCTCTTCCATTTCCCAGCATAGGATTTTCTAGTACTAAGCCTTCTGGCTTCTAAAATGACATCCATCACAGCTTTATTGAGAGGTGTGGTTTGTATGGCTACATTATCTGCCATGCTGGCAGGTTTAGGGTCCTGAGTTGGCTGTGCAGAATCTGATTGTTTTGCTGGGACAGTAGATGAGGTATTTGAGGTAAGGTCCAGGCTGGGCATTGGGACAAGTTCCTTAAGATCAGATACCAGCACTGGCGTGGCCAGTCTGGGGCAATCAGAATCATTTTTGGTTTCTCCTGCCTGACCTTTAGGAGTACCTTGGGGAGAAGATGCAGTGGAGGAAAGGCATATACTGATAGGTTTGTCCAGTTGAAAGATAAGGCGTCCACTTTCTAAGCTTGTCTATGATAAGTCCTTGTGCAGAGTCTTTTTAGTTGATTGTTTTGAGGGGAGAAAAATAGATCTATGTCCGGGCTTCCCCATTTCTTTGTTATCATGCTGAAGACTTGTGGATCCAGGTGCCACTCATGGGGATCCATGAGGTTTCTGCTTAGTTCAGCTGCCAGAGTATTTTCCTTTCCTGGCAGGAATTGTGCCTGCAGATGAACTTGGTAAGTCAATGCTGTGTCCCATAAAGCCATGGCTAGTCTGCACAGGGGATAAGAATGAATGCCCCCCTGCTTGTTTATGTACCACATGACCATGGTGTTGTCTGTCTTTATCAGTAGTTGTCCCGGATGAAGTAGGTCCTTGAAGGCTGTCAGGGCATTTTGAACAGCTAGCATCTCTTTTTGATTGATATGTAGATGCTTTTGGTTTGTGGACCAGGTGCCCTGAATGCCTCTTCCTGCCATGTGTGGCCCCCAGGCATAATCTGATGCATCCGTCGTTAGGCTCTGCCTGGCTGGGGGTAGTGAGAATGGCTGTCCCTTGTTTTGGTGACAAGCCTTTGCCCACCATCGAAACTCCTGTTGCAGGCAGGGAATTAGAGTAATCATTGTTTCCAGACTGTGGCAATGCTGTGTCCAGACACTTTTTAGTTACCATTGTATTTTCCTCATATGCAGTCTTGCATATGTAATTAGTAAGATGCAGGATGCCATGAAGCCCAAAGCCTGCAGACTTTTTCTTGCAGATAACTGGGCCTTTGTTGCCATTTCCTTGAAATAGGTAGTCAGTTGCCTTTGTTTGTCTGGAGTGAGATAAGCCATCTGGGCAGTTGTATATAAGCTTGCACCCAGGAATATTATCTCTTGAGAGGGTACTAGCTTTGATTTCTTTTTGTTGACTGTGTAACCTAGGCATGTTAAAAGTCTTATCACAAACGTCAGATGCTGTAGTAGAATGTCCTTGTTCTCAGCTTGTATGAGGCAGTCATCCAAGTAAGGATATATTTGTATTCCTCTTTGTCTGCAGTAAGCAATTACTGGTGCCAGGCACTTTGTGAAAACCCTGGGCGCAGTAGATAAGCCAAAGGGCAGTGCAGAGAATTGGTAATGCTTTGAGCCAGCCTTGAATCTGAGGTATCTTCGACATGATTGCCTGATTGGGACATGCAGGTATGCCTCTTTTAGGTCTAAAGTTATGAGCCAAGCCTTGCTGCCCAGCATGGACAGAAGCTGTTATAAGGTCAACATCTTGAATTTTGGTATATCCAGGAAAGTGTTTAGAATAGATAGGTCCAGTATTGGTCTCCATGCTTTGTCCTTTCTGGGTACCAATAACAGTCCCAAGTAAAATCCTTGTCCCTGCTCTTGCTGTGGTACTTGCTGAATAGACCTCATGTCCATGAGAGCTACGACTTGTTTTTAAGCCTCTGCCCATTGATTTTTTGGCAGGTCTGGCCAACCGTTTGCCCTTGGCAGTGTATGGAAATGAAACTTGTAGCCTTGTGACACTATGTCTAGAACCCATTTGTCCTGGGTTATAATGTGCCAATTTTGAGGAAAAAGTGCTAGTTTTCCCCCTAAGGGTGCTGCCAGAAGATAAGTGCTTGGCGCAGGCAGGGGGAAGTCATTGGGACTGTTTCCAGTATGTTTGTGATTTGTCCTCTCCACCTTTAGTGATAGAAGCATTCCACTGCTTAGACCTGTAGGATCCTTGTGGCTGTGATCTGCCTCTAGGGCATCTGGATCTGCCCCATTGAGGTCTGTCTGAGACTGGAAAGGACCAATTCTTTGTAGGCCAGTGTCTGCTAAATCTAGGTGGCTGTACCTGTAACAAATCCTTGACCATTTGCATAGATTTAGCTTTGTCCTCCATTTTCTTTAACACCTCTTCTGCCTTAACACCAAAGAAGGTATCATGTTGTAAAGGAGCATCTAATAATTTTGCTTTAACATGGTCAGGCAGATTTTGTTCCTTTAACCAAGCATGCCTCCTAATGACAGAACCCATAACAGCGGCCCTGCAGGAGGCCTCCAGAGAATCAATCCCACATTGCAAAGTATGCTTTCCAACTTGTTCAGCTGCATGCAATAAATCCTGCATTTCTATGTTTTTTTGCACATTCAGAATTTGCCATCATTTTCTGTTTAAGCAGTGTCATGATATATTGCTGATATTTCAGCATATGAAACTGGCAATTTAAGGCCCTTATAGCCAAAGTAGCAGATGTGTAAATCTTTTTTCCCCATCTATCCAGAGCCCTAGAATCCCTGTCAGAGGGGGTAGGATTTTTTGCAGTAGAAGCCTTGACCCCTTTTGGACCCTGAGAAATAGTTTCTGGGTCTGCAGTAGGGTTTTTGAAAAGGAATTTATGAGAGTCAGGGACCCTGTAGTATCTGTCCGGCTTAACAGGAGTTGGAGGTAAAGAGTCAAGGGTCAGACTAGACTCTGAGAACACATCATCTACAATGTCCAACACAGGTGGAATAGCTAGAGGCCTGAGTTGAGGTAGTAAAAGGAAGTCTCTGAGCCTTTTCTTAGATTTTGAAAAATCTTGGCTCTCCCAGTGGAAGTGCTCCCTTATGGTATGCAAGGTTTCCCCAAAACAGTAGTCCTCAGGAGGAGAAGCTGAAGGAATTGATTCTTCAGCATCAGAATCCTCATAGAGGGGAAGAGAATATTCCTGATCAGAAGAGGAATTGAAGAAATGGAAACCTGATCTGAAGATTCATAGTCTGTCTCTTGCCTAGGCCTCTTATCAGGAGAGGGATGGGAACCCCTGATCAAGGTAATTAAGTCTTCGGCCATTTTGAGCATCTGTTTTTTGGGCATGGAGGCCTGCCCTTATGACTGATGAACTTGTTTCTTTGCCTTTAAAAGTGTTTTAGTCTTTGTCTTTGAAGTCGGTTTAATATATAATTGTTTAGGTCTGAATACACCCTCAGAAGCCGATACCTGCTCAGCGGCTCCAGACTCATCTGTGGGAATAATCTCCGAGGCTCCAATACCTTGAGTTTCCTGCGGCCTGGCCGACTCCACATGGGAGTTGGTAGCGGCCTGCAACTCTAAAGTAGAGGGCATCAGGGGCTGCAAAAGCACCTCACTGAGAACCGGCAAACCGGTGACTTGCTTAGGAGAAGCTTCATCATTGGTTTTGGACCTCGGTTGCTTGTCTTTTTCTTTTTCTTTGCATTTTTTGTGAACTCCGGTAGTCGGATGGCTATCCGATGACATTGTATAATTAAATCTTCACCCAAAATAGCTTAATGCAAAATCGTACCGACACTTAATAGTGCGTTGGTTAAATCTAGCACAAAACCGACAACTAGCAATGCCGTGGTCAGGTCCTAGGCAAGGAATACAGTAAGAATGAAAGTCCTTATGAGGTATTTGCTTCCCACAAGAAATGCAATTATTAACTTTTTCTGACATTGGTCTGGAGAAAGAATAAAGTTTCCCCAATGGGGTACGTAGCTTTTAATGAAGACTTTGGATCTGAAACTCGAACACAAAAATCTCAGGAGTCGGCCGACCGGCACTTGTGAACTGCTTCTGCTTCGGGCACCGCGCAGCAAGAAAGACTGAATAAAATGGCATCGGCTGCATCTTTTATACCCCTGACGACCTGACGTCAGGGAAGAGGTGACAGCAGCCGACACAGGACCCAAGACTTTGGAATTCAGGCCGACTGAGGGCAACCTGCCAGCAGGATAACCCAAATGTAATGACTGCAACAGTGAAACACAAAGAACATCATTTGTGGATGGATTGTTAAGAGCAAACAGTAAATAATATAAAAGAAGGAGAAAGGAAAGAAAAAATACACAAAGAAGGACAACAACAGGCTGGGGGAGAAGGTGAAATAGGTGAAGAAGAAACTGTAGAAGACAAGTTATGTAAGAGGAAAATGAGAGGAAAGAGAGAGAGAGAGAGAGAGAGAGAGAGAGAGAGAGCACATGCAGGAAGAAAGATCAGTAGAAAGAAATGATGGTAATAATTGTTTGATGTTCATTCAGTGAAAAATGTGATTCTGTGGATCATGGATTATTTGTACATAAACCTAAGAAAAATATTCAATTCAGAAAAATAAAAATGAGAACAAAAATTTTAAAATATTTCTTCCTAAACTTAAAAAGATGGAAAAGCAAGTACTTTAGAGTATTTCATTAATGTGAACAATATTATTAACATTGTAAGAAGGATAGAGATACTGGAGTGGTGTGCTGAATGTGATGTGGATATTATTCTGTGAGAGGATATAGGGTTGATATAATATGGAACTTAGGAAGTGATTGTTCTGCAGTGGTTGTTTTGCATCAAAAAACAGGGAAAATACTAGAAGCAATATTGATAAGGATGGGAAGGTTAATTGTGGATGTGAGTTGGACAGAACATCTTTATAAAATTCCAGCATTATATGCATATATAACTAGCAAGGAAAGAGAGAATCTATTTCATCAAATATTAGACAATGCGGTTATTAACATGAAACTTATAATTGCAGGTACTTTAATTGCAAAATTTAAAAAGAAAAGCTATAAAATATATATCGTAAGTGATAAAATCAGATAAATTAACTGCATAGGGCAAAGTCAATGGACTTACAGAAGGGAAGAACTTGGATCTGAAATTATTAGGTCATATTATTGGAAGGTTTAGGATTAGCAGATGGTGATAGTTATGATTTGGTTAATCAGACCATTTAGCAATATAGAAGGAGGTGATGGAAGAAAGGCAGTATATTAAAGTAGGAAAGAGAATATAAAGACTAAATGACTGATTATTGGAGATATGGGAAGATCATATAATCATGAAAGACATCTATAAAAACTGGGCTGAATGGTGCTCTGAATTTAAATAAGTAGAAAAAGTATTTTTCAATAGCAGGGTGATGCAAGAAAGGAAGATAAAGTGAAGTGTGGAAAAATGTTTAGAAATGTACTAGAGAATTTAAAGAATAATGCAAGAGAGTATTATGGTATAGAAAAAAGAAATATATAAAAGCAATTGAGAATAAATTAAGGCATTACTGTTCAGGCAGAAATATTATTTACAGTGAAGAAAAGAGACGTTATCGGCATATTTGGGTAAAACATTAAAGGAGGATATTATGAGGGAAATGAAAAAATGTAATAGGAGAGGTAATAAAAACACAGTATCAAATTATGAGTATTATAGTACAGCATGTGGAAAATATGTCTAAAAGTAAAAAAAAAAAGGAAAATAGGAAAGAATGGGAAGAAAAAATCCATTATGAATTCATGAAAATGTTGAAAAGGAAATT
Source organism: Protopterus annectens (assembly GCF_019279795.1). NCBI lineage: Eukaryota > Metazoa > Chordata > Ceratodontiformes > Protopteridae > Protopterus > Protopterus annectens. The sequence goes on from NC_056728.1 coordinate 485,441,443, forward strand.
ACTATTATTGAATTGGATGAAGTACTTAGGAAATTAAATGCTGATTCAGTACTTGGCCCACATGGTATGGGGTATGAAATGTACAAGAAGTATTTTGTAAATGTACTAAAATGAAAGAATGGTTTATTTATGAAAACTTATGTATTGGGGACTTAAAATTTATATGGAAGAAAGGTGAGACGAATGAAATAAAAAATGTAAACCCATCTCACTAAATAACACAGAATATAACATTCTTATGAGATTAATACAAATGAGAATGGAAGAAAGGAGGAGGGATATTATGAATGAACAAATATATGCCATAAAAGGGAAGGGATATCAAGAAATATTATTGGTTGTGAGTGTAATTATGAATGATATTATAAGTAGAAGAGAGGATGTGAAAGTTAGGACAGGTGATACTAGCAAGGCATTTGATACCGTAGGACATGATGCTTTGTGGGATGTTATGGAGAAGTATGGAACAGGTAATAGAATTAAGAGAGTGTGCATGTCAATATATCAAAATAATAGAGTGAGATTGCTACTGAACGGGTAGCTAAGTAAAGAAATTTGCAGGAAGTGTGGTACAAGATGGTGCGTGGAATATTGTTTGCACTAAAAATGAATGCAATAGTGAGTGAAATAGCTTATAAATGAAAAATGCAATATAGATGATGCAAAAGGAGGTGATGATTCATGTAGTTTTGACATAACTAGACGATAAAGTTGTAGTTGCTAAGAGCAAAGTATGGATGAGAGAAGTGTTAGTTTGTTTGAATAGATGTTTAAAGGAAATGGAAGTGACCTTGAATAAAGATAAAAACAGGGGTCTGGGTAACATAGTGAAAATTGGGAGCATGTATTTTTCAATTAATGGGTATCTTTCTTGGGATAAAATATGGGAAAATGATGTAGTTATGATGCAATGGAATGGTTTGATAAAATAAATGAAAAAAGTATGTCTATTATGGAGGACATATAGATTAGCATTCAGAAAAAAATGTTTACCCAATGAATTCTTTATTAATTGGAAAAACTGCATATATGTTCAAGATTAAACCCAGTGAAAAGAGATGCATTTTATATGAATAAAGATGAAGGGAGGTTGGGGTTACTAAATCTAGTTGTTTATCCTGCTTTTTCAAACTTGTATAGAATATTAAATTGGGCAAATGAACAGAACAAGAAATTAATACTGAAAATGTTTAAATATATGTACAAAAATATCTGGAAGATTAGGATTATAAGAGAAAGAGAAAAAGAGTACATAAATGAAGGAATTAAAAATAATACAAATAAATAAATAATTAAAATAATACAGAAAATAAAAAGTAATCATATAGAGGAATATAGAAAGATGTGGTAAAATAATAAGCTAAAACAATACTATTAAGTAAATCCATGGAAAATTTACCAAAAGAAGTGATTAAGGCCACTAAGGTCAGGAAAACTTGGTGTACCAAGATAGTAGACTATCAGGATTTCCTGAGAATGGTGATAAAAAAGTTACCAGTAAAGGGGAATATGCCATATAAAAAGAAAGTTGAAATACTGCATTTATTTTGTGAAGAAGGAGAGGCAACAGAGCATGTTTTGGAAATGTTAAAGAGTGGAAAATTCTGTAAAAAGTTCTGTGAAGAAAATTGATTTAAGAATATTAATGATATAAACACGATAGCTATGAATATGATTATATATGGACCTTATAAGTTGTGTCTTTCTGCTTTTCCCAGTTAAGGGTCGCCACAGCGGAACTCCGGTCCGCTAATGATTGGCAGTTGACTTTTACGTGCGGAGTTGCCAGCCCTAACACACAACCTTCAACAAAGGTACGCTAATTCATGCATGTCTCCACACAGAAGATGCTCTAGCTGAGAGTCGAACCGGTTAGCGTCTTACTGGGAGGCGACAACGTTACTGCAGCACCACCACCGCGGAATATATGGACCTTATAAGAAGAAGAAGAAAAATTATATGGGGAGGGATTATTTTATGCAATATGGGTGTTTTGGAATGAAAGATTGAATGAAATTTTGTTTAATGGAAAATGGATGTTGGCAGATATATTGTGAAAAGTTAGGTTATGGTTGTGGTTAGGTTAGGTTATGGTTGTGGAAGAATGAGTGAGTGGCCAATTAAGGAGGAATAAGATTGAAGATTCTATAAGAAAAATGATAAACAGTAAGTGTGTGTGTGTGTGTGTGTGTGTGTGTGTGTGTATGTGTGTATGTGTGTATGTGTACACTTATATATATATATATATATATATATATATATATATATATATATATATGTATATATATATATATATATATATATATATATATATATATATATATATATATCACAGTACAGTGAGAAAGGGATGTATTTTCCTAACCGCACTGTACCACGATCCCTTTACATGAGCGAACGTTATATTTGCGAATGCACAGTCCATTCGCAAATATGATGTTGTAACCTGCACACATATGAAGTATTTGAACATCTGTTGTTCGAATACTTCATAGCCATCCAATTGCGCATCAACATTTCAATAGTAACCCATAAATATATACATATATATATATATATATATATATATATATATATATATATATATACATATATATGTGTGTGTGTGTGTGTGTGTGCGCGCGCGTGCATGAGCGCTTGTATGCACATTTTAAAAATATGTAAATAATTTGTTTATTTATGTTGTGTAAAATAAAGAATTCCTACTCTTTTTTGATAGGTGTCATGGGATCTTTTATATCCACCTGAGCTACCACCAACTCAAGCAGATGGGACCTCAGTTTAACATCTCATCAGAAGAGTGATGCACTCAGGAGTGTAACACCCCTCTTTATGCTGCAATGCAGTGAAAGCAATACATCTTCCTGGTTTGGGAATAGAACCTACAGCTTTCTGCCCCAAAGGCAGGAGTGAAATAATACAGACTGGAGTAGCCCAGTAATGCCAGTTATTAAACCTGATGGAAGTTTTAGGTTCTCCAACAACTTTAGGTAGCTGAATAGAATTTCAAAGTGTTAATGTTATCCAATACACAAAACTGATGACTTCACAGAGAACCAAACATCCAGACACTTGACTTGATGAAGAGATACTGGCAGATACTAGTTAGCCCCCCCACCCCCACCCCCACCCTACACAAAAGAAAACAGCTTTTGTAACCCCTGATAATATTTCATAACTCATTTTTAATATTGCCCTGTATGGAGCCCCAGTCACCTCTCTAATGGAGGCTAATGGATAAATTATTGAAGCATCACTCCCCATATACTGTGGCACATCTGGATGCTGTTCATTCATTCATTGGAATGGAAGTCTTATTTACCAAAAGTGCAAGAGACATGCAGGTATGACTGTAAATGCTACGGAAGGCAAACTGGATATGGTAGAAGCCTAGTGCTTAGAATACCTAATAGGAAAAGGGATAGAAGTACCACATCTTGAAAAAAACACACATAGTGGCCAAAAAAAAATAAGTTTTACCCTCCACATAATGACTGGTGAAGGCTTTTTATGGGCAAGTGGGGTACTATGGAAAGTATGCATTTAATTTTGGGACTATTGCCTGCCATTTGGCACCTCCTCCTTTCAAAGAGCAATTATCTGTTGAGACAGACAGAACATTTTATTTTATTTATTATATTTTATGCTTTCTTACAATTTGATAAGTGGGTGAGTGAGTTGGTCAGCTGACTCTTTTCAATCATGACATAACTACAGAATACAATAGTAATTTCAATAGGAGGCAAGACATGGTCCATTATGTCAATCACAGTATGCTAAAGAACACTTGCATAATACTTGTTTGAAGCATAGATCAGCAATCATTTAAGAATCAGTGTGATGCAAGTGGTAAAACATGGAGCAAGGTATAAGGAGTAAATTTTAAACCCAAGTTACAGTATTTACAAAATATATGTATAGTATAGTAAGAATAATATGAGATTGCTAAAAATTAATAATTAACCAGTGTCAAGAAAGCAGGTGCATATACATCTGTAGGGCAGATATTACTTATACTTTTTTAGTGTCTCGAATGTTTTAAAGTTTTTATTTTCAGTATGATGCTGAAATTTAACTAAATGAAAAAATAAGCTTTTAATGAATTAAAAAAGAGTATGTGTCCTGAATCTGTGATACTGACTCCTGATTTAAAAAAAGAGCTTACCCTAGACACTAACATGCTGGAGTAAGTTTGGGGTCAGTGTTATGCCAAAGCATTCAAGGTGAGGGACACTTTTTATAGCTATCTGTCTATCAGCAGAAAATTAAGCAAAGCAAAAAGCAGATATTGCAAGGCCGAAAGATAGTGCTGAGTTATAAAGTGGACTTTCTATTCTTTGTGGCACTGTTTGTTAGCAGGCTCTGCAGTTTTAGAACTGATGCTGCCTTACTTCAAAGGCTGAATAGGCAGCCTGATGGTAACATGAAGTCATGTGCATTGATCCTCCAACCATTTTAGTATGCAGTGGCACCCACAGACATAGAATACCCATAAACAAAATTCTGTGGAGGGGTCAAAGTTTTCTAATCCATCATTAGGAGACCAAAATCATTGGTTTGTGCTAGGAGTGCAGTAATGGTGGTATGCTGAATTTCAAAAAGGTGTATGTACCGTTAAAAAGGTGTATGTGCCTTTAAACGTGCCTTAGAAATGAAATGTTTATACAGAGTTATTCAGGAATACTGTATTAGCCAGTTTATAATGCACTGATTGTCAATTAATGTTGTTAAAAAAGAGGTTGTTATTTATGTGGATATTCAGAAATGTGAGCAGGAGCTTACCTGAAAGAACCTGGAGAAGTGGAATGGGACAACCCAATCACAGCTAACTTGTGAAGCATGCTCAGAGTAAAAACTCACCTGAAATGTGATTCTTAAACTAGACCCTGGTTGAAGCCAACAGATCGAGACTTTTAAAATGACAGCATGCATCCTAGAGGGGCTATGTGGACTGCAAAACTTAATGGAATGTAACCAGAAGTACTGGTTTGTTTTCATTTAAACAGCAAAGCCAAAAGGCCAAATATTTTGATTTTATTGTGTATGGATTATGTTATTATAATCCTTTGTTTAATATAAATTGGTGCCTTTTGTAGTTCATTTTATATAGATATACATATATATATATATATATATATATATATATATATATATACACACACACACACACACACACACACACACACACACACACGTAAAACTAAATATCTATCTATGTATATATTGCTCTCTCTCTCTCTCTCTATATATATATATATATATATATATATATATATATATATATATATATATATATATGTATTCTTCTTGTCATGCATTATATAAATTTCAGGAAAACATCTTCAAATCTGCTTTTATATCAAAATCACGTCTTCCAAATAAAAAATTGAAATATGTATTCTGCTTCTATATGAGAAAAAAAAGTTTTTATGGTTAAGGTGTTTACCTTACAGACACAAGGTGCTAGGTTTCATTCTCACATGGGGTGATTGGCTAAGCTTAAAATGGTCCACAAGGGCAGTTAGCCTAGTACTAATGTATGAACCTATTGTCAGTGAAGAAAATGACAGAAGTGGGAATCAGACATACAATTTATTGCTCAGAAAACTGGTTAATGTGCATGATGTACAGACAGTCACCAAACATGGCTAGGGGTGCTTTTAATTTATGAAAAGAAACATGAAGAGCGTTAACAAGGAATGAATGGGAAGTAGTTCTGAATCAAATTCTAAAACAGTATAAAATCAGTTGATAGTTCAGAAATCAAGCAGATAAAATCAGATTTTGTTTTGTATAGAAAATAATTGAGCTACATATCTGACAAGTGGACTTTATCCCATTTGTTAATTGTATCTATTTATAGGGCCCATGGACCTGATGCTGTTTTAATGGCAGAGGGAAATCGACCAGCAGAGCTGTCACAGTCTCAGATGTTGCATATCGCTCAGCAGATTGCATCAGGAATGGTTTACCTCGCATCCCAACACTTTGTGCACAGGGATTTGGCCACTAGAAACTGTCTTGTAGGAGAAAACCTTCTCGTGAAGATCGGAGACTTTGGAATGTCAAGGGATGTTTACAGCACTGACTACTACCGGGTAAGTAACTTCTCTTTTCTGAAAAAAACCCTTTTCTATCTCTCTTCAATTCACTTAAACTGGAACAGCATTTACGTCTGTATTGTAAATATTAAGAACTTGCTGTAGTTAGTCGTATGTTGTATTTTGCCATTTAGCTTGACAAAAGCATCACATTGTGTGCTCATGTTGTGTATTGAAAGAAGCTGCATTTATACATTACAACTGATGTACAACACTCATAAACTCAAACTTTACTCCGTCACATATTGCCTAAACAGAGGCGATCTCTGCCTAACATACAAAACTATGTCAAACCCAGAGCTGTTGGACATGCTCCACTTAAAGAAATCCCAATCCGTCTGAGCTACATGCTCTAGGGACCTAAACCTTGCCACCACAATAAACAGAACATGCTGGAGGGATAGATTCCTGTCCCACACACTTCCTATACTCTGGAACAAACTACCTATCTATATCAAACAAAGCTCCTAATTAGCACTCTTCAAGAAAAATCTTGATGATTGGATGGGGAATAGGAAATTCACCCCGGGGAGGGGGACAGGAAAATATTTTTTTTGGGTGGTGAAAGCCAGGGTACCTTTTTGGCTAGGCTTGTATAGGCCCTAGTGCCAATAGCCTAGTACCTACCTATGAACCTATGAACCTATAATTTCTGCAATAAAACAAATAGGAATGTTCTGATAAACACATGAAGCAGAAACAAGCCTCTGGAAGTAATCATCATCATTTACATGTAAACAGATTGGAGGTGCTATAACAGTGTAGGCAGGATAATGTTGGATAGTACAGGAGAGATGTTTATCAGATAGCAGACAGAGGACATGTGATCAATGTGCAGATGTTTGCATGACAGATTAGCAATGACAGTGTGATACAAGCAGAGGATTCCATAATGACCGACACATTGCAAAGAAAAGAATGATGGTTTAGACTTAGCGATATGACACATTCCACGGATTGTCTCAAAGGTTCAACACAACGAATGGTAAAATGCTAGCAAAACAAAAAAAAAAACATAATCTTCAAAATATTATTATTAAAATTTAAGTATACCTGACATTCTTACAAGTAAAACATTTTCTGATGGTTAAATGGCAACTCTAAGAAGAAGATACAAGTCACAAATTAAGAAGTATCACAACTCTAGACTGCTGTTTCTGTATAAAATTGGTTTATAAAATACACAGTTGTCTCTGGATGCATTTATGCATTTAAAAGAAGAAATTTTTTAAGGGGTGTAAGGGAAGAAATGAATGAATGAAGATGCAAATGATAGCACACACACTTACCAGTGAAGGAATACACATAACAACATAAGCACATCCAGGTATTAAAACTGATGCCAGCCAATGTCCACATACTTTACTTTTCCATGTAATAGCTGTGAACAGATAGTATCAGACATACACAGCCACAAAGCAAATGACTCATACCTACAGTAATGTCAAGGTACGTGTGGAACAAATGTGTAAGAAGATAAACATAACTGATATACCTGCATACTGTTAATCATAAATGTACTCAATCAGAGCCTGTGTGAGGTGTTCACCAATGGCATTATTGGCTTATAGGAATGGTATATGCAATATACAGCAATGAACTGCACACAATAACTGGTATCAAGCCAGTAACCTACCCACTGTACACAAAACAGTCAACAGGATAATTATATCAACAGTTTCACAAGTAGACCAATAAGCAGGAATGCAATATCAGTGATTTGAATGCATGACTTATAATGCTAACTGAAAAAAATCCTTCTGAAATGAGCATGTACAAAAACATCTGAAATATTCTTTTTTTCAAAAACATTTTTATTTTGTTTTCATTATAAACATATGCTGATTTACATATAACAAATACAATAAAACAATAACAAATCAATTTACAATAGTTCCATTTATCCATGATAAACAATCATTTTATCCATGAGAAGTTATCAGCATTTGTTCAAAAGGTTTTCAAATTTTTGCCATGCTATTTTTTATGAGTAATGTTATGAGTTCTATAACAAATGGTTTGCAGTTCTTTTTTACAAACAACTTTTGCTAAATTAATAAAATCTTTAAACATCAAATCTTGTTTATTTTTCCAGTTCAAAGTAATAACTTTTCTGGCAATTGCAAGAACTGACCAGAGTAATTGAATCTGAGATTTAGGTATCACATTAGGTATAGGAACATTGAATATGATAAGTGAGTTAGAAATATGACAGTTATCAGACCATAAAGCATTTATAAAATATCTGAAGTCTTTCCAGTATAGAACAACATTTCTACATTCAATGAACATGTGAACCCATTTGGCCTCTAATAATTCATCACATTTACAACATTTACTTTTACTGCTTTTGAGTATAAGATGTATTTTATGTGGACTATAGAAACTCCTATTCATAAATTTCCATGTATACAATCTCCAATATAATGAAGAAGTGTTACCATATGTATAATTCAATAACAATTTTTTGGATTCATCAGATATTTGTTCTCCATTAATCTTTACATAGTATTTCCAAAAATCTGAGTCAAACTTTAGAGGGTCTTCTCTTGTATCTTATAGATAGGTGAGATGCTTATTTTTTGATTATCTGTCTTTTCAAGACACCTAATAAAAAGCTGGATCAAACTAGATATAGATTCAGTCTCTAGGTTGATTGATACTCTCATTTTGTTTTCTATAAACTGCCATAATGAGTATAAACAACCAACTGCCTTGACTATTATCAAAACTGCATAAAAGAGAGTTTAGTGGTTTAATACTCTTATTTTCAATAAACTGATGCCAGAATATCAAGTTATTTTCCTTTAAATTTTGCATTGCATTGATGTTGAAATAATCTAGGCAATCAGGGGAGTATACTATAGGGAATATAAGAAATAGGAATTGTTTAATGTTGTAATTACAATCAATTATATTTTTAAAGTTATTAAATATTTGATTAATGCCTTTAGAAAAATGATCAAACTTCTTATTAAATAAACAAAATTCACGTAAAAGCCAATGAATTCTACTTCTTCCATATTGTTCCTTAAATTGATTTTCTATAGTTCTGATATCAGTTATATGAATATCATGTATTGTTTTCCAGCCAGATATATAGGTAGGTGTGACCCAATGTAATATTACATTAATTATAAGTGATTTGGAATAAAGATCTAAGCTAGGGAATGCAATCACATTACTGTTCCAAGCTCTAATGTGCCATGTATATCCAATCCTAGGTTTTAAGGGGAACCATAAAAATTTAAGTACCATGGAATCTAATTTTTTAAATAAGTTTTTGGGAGGGGGTAGTATCAATGACTGTATATGAAACAAAGTTTTAGGTAAAATTATCATTTTAATTAAAGAGAGCCTATCCTCCACTGTGAAGAACATTTTATTCCATCTTTTGATTAGTTTACTAATGGTGGTTATTAAATTATTGTAGTTTAGTTTAACAGACTGACAGCCAAATATTCTAATACATCATTCTCCCAATTAAACAGGCTATTCTCTCTTAGGGTTTTGTTGATGTATTTGTTAATTAGTAATCTTTTGGATTTATTATGATTACATTTAAGCCCTGAAATTATTTCAAACTTGCTTAAGGTATTTATAAAATCATACAAAGAACCATCAATATCACCCAACGTTAACAACATATCATCAGCAAATAATTGTATCTTAGGACAATAGTTCTTAGTAATTTGAAAGCCTCTTATATTTTGCTTGTTTCTGATATATGTATCAAAAGGTTCCATTGAAAGAGCAAACAATAATGGTGACAAAGGACAACCTTGTCTAGTTCCCTTGAGGATTTCTAGTGGTGAGGATAGACATGATCCGATTTTCAGATAAGCTTGTGCCCCATTGTAAATTTTCATTAATAAGCTGACAAAATTTGAGGAGAATTCAAAACCAATCAGAATTCTTTGTAGATAAGACCAACTAATAGAATCAAAGCCTTTTCTATGTCTAGGCTGATAATAGTTGGGTTTTTTTTGTATTTGCATGCAATGTCTATTAATGATAGTAATTTAATAATGTTATCTTGCACTTTTCTATGAAGAAGGAACCCTGTCTGATCATTATTGTTCAAACCATTAATATTTAATGATAAACATTTATAAGCCATTGACTATAATGTGTATGTTATTACTAACTGAAAGACCTTTCTTCCGTGTTGACTTGAAATCTACTGAAAACTTACTTATCATGGATAATGTGTATTAAGCACTACTTTCAAAAACCCCAAACTATTTACAAACACATAATGAAACATAACGTTTCTGGTTTAGTTAAAAACTTAAGTAAATCATCCATCCACCACCTCTCCAATACCAAATGACAAAAATTATCCATCTCTGCTTAGAATATAGTAGACTTTCGGCTTTTCCCGGTTAGGGGTCACCACAGCGGAACTCCGGTCCACTCATGATTGGCAGGGGGTTTTTACAGTGCCAAGTTGCCAGTCTGATGCCCAATTTTCACCGGAGGCATACCCATTCATGCTAGCAACTACCTACATGTCTTTAACGTCACTCGACCTAGGGGAGAACATGCAGACTCCACACAGGAAAACCTCTTGCTGTGAAGCAACAATGCTAACCGCTGCACCACCATGGCTTCCTGCTTAGAATATAGTATAAAAACAAAAAAGACAAGCATTATGAAAGCAACTAAAGAAATCTGAATCCATGAAATATATGCTAGAATGAGAGTGCCCAATATATCTGAGGCTATATGAATATGTCACATATGATAATAGCACCTCTAATACGTAGAAATGCCAGAAATGCACATCAGATCAAAGTATGCATAAACATTAGAAGCTGAAGGTTAAGAAGATTGTCATTATTTCCAAAACTTTTCAAGAAACATCAGATAATTTAACCATAACCATTTTTTCAGTCATGTAACACTTTTCATGTAAGGCTCTATTAAATATATATATATATATATATATATATATATATATATATATATATATATATATATATATAATCTGAACAGATGTTCGACTGCATCTTTCACCGAATCCCAATTTGGTGAGCATACTTGCATGTAAGTGCTCTTCACTGAAGCAGCACTTTTGCATAAGTACGCTTGTTGTTCTGGTCATACTACGGTGTGGTAAGGGAAAATTCCCTTTTCCCCACTGTAGTGCAACCTCGGAGTGAGAATATTAAAATAGGGGGGTGTGGGGAGTGCAGGGGGCTTGCCCCCCTGCATTCAAGTAGATTTTGTGTTTTTTTAACATACTTTAATGAAAGCGCTTTTTCGATGAAAGCGCTTTCATTAAAGTGTGTTTGGTGGTAATGGATTTGGGCTTTTGATCTTTCGATCAAAAGTCCTAGATATATATATATATATATATATATATATATATATATATAAAAAAATATGTATTATGACATAACTATTATATTTTGCAATTATACACTTATTATTCATATGTATTAACAATATCTATGTTTACGTTTTTCATCCGAAAGGGGGGAGAGAAAAAGAGAGAGAGAGAGAGAGAGAGAGAGAGAGAAAAAAAGGGGCCTCACAACCCTCTGTTTAGTTACTAAAGATTTAGTTATATAACATGAGTCTGATGTTAATATGCCTAATTCACTTGATGTCATTTAGTTACTAATAGTGTCACTGAATCTGCAGAATGTATTCATCTATAAGAAAACATAGGCATTTTCAAAGGAGTTAAACACTTTTATCAGAACTAATTATTTACCATTTAAAGTATCTAGTGAAGGATAACAGAATTTCAAGAGAAAAGAATTCTAGGTACAACAATTTAACAGGTTCAAAAGGTCAAATTATGTCATCACTATTGTTTCCTCAAGCTGCAGCTTCATAGACTTGTATCTAAGAGAGAGAGAGAGAGAAAAAAAAGGAACCTAGTATATATATATATATATATATATATATATATATATATATATATACATACATATATATATATATATATATATATATATATATGTATATATATATATCTTCTTCTTCTTCTTTTGTCTGCCCCCATAAGGGGTTGCCACAGGAGATCAACCATTTCCATTTCTTCCTGACCTCTGCATCTTGCTCTGTCACACCAACCACCTGCATGTCCTATCTCACCACATCCATAAACCTTATCTTAGACCTCCCTCTTTTCCTGTTACCTGGCAGCTTCATCCTTAGCATCTTTTTCCCAATATACTCTGCATTCCTCCTCAGCACATGTCCAAATCAACATAATCTTGCCTCTCTGGTTTTGTCTCTAAACCTTCCAACCTGGGCTGACCCTCTAATATACTTATTCCTAATCCTGTCCATCCTCGTCACACCCAGTGCAAATCTTAACACCTTCAACTCTACCACATCAAGCTCTGACTCCTGCCTTTCTGTCAATGCCACTGTCTCCAACCCATAAAACATAGCTGGTCTAACTACCCTCTTGTAGACCTTCCCTTTCACTCTTACTGGTACACGTCTGTCACAAATCACTCCTGACACTCTTCTCCAGCAACTCCATCCTGCCTGTACTCTCTTCTTCACCTCTCTTCCACACTCATCATTAATCTGAACTGTTGATCCCAAGTACTTAAACTCATCCACCTTTGCCACCTCTACTCCCTGCATCCTCACCATTCCTCTATCCTCTCTCTCATTCACACAGATATATTCTGTCTTAGTCCTGCTGACCTTCATTCCTCTTCTCTCTAGTGCATATCTCCTCCTCTTCAGGGTCTCCTCCACCTGTTCCCTACTCTCACTACAGATCACAATGTCATCTGCAAACATCATAGTCCACGGGACTACTGTCTGATCTCATCTGTCAACCTGTCCATCACCATTGCAAATAAGAAAGGGCTCAGAGCTGATCCTTGTTGTAATCCCACCTCCACCTTAAATGCATTTGTCACTCCCACCGCAGACCTCACTGCTGTCACATTACCCTCGTACATATCCTGTACCACTGTTACATACTTCTCTGACACTTCCAACTTCCTCATACAATACCACAACTCCTCTCTAGGCACCCTGTCATATGCTTTCTCTAAATCCACAAAGACACAATGCAACTCCTTCTGACCTTCTCTGTACTTCTCCATGAACACTCTCAGAACAAACATCGCATCTGTAGTTATATATATATATATATATATATATATATATATATATATATTTAGAGGAAGATCCATAACTCCGAACACCTAATGGTCGAACCACTATGTTCATAGTTACAGAACTTCAAGTATGTAAAAAAAAATAACTACACAATGGACAAAACAATAACTTATTGTAAGCAGGGGGGCAAGCCCCACTGCACTCCCCCACACCCTCGCTACTTAAATATACCAACTCTGATAGGAACCCTATATATATATATATATATATATATATATATATATATATATATATATATATATATATATAAAACTTATATTTAGCTATCTATAAAATACCATTAATGTACTGTATTAATGTTTAAATGTATCTAAACAAAGAGTCTAAAACATCTAGTTAGAAACACTAGTCAGAAACACCTTGTTACCCTAGCACTGACCCGCTAGGAAAATGCACTTTGGTATTAAGTCAAATTATACTATTACTGAAGAATTAGAAGACATATATCATTTGTAGTTATTTATAAGGGAAAAGTATGTAAAGTACTTATAATGGGGAAAAGAGAGAAAAGGAACATCGGTAACAAAAAAGAATAGGAAGAAAGAAGAGAGAGAGAAATGTTATTTAAATACTTAGTACTATATGTAATTAGAAGAAGTAGCTATAGAAAGGAAAAGAGAATGTTAATAATAAAAATGATTCACATTACCTTACTGCATAGAGACTTTCCAGAATCAAATATATTATGATTCATAAAACAAAGCATTAAATTTATTCATTTGTCCTTTAGTTTTTTTAGTTTTGCTTGCTCCTTCCTTCACAGACCATCCATTTTTTGTTGCCAAGCTCTTCAAACTCTGGGATGACCATTCCATTTCTTCTATGTCTGGTAGTATTTTCTTCTTTTGGATAAATTCTTCTGTTTCTTGTAGGGAATCAAAGATCTTCACTCCTTTTGGCAAGGTGATTTTTATTCTTGCAGGAAAAAAAATGAGTTTTAATATTGGCTTTTTTCAAGGACTTAATTAAAGGAACACACTCCTTTCTTCTGGATATGACTGTAAAGGTATAGTCATTGTCAAAACAAATATTTTTTTTACCCATCTTGATAGAGGAATTAGTCCAAACTGATTTCAGCAGTAAGTGCTTGTCTTGCGAGGAATGAAATCTAACTATTATAGACCTGAGGTTAGATGAACTCAGAGATGAAGCTGGAGTTGCCAGGGACCAATGAGTCCTCTCAATTCCAGAAGAGAGGGATTCAGGCATGTTTAGTGCTGATGAAAACCACTTATTGAGGAACTGAATCATGTTAGCACCCTCTTCTTTCTTAGGAATTCCATATATTCTTATGTTATTCCTCCTTGAACTACTTTCAAGGTCTTCCAGTTTCTCAATCAGCCTGGTGTTTTGTTTCAGAAGAAATTCATTGTGATGCTCATTTTCTGTCACTCTAGTATCTAGGTCAGTTACTGTTTCATCTAAGGCAAGAATCTGTTTGGATTGTTTTTTTACTATTCCATTTAGAAGGGCCAGCTGTTTACTGCATTCTTGTTTGATAATATTCATTTTGTTTTCGAATTTGTCCAGTTTTAGTGACGGCTCTTATTTTTTTGTTATTATAAGATGTAGTTCTTTCTTCACTGCCCTCTCCAGGTGTGGGCTCTTTGAGTTGCTCATCTTGAGATCTCAAGTTGAAAAATTCTTGACAGCAATAATTAAAATATTCTCTTGACTATGTATTAATTTTTAGAAAATAATAAAGAATCTATGTTAATCCAACTGTTAGTCTACTTTTAGTTAGATTTTTCTAAAAATTAAAGTATATTTCCTGTCAAGATAATAAAATCTAAGCAGAGCTATTGATTTCTGCTACTATCAGACTGGCATCCTGGCCACACCTCTCATCAGAAATATTCTTATGTAATACATGTGCATAAAATCAACATACTGACAAAAGACTCTCTTAGTTATCCACTCTGTGCATCAGACATGCATGCAGCCCTAAGTCAAACTCAAATGAACAAAGGAGGGCATGGCGCAGTCATCATCGCTTGTACAGGGTGGTAGTGGGGGGCAATAGGACATGGCTGATACCAAAGTAGTGAGTGTGTATTACTCAGAAACACAGAGTATTCAGGAAAGTAGGAAATATCTCAGCGCTACTAGCAGTAGATGTATCACAACCAATATTAAGAGTTTTCTTAGCTTGCATGTGTGTGTGTTGGTATGGGCAGTTTTTGTGAAGTGTGTATGTGTGTGTGCATGTGTGTGTGTGTGTGTGTGTGTGTGTGTGTGTGTGTGTGTGTGTGTGTGTGTGTCTGTGTGTGGGCATGTGTGCGTGTGTGACTGTGTGCGTGTGTGTGTGTTTTTTCCATTTTTAATTTCTCCAAGTCATTTGGGTTTCTAATACCATGACAGGAATGGACCCCATTCCTAAGTCAAAGTACGATTAAAGTTCATGAAATTAGTATTGTTTCACTCTTTGATGTTAGCCAAAAGTGCTCTTCGCAGCAACCGCAATGTGCCCAGTAATGACTCCTTCTGCAATTCGTATGGTGTTACATGGGGTCTATATTATAACATTGAAGTCTTACAACTTTAAATGTTATAATATCGAACCCAGTAGAGCGAAACACCAGAAAACCGAACAGTCAGAATAGCAAATTTTTTCCCAGGGAAAAAAGTTGCTGTTCCGACAAACATACACACAACACAAGCACACCAAAAATAAATAATACACACACACACACACACACACACACTTCACAAAACCCTACACTAAACCATGCATACACCACTAGCTATCCACTTACCTTAACCCAACCCTAACCCTAAGGTCCATCACTATCGCACACTCACCTTACCCGCTCCCTAACCCTAACTCACCTACCCCCACCCTAACCCTCATGTCCACACAATCGCACACTTAACTGACCTGCGCCCTAACATTAACTCACCTAACCCATGCCCAATCACACACTCACCTTCGTTCGCACACTTACCTTAACCCGGTCCGTAATCTTTGCTCCACAGTCGAGGAAATAGCAAAGCTGCAGAATCGGCCCACCAAATACTTTCCCTAGGAAAGTATTCGGTGTTCTGCAGCTTCGCTATTTCCAGCGTCATTTATCATGCTTGATATTATAACATTCGAAGTTGTAAGACTTCGATGTTATAATATAGACCCGTTACATGAATTGGTAACATATCTAAATACAATTGTAAATTCTTTTTTATAAGACCAGTCGTTCCTACTACTATTGAAACAGTCAGGGTATCTTTGTTCCACATGGCTCTCATTTCTGCCTGCAGATCAAGGTATTGTATGACTTTGTGTGTGTGTGTGTGTGTGTGTGTGTGTGTGTGTGTGTGTGTGTGTGTGTGTGTGTGTGTGTGTGTGTGTCTCTGCATGAGCACAATCAAGCTCTGTGCTAGCACTATGTCCTGTCATGTCAGACAGGTGTCAGCCATGCAAGGTACAGTTGTGAGTCCAGTGGTATTGCTCCCAACCACATGAACACCCTCTGGCAGGATTTATACTGCCACTTCTGCATCCCCAATTTGAAGTGGGGATGCAACCTGAACATGAGCAATGTCTGCTGGATGACCTCACTTCATGACTACATCCAGGACCACAATCCAGTGGAATTCCATGTCTGGGTGTGGACACCTCAATAACTGATGGAGGAGTGGATGTAGTACCACTATAGGAGCAGGATCTGGCACAGCCACCTCAGCTAACACCAGAGGATGCTGCTGCTCTGTGGATACATAAATGGTGACCCTTCCCTAGCAGATGTTCCATTACAGACACTGTTTGATCCAACCTGTCCCTCATCCTATACAGGGAGTCACCCACATAGTTGAGGCAGTCACACACATCAGAATGCACCACATTTGGGGGAATCACACTTTCTTTTCAAATGCCCTGGTGGAACATGCCTCTATGACAGCCCTATATATACATCTGGTAGAACATAATGACACACCAATATCAAGATGAGGGTGGACAGTAAGCCTCCTCCAAGCACTTCTAGCAATGCCCCTGTGTGGAACCACTCCCACACAATGGCTATAGGCAAACTCAACCAGATCTGCAACTGGAGTAAGCACACTACTCTGATCAACTGTTTCACCCTCAACCTGTCCTATATGTGATGGCTCAGTGGAATGAGAATGCACAGACATATTGACTGTGTCTGAAATAAGGCCAGGGGAAGTTTGAGCCACAACCTCAGTGTCAAACTGAACTTCTGCCCATTCTGACTGTGCCTTAATACCACCCACATCATCAGAGGCTATCAGTACTCTGACATATGGTGGTACAAGTTGTACACTGCCACTGTCAGGGTCACCTGTGATAATAACCAACAAACACAAAAAGGAGAGAAGTAGTGACTGGAAATTATCCAAACCATGTTCTAAACACTCAAGTTAAACAAGTTCAGATGCTAGAGGAATTCAATTCTTACTCTTTCCTCATCCTTACAGCTAACTAATGGTTATTACTCACGTAAGAAAGTTTGTGCTTATCATGTGCAGGTGGTCTTTCAGATGGTAATTCTGGTTTCCCTAGAAAAACAGAAAGGCAGTGGAAAGAAGGGTATTAAGCATCACAATGCAAATGGCAAAAGGTCATGCGAATAATGCTCTTGCCTATCTTCATCTTAAGAAATATTTCAGAATCAGTCAGACTGACCATCCCCCCATAGTACAATCTGTATTGGACTCTGTCTCTTTTAAGCCATACATCTCAATGTTTACAGATATATCAGAAGTATACAACTATTAACACAAAAAGATGTCAGCAAAGACTTTTGTATAGCATAACCGGAACTTCTTCTTGGGACATGCTTGGATTGTCATCCACAT
Source organism: Protopterus annectens (assembly GCF_019279795.1). Classification (NCBI taxonomy): domain Eukaryota; kingdom Metazoa; phylum Chordata; order Ceratodontiformes; family Protopteridae; genus Protopterus; species Protopterus annectens. The sequence goes on from NC_056728.1 coordinate 485,459,520, forward strand.
CAGCACCAACAGGAGTCTGCGTGAAACCTCTGCTGAGTTGTTGGGATGTTTGAAAATAGACAGGAACTTTTCAGTTTCAGTGAGTGGATGTTTGGTAGCAGGAGCACACCCTATAGTCATCTCTTCACATGCTAACACAGCTGCCCTCCTGTGTGACACTGTAATCATATCAGTGGCATGGTGCCACACCTGATTACAGTTTCTAATGTCAGTAACCACATGCTGACATATGCTTTTTCTGCCAGACGTATCACGTCTGCTTCTGCCAAGCAGGAATGATGTATGACAGTGGTTCATATTGACTGGTGCCTTGAGTGGAACAGATGGTCTGGGTGCCATAATCCTGGATGACATGAAACAGAAAAAAGACAAAACACATTTGTAGCACATAGTGAAATTGTTGTACTCAAATAAAATCTGTGTATCCTTCCTCAATACATAGCATTTGAACACACAATGCTCATCTCAAACTACAGACAAGCTATGGGAGGCCATCCAACCACTCCCCAAAAAATTGTAATACCTTACATTAAATCCATTCTGGTAACATTTCTGTAATGAGGACAGCAGTTGTGTAACCAGTAGTAATATCAACAAACAGGCAAAAATTCAAAAAGTAGAAATAGCAAGACAATTTTCCTTGGTCTCTTCATTGTTGTGGTAATCGCCAGCTGGCATCTGAGAAGCCAAACACATCTTTTAGCTACACATATACAACTTCCTTGAAGGTAATAATAAACACAATAAACTTGTCTGCAGTAAACCATACCATTCATTGACAGATTTTGAAAGCACAGCAATAACTGACATATCTGCAGTATAGCAACAGTGAATGAAAAAAATGCATAAAGATACAAAACATTTTCTGTTTCATATTGAACTACATTCCAAATATGAAAAGGTAAGCAGTTTATGAAGAGGACAAACATGCCTTATGAAAGAATGCAGCAATTTGTAGAAAAAAAACTCCTCCAAGTAAATACCAGCAATGGTCTGTCTCTGTCAAATCATTCTCTTATCCTTCCACTTCCATAGCTATGCCATTACCTTTATATAGTGTAGATGTAGCCCTCTGAGCACTGTGAAGATGCAAATGAGGTGGTAAATCATTAGCATTCCCAGATATCAAAAATCTTACTTGGTGTAGGTGAGGGAAACATCATGTAAGTAGCTACATGAGTGCATGTGCATACCTGCTTAGCAAAGCACAAACGGGGCTCACAGGTAATGGAAAAAGGGAAACATTTAATTTCCATACTATTCACTAGTGCAAAGATTCATGACACCATTATATGGTTTTTGTAATCAGTGAGTGAAGTGCACCTGATATTTATCTCTTTCTTTCTGTGTCAAAAGCTGTAAATGAAATGACTTTGGACTTTGGGTTCAAATCCATACTGTGTGAAGGGAATCTGGAAATTATTACTCAATTTTTAATTATTTTTTTATTTATTTTATTTTACATTTGTTTACCGGGAAAGTCCGACAGGACACAGATCCATTTTCAATGGAAGTCCGGAGAGAAAAACTTCAATAACAATGCATACAAGAAAAAATAGCATACATAAAGAAATGTTACACCCATATAAACATACAATAAAATATAGATTAACAAATTCTTAAAAGAGACAATTAGTAAAGTACATAGGTTAACATTATTCAGGATTACAACAGCAAGAACTATATAATTTTTTTAATGGTAATAATGTATATCTGAGTAAGATATTCAGTTGAGGTGACAGGTAGTGTTTGCCTGTAATTATAAATACTTGTAGTATTTTAGTAAAGTAATCATCAGTATCATCAGGTTATTAAACTTAACAGGGAAAAAGAAATCAGGGGACCCTTAGTAGAATCTTTGCAACAGGGTAATGGTAAGAATTAACCTGGGGACTAGCATGAGCAAAACCAACTGTTTAAAAAGTTGGTTTTCAGGAGTATTTTAAATTGAATAGTAGCAGTAGTAGAGGTTATTTGGCTTGGTAGTGCATTCCAGATTCTGACAATGGTGCAAGCAAAGATAGATTTACCAGCATCATTTTTATATTTGTTGACATTTAAGATTTCAAAAATTCAAGATTTATGACTTACTCTCATCACGACTTCATATTCTGTTTTCTTCTGCTTCTTGCCTTCTCCACTTGCACATTGCTAAACAGTGCACAATGTAGCTTACCTCCTTAAGGAAAAAATTGAAAATGTTATTTGGACAGCCTCCAGTAGTGCAAACAGGCATAGTTGTGATGTGCAGCCATCAACAGTCTGGACAGTACTGAGTATAGGACATCCAACTGCTGTGTAGCTGTCTCTGTGTCACAAGTTATAAGTGCAGTGACCTTAGCGACAGAACACAGGTGATCCAGGGTTCAAATGTAGCTATCACTTATTTTTTACAAAGGGTATCAGAATGCAACTTCTTACAACACTCTGATTAGGAAGGTAACATTACATACAAATGGCTATCATAAATATGTTGATTACAAAAAATGTATCAGTAAGCTTTGATACCTACACTTTTCTAGGTAACATATCTCATTAACGGCTTACTTATGAAACCCAGCTGATTGTTTGTGAAATTGTTTAATCATGACAGTTATGACAATTAATTAAAAATGCACTTTTGTATCTATGATGAGAACATACTTTAGTAAAAATCATCTTGACTCCTTACATAGCCCAACTATGGGTTTAAGACAGTATGGACTGTGAAATATGTGTATTACTCACCTCATGAAAGCCCACCTGAAATATATTTACAAACAGTAATATTGCCTCCGGCATGGGAATGCAGTTGCCAGGAGTTCTGAGCGGATCTCCGGTTGGCCAGAGATAGCAGGTTACAATGTCGTTGGAGTGCGAACAGAAAGTCACAGATATACAGGCCTATCTAAAGTATATCAATGCATTATATCTATAATGACCATGGTTAAAAGCGAGTTCTCCTGAGGCACTGAGAAATAATAACTTGGTTTGAATGCATGCATTCTTTATTTCATAGGTTTGATTCCCATCTTGTAAAACTAGTGTGCAACTACCAGGTCATCCTATTTAACCTTCCAAACACAAAATGTTACAATGAAAGGCATTAAGCATGTGAGTGTTGTCCACTGGAAAAACTGTGAATAGGTTGAGTATCACACATGGCAATTATCACTGCCATGTTTCACACCTTCATGGTTGTTTTTTTTTAATCCTGCCTCATTGTCTGGCAATGGATTGTAATTATATGCAGTATCAGAATACTGAAATAAATAGTTGGATTTATAATCATAGCAGTGCAGTTGATTAATGATACAACAGAGTAAGATCTTCCCATCATACCTGGATGTAACAAAGGTGTATAAAAAGGATAATTGTATATGTGCATGTAGTAAAATTATATAGTTCTATGACTTTCCACCCCTTCTCTCTCTCATTTTGTTAAATATTTTCTATGGCGTAAAAATGTTCTGTTGTCAGATATTTCTGCTTACAAAAAAATGACATTCACAACAGAGAGGTAGACGGACCCCTACAGGTCAGCCCATTGCAATACTGACACCCAACACTTCAAGGTTCCAACCTGTCAGAGCTGTCTTCACAACCCCTGCCATACCTGCTCCATCTGTGTCAGGTAGGTCTGCCTTGAGTGCTGGAGCACTGCACCCTCTGGGAGTAGCAATAGTGAAGATGGTGAGCTGACAGTACTGGTGGAGGGCATCATGGAATGGGGCATCAGTGCAAGATGATGGGATGGTGAGCACTGGCACAGGAAACTGTTATTACAGTTAAGAGGGAAAGGACTTTATTCTCACTATTCTCTGGCTTGATGTGAATGTGCCTTTGATGTCCCCTACCTATCCGCAATCATGTTCTCCAACCTTTTGTGTCCATCACCATCCCTGTCTGTATTGGAAACAGTTACTCTAACAGTTTTTTTTTTTACTACTGGTTGTAAGAAAGTGCAACTTTCTCTGTGTAGTGCTGACATAAATCAATTGTCTGAAGATTGATTTTTGGCATAGCATCAAGGGTTCGATTCCAGATGTATGTCACGTTATTTCTTATTGCAATGTTATACTTGTATGATAGTTTCATGTCATACATCTTAATTTTTATCCGGTTATAAACTTTAATGAATAGATTTTGAATACTGCTGCAAAAAAAGCATCCTAACCTAATGATCCATGACTGTTTCATTGTCCATCCTGTGTTTTAGAAGTTTGTGGGTCTCATGTACACAGCATCATGTAAAACAGGTACATGTCAATCTCATTTCTGCAATATGCATTAATGACAACATAGCTGACCTAAGTCAGCAGTATGTATGTGTTGTTTTTTTCAAACACCTTTATTGAATTATCACTTATGACATAGGTAATTTACGTTCATATAAAAGTAATCATACTATAATTAACATAACAGACATTTTACTTCACATATATTGCTATATATCATATAACCTAAGCAACATTGCATAAATTATTCAATTCCTGCCTTTTTTTAAACAAAGCAAACACACCAACCAATGAGGATAAAAGTATGTTGTTGTAAAAAAGTATCAAATATATCAAGGCAAATACCACGTAGACTCGCACGGTGATACTCATAAACTTTAATATCTGCATAATCTGCATAATTTAACTTAAACAGCTGAGGTTCAGTGGATAGCGAACCTTCAGGCTGATAAAGCTCTTGGATTGAATGGAATGCTTCCAATTAAACCAATTTTGAAGGGGAGGAGGCTCAAATGATAGCTCTGATTGATCACTGAGTATCTTTAGATAGTACGAGATTAATGTTAAGGAGCTCAGAAGCATTTATTCCAAAAGCACTAATCCACAAGTTTTATGTTTTTTTTTTTAGTTTTTTAGCCATTTTATGTACATTTAGATATTAAAGTTTATGCATATCACCATGCGAGTCACGTTGTATTTGCCTTGATATTTTTTTAAACAAGAAACATCTTTATTAAATCATCATTTAGTACATACACAATCATACATTTACATAAATGAAAACAAACCACGCTGACACAATCCTAATTGCAAGCATTTTACATCACAAACCATAGTGACACACTTCCAGTTGCAGACATTATACATCACTTATAATCTTGCACTTTCTCCTTCATATCAACAATTATGAGTTAAATATGGCTTTGCACATAAACTTCAACATCATAATATCTTCTCTGACACAGAATGAGAAATGAATCACTTGTACTCCACAATGGTACACTTTAGAAGTCAGACTTCAATGTCACTTGCATCTAAATTGTGTAACTAGATAAGCATGGGGTTCTAATCTCACAGGACTCAACTTGTGCATATCCATTGTATGGGTTCTGTATAGAGTCATGTAAATATGACCTTGTCTACTGCTGGCCTCACTGAAATAGCAGCCTGGAGAAACCTTTACACTGCAGGTTGAGTCCACAGCAGTGTCAGATCATTCTCCCAACATCATCTTCTCTGCAAGACAATGCTAATGTCAGACTTCTGCAATGGTGCTTGAGTTAATATTGAGCCCTCTAGATTGGGTAACTAGATAGGTAGGGCTTTCTAATCTCACAGCAGTCAATGTGTGGATTATATACAGAGTAATGTAAATATGACCATACATACTGTTGCCTCACTGAAATAGCCTTCTGGAGAAACTTTTGCACTGCAGGGTGAGTCCTAATTAATGTCAGGCCCTTCTCCCAACATCATGTTCTTTGCAAAATAATGATGATGTCATCCTCTATACACTACACTTTCACACTATAGAAAGCAGACTTCTATAATGGCACTTCTGTTAAGTACTGTGTCCTCCAGACTGTATAACAAGATAAGTAGAGGATTCTAATCTTACAATAACTAACTTTTGTGTCATGGTGGGTCCATAGCATCACTGGAGAATTAATTCAACAGTTGTATTCATTTGACTCCCACTTATGAGAAATTTTTACATGATCACATCAATCACACATCCCCTTTTCACTCTGTCCACAAATACATACTATTTGCAGCATATTTATGAGGTCAGCATTTCAATAATGCATTCTCATACCACTAAAGTCAGACCTTTCCTGTGGCATGTGCCGATAATACACTTGCATGTAGATTCTGTCAGTTGCAAGATAGTGAGTTCAAATACAGCAATAAGTAACTCATGATTTTGTGTGTCTGTGAATGTAAATGGATGCAGGAGTGTCTTGCACCCAACATTTAGAAACCCACATAGCTGTAGAAGTCATTTTTGAACACACACACACACACACACACACACACACACACACACACACACACACACACACACACACACACACACACACACATCTCCTTGCATGACACAGCTAATGTCATTCCTTCAAAAATGCAGTGTGGCTCACATACAGTCAGACATCTTCTGCGGTGCATGTCTGTAATGCACTTTCATGTAGATTGTGTCAGTAGATAAGTATGAAGTTTAAATACAGGAGTGACTGTCTTCTGTGAGTGTGTGCTTCTTCCTCTTATTGTGCAGAACAAGCTGAAAATATATATATCATGTATATTTATGCAGTGTGCTTGTGCTGTGCAACCACTTTTTAGCAGAAACATCAAGGTAATATACAATGATGATGTCATGCACTAAAATGTGCAGTGCCACAGTTGTACAATACAGCTCTAGTGGTGCTTGTGTTTCAGCAAACCTTCATTAGTTTGTGATGTTAGGTATACAGTTCAAATCCAGACATCACTGCTTACAGTCAGTGTTGTCACCCACGTGTGCTATGTTCATGTGTACATGTTATTTCTTCTTACAAGAGTTTACTCTACATTTCCTTTTGAAAGCTGTATTGAAGACTGATGTTGTCATTTGCATCGATTGTCCTTCCAAACCAGGAGGAGGACATGAGATGATGTAATGTATGTAGCTGCCTAAGTAAGGCATGTTTTCCAATACAGGATTATATCCTCATTGTACATAATTGCTGTTCTGCCATCACAGTAAAAACAGCAAGGGGTCACAGGTGTGTTTGGGTATACATAACATCAAGTTATGTGTAACATACAGCAAGATTATTTCTAAGTAATTACAAGGACACATATTCCTTGATCCATGCGCATGATGTAAAGCTTTCCCATAGCCACACATATGACAATTGGCATTGCTTTTCTTAATGCTTAGGCAAGTGTTCCAAGCCAGCATTGATTGACTGTAAGCGTTTGCGTCCTTAAATGTTCTGCATAAATGTCACCCCCCCCTCAATTCTTCTGGGTACATATAGAATGGCAGCGGCCTCCCCCATCCATTTTATCAAATAAAAATGTATGCGCAAGTAAAATAAAGATTTAATGACTTCATATAGGTGCAGTTCAACAGCTGTGATAACAGTTCCACTGTGGTGCATATGATTAATAGCCATGTTTTTAGTTGGAACAGTTGTGCAACTTGATGTTCAGTTCTAGCATAGGGAATCATTTTGTGTGAACATACTGACATCACTTAACAACAATTGCATCACATCAGTATTATCCCTTGATATGTTGCATGAACAGGTCTATTTCACATACTCGAAATACCACATAACCAAAGAGAATATAACCGAGATGAGAACGCCAAAACTTCAAATAAATGAATGATTGTAAAGCCAAAATGTTTCCCAGGGTAAATAACCACTGAGGCAACAAGGGGAGATTTACCCTTTTCCCCCTGTAGTGCAATACCAGAGTTGGTATATTTAGTTGGGGGGGGGTGCTAGGCACAGCCCCCTACATTGTGAGGTGTGGGTGGTGTAGTCCCCCACCTGGGTAGGTTGTAGCTGGTGTGGTGTGTATTGTATGACTTTTTGGCCCAGTGGTTCCTTACCCTGAGAAATATTTTGGCTTTGTGATTGTTTGTTTATTTGAAGTTTTGACGCTCTCATATCGGTTATATAGTCTTCAGTTATGTGGTATTTCGGGTATGTGAAGTAGACCTGCATGAACACATGTAAACATAGCTTTAGATTTTATGACAGTAGCACATACACTGAGTATTGCGGCGTACATGAGTGTGCTCCGTTTCTTGAGAAACGTGTACAAAAATACAAAGAAACCTCCCTCAACCAAGGACAATTGATATAGCACTGATTACAATTCTGTGCAAATGACCATACTCAATTAATTGCTATCAGTCTGACATGCTGATATGATGTTCATTATGAGGGATCCTTTCTTAATTCACATATTGATTTCAGTTTTTATGACGATATCTGTTGTTGCCTTCTGTGGCAGATGCTGACAGCACACAGCTCTGTGGAAGACTGTGTGTCATAGGATACTGTTTGAATCTGTTCTTATTTGTTTGCACAATAACTGTGTCATACAGGAAAGTCTCATGCAAGGGTATTATTTATTTATTTAACATTTGTTAACCAGGAAAGTCTGACTTAGAAAGAGACAATTTTCAGCGGAGGCCCGGGGAGAAACGCTCCAGATGCATGTCTTTGTATCTTGGGAGGAAACCAGAGCACGTGGAGGAAACCCACACAAATGTAGGGAGGACATGCAGACTCTGCACAGAAGGCACCCCAAGTGAGAATCGAACTGGAGAACCTCTTGCTGTGAGGCATCAATGCTACCACTGTACCACTGCGCCATCCTATGTATTATGTTATGTCACACTCTGCTCCCACAGTTGTAACATCCCACACACCTACACATGAGATGCATAACCATTAGAATATTAAAGTGCATAATTCCCTTCATGGGTCAGCCTCCTCTGATATGTGTTATGCTTATTTCTGTGGCATACACTGTTAATAAACAGCTCAGTGGTAACACTGATGGGATGTGTTAGATTCTTGGCATAATGTGATTGTGGCTTCTGAGCCATTCATATTTTCCGACAAGTTATGTTGACAAAATGCACACTATGTAAGTATCCTATAATGTATGTACTGTCCTTATTAACTGTCATCTCAACTCGGCATGTTAATGACATTCATATGTCATTTAATCCCCTATGTTACAATGTTAATTTGTGTAACTGTGACATCCTATAATATCATATCTCTCTTTCTTTACCTGTATTTGCTCAGGAACCACCATTAATTAATATGATATACATATTGCACAACTGCATTATTACAAAATTGTCTCTGTGACATAAGCACCTTTAAATCAATTATTGTAGTACAATTAGAACATTTACCTTCCCCTGCTATGTATTTCTGTATGTATCTCTTTGATGTTTGTGCACTTTGTCCTCAGTACACTTTCCCTGCCTGGTAACTCATCTATTGTTGTCACCCTTGTTTACCCTCCCCTCTTACTTATTTCTATATTCATGTGTTTTATTTATGTGCACATTGCACTCAGTGCATGCACCCTGTCTGGTACAACTTGCATTATTTGCCTTATATAGCTCTTCATGCTGTTCCCGTGAGCACACCTAACAGGTTTACCCATAGACAAGCTTGTTTGTGTACTGTGTGTGAGCTTGTGCTGTTCAGTATGTTTTTGTGGCCATGAAAACATGCTTACGTTCATATAAACATGATGAGCACCATGCATATGCGATTAGCACTGCTGCTCACCGCGCTAACATGTAAACTTTGTGTAGGTTTCGCCCAAAGACTACATGATTGTTCATGAATCCCAGGGAGTATTTATATTTATATTCACCAGTATTTTCAAGTAAATATCACAGATTTGGCAAGACACAGACATAATGATTGCTCCCATAAACACAAATAAAGCAGAATAAGCTGGGGAGTGCCTTTCTGTTTTCTGACATATGGTACAATGAAAAAGTAAAGTATCCCATCTCTATGCATTCTCACAAATATAAATATAAATTCCTATTTAAGATATAAGGAATCACTGAGGATTGTAAAAATGATAATACATTTTTTTATTTTAGAGAGAGAGAACTTCATAGCCAAAATAGCAAGAAAATATATACGATGGGCAAATCTGCAGTACACACTGTTCATATACTGCTCATATCTATGACTAAACTAAGGACTCTGTGAATTCTTTGGGACATCTGTTTAAGTTACTTCATGTTGATAACAAAGATATAAGGCAAATGTTCATCCACAAACGTACTGCTTACAAATGTCTCTTGCTTGGTCTGCCCTGCATAGAATAAAAACAGCAGCATTATTTGCATGATGACATTTTTATTCCTGTTTAGTAGGCTATTATTACACTATTAATGTAAAAGAAGTATTAGTTTCACACTATATGATGGATGTAATTCTTACTTGTCCATGTTGTACGGTCATTTCCCTCCCACCTGCTACTAGTAATATATGAACATCAAGATTAAACAAGACTGTGGATAAAAGGAAGGCTGAATCAACAAATTGCACATAATACATTTAGATGACAAGTAATGGATACAGTGAGAGAAAAAAGGAAATACAGAGCAGAGTGTTTTGCATCATAGGGCTAAACTAGTTGGTAGGTGAGAGGATGGAGTAGATAAATACAGATTACAGAGATGAGAAACAGAGGCAAAAAACAGAATAAAAAGGAGGAATAAGCAACAAAATATAAGACAAAAAGAAATATGATAGCAGAGGTAGGTAACTGATTGTAAAACTGTTGGACCAATAGTAAGCAGATGTTGACATCTGTCTTTAAAATGATGTCTGAAGAGTAAGCTAATGTAGATTGCATTATTCTCACATTTGCATGTCCAGTTGTTCAGTAGGTATGACCTCAGTGCTTTTTTAAATCTTAACTCGTAAACTCAAGAGAAATATATAACAATGTCTTCTAGCAGCCTGGTAAATGTGCAATACCATACCAATAATGTCCTGCCATACCATAGTTAGAGACAATGAAATTAATGTATCATGCAATGCTATTTTAAATATCAGAATTTATCATTTATAGGTGATCTTATTGGTTGGTCATAATACTTTAATCCTTCTCCTATGGTCGAAGTCAACACAGATCATATCCTGTTGCCAGATTGCCCCACCATTGCAGTAATATTTAAAATAACACTGGGAAAGTCAGCTGTGAGCATTTCTTATTTACATTGTAGACTCAGCAGCAGCAGTATGACTATGTTCCAGACATAATGAAACATGCTGACCTAATAATTCAGACTAGCAAAAAACAGATGACTCAAAGTTAGTCCTGGAATTATGTGGGTGAGCTAATGCTATATGTCAGCTGATTTAGGGTAAGCAGTCTACCTGTAGTTCTAGGATAGAAGTATCAGCTCTGGTCAGTAATCATCATTTATGGATATGAAAACATATAGACACACACATGCACACCTGCATGCTCACTTACAAACATGCATACATACCTATATCCATGCATGCATGCTGTTTTTTTAACTTACACATACAGCTTAAGTTATTCGTAGGTATATGGTGTATAATGTTTATATTTCCCCCATAAATTGAGGTGTGAGATATGAAAAATATAACTGCACTAAAATCAGTCACTCATACAAGTAATTTGGAAATCAAATTAATTACATACATTAAAGAAACTTCCTGAAACTGAAATAGCACTCCCCTGTCTATTCAGTGAGTTGTATTGTAATGCTTAATAATTACATGTTCAAATCTAAGCATAAACATGAAAGGGGCTCTCCACAGTAAATCAACCTTGTACACAGTGCCAGAAATGTTCACTGAATCATAGCAATTACTGACTTGGTAATAGCAAGGCAAGTCTTCACACTTCCTTTAGTGACTGAAAACGTAGCATTATCAAACATCTGAACCGGATTTCTATTGCATCCTGTGGTTCTTGAGATTTTTATTTCCAAAATGACAGTATAAAATGATAGGAGAACAGGAACAGGATATAAACAGCTTTGTGAAGTCTGTTAAAATTTGGCAAAATTTCCAGATATTTTCATTATGAACTTTAGCAACGATTTTTTTCTTCAATTAGAAAAGCTATCAAGTAATGCAACAGAGCAAATGCAAAAGTGAATTGTGCAAAAATGCAGAATTGGAATGTGGAGTAAAAACTTTGCTGCACCCTTTAATCTAGTGTTAGACTTGTTGCATTAGAAAATGGTTTCATATTTTCCAATCAATAGTAGGAAGAAGAAGAAATGGTGAAAAATCTGTAAAGAATGTGACATGATTAACTATTACTACTGCATAAAGATTTTGTGACATTTTCAGCAATAGTTACATAAGCAAATATTATGAGTCTTATTCCAAATTGTAGCAAATAACTCAGATCATTGTCATATGTGATGTTTTGACTACAGTTCTAAATATTGACATAAAATATGATGGTTTATGTCACTTTCATTAGACTTCTGTTTCTTCACATCTTTAGTCTTCTAGTTGACTTCATAAGGAAATATTAAAACTCAGTTTCCATGACTCAGATATTTGTAAATAAATTGTCTAACCTCCATAACACAAACTGGAACATTTGCATCTTCGCTCTTAAGTAAAACATATTTGCTTTGTTACCTACACCCTCAATCTCTAAATATACAAATCCCAAGCCATGATCAGGGATCCAGACAGTTAAAGCTCTAACTGCAAGTCATACTTCCTGAGACTGATTATCAACTTGGGTGCTGAGACACCTGGCCAGGAAGGGAGGTAGCAGGTAACCAAAGCCATCATGAAGGAGGACAGAAAGGCAATCTGTTGCCCTATGCTGCTTGCATCTAATGGAGAGAGAGGTGTATAATGTGCAACACATGAGCTTGGGATGTGTGGATGCCTCTATGAATCCTCGGGCATGAATATCCTTCATTACATGTGCATGATGGGTGCAGATGCAAGGAGTGACAGCAGGGACTTTCTGCCCATAATGGCACATGCAGGCCTGCAAAGAGAGTAGTTACCTCCATAATAAGAAAAATTTCTGGTGGCTGCATGGATGATAATTTCCCTTCCCTGTGATTGGCATATATACTGAGTATATTCTACCAAGTAACAGTTCTGAGTTCATTTTAAAAAGACTTATAAAAGTGCTGTATAAATAATTATTCTCAGACTTCCTCTACGTCATATTTGCCTGTAAGACTACCTCTTTTACATATCATATTCCCTGTTAGTCCTGTTTGTCACTCTGTTTCAGTTCAGACTCCTTGTTGATCATGATGACTTCAGAGTGCACCTTCACTATATCTTCCATTGGCACTGACTGCCCACAACCAATGTTTCTCAAACAAATGGCTACTCTTCCTACATGCCCATCTCCTGAAACCATGACGACACCCATCTCCTGAAATCATGGCCTTTCCTTCTGCTTTAAAACTATTCTTTGATACACCAGTGAGAAACAGCAAACAATGTGATACTGCAGACTAAGATCTAGAAACAACAATTAATGCAAAAACCACTGTACAAAATAACGTGTACATTTAGGCTTGTGTAAAATGAAAAACTTATTTTGTTTGTGTCCTTGATGCAGTTTTTACTAACTATCATCCAGTCAAGCATGCTCCATCCAAACAACACGTTTTCTGTTAAATGATCCTGAGACTGTGTGATCTGGGAGAGTGTTGAATTAGTTAACGGGTACAGAGGACATTCTGAGCTTACCCCCATATCACCTAGGAGTGATGTAGCAGACTCATGCACTGCAATGGACTTGATTAAAAGTGCATTGGGGATATAAAATATTCTTATTAAACCCTCAATGTGTTAACTACAGAATGATCTTTTTTGTTCAAAAAACAGGAAGATGTTGCCACACTTCATGCTCAGACTATAATCCCTTCAAAATGGTAAAGGCTCTAACTCTGGCCAGGCTGCTTACATAGCAAATAACTAACAAGTTATTATTTCAGTTTTCAAAATTCAGAGTAATCAATATGATTATATGGAATTATGGAATATATATATATATATATATATATATATATATATATATATATATATACAGCAATTCCAAAAATGTTGTATCTGAGTGTTTTCCCTCTTCTCCTGGGTCCAGTAACCTCATATATACGTCTATACAAGTAGTGAGGGTGTAAGAGTGCAGCTCCCACACTGACTGTTACAGGAGGCTTTTCCCCAGCAAAAAAAAAAAAAAAAACATTTTAAATGTGTAACAGTGACTTTTGAAGAGTTCTGCTGCTTATGTTAAATTGCATTTAAATGTTCATAATTTTAGGACTTGCATTAATCATGTAAACTTTAGATAGGGAGCCTCCATGCATTACATACATATGTACATATCACAGTCATACACAATTGTCATACTATTAGTGAGATAATTTGTTATCCATTAGGATATGTAAGAGTTAATATTCAGACAGGTGAGTTCTTAAATAACATTACATTTTCAAACTCCTTTGCTACATCCAGTTAGGCAGTTTTACTGATTTGTCATAATCCATTGTGCTGGGTACCCTCTCAAAGGAGTTCTCTGGACTCAGTAGACAGGACCTACCCTTTACAGAACCATGGGACTTGGACAATTAATCACATTATTTATCAATCCCATTAGAATTCACTCTATGGAATTGCAGATAATATGGACAAAATGAATATGTGTACCATTTTTGAGGATTCTTGGGAGGATCATCCTTGTGTAGCGGTACCACTGTGACTGTTCTTCCATCTGTGGGCATATAGTCAGTGTAGAGCCTCAGATGGAATACGTGTGAAAAGGAATTAATAGGCTGTATTTAGAGTTTATTAAGAGACAACCTTGTAATAGGTCAGGTCCCACAGAGCTAGTGCTGTTTGGTTTTGAAGGCAATATTTTCACCTGTTTAGAAGTAATTTGGGGGAGTGCTGGGCACTTTGGAGTGAAGGGAAGCAGACAGAAAGAGCAGGGAGAAATTGGAACTTTGACAACAAATATATTAACAATATCCTCTTGAATGAAGTTGGTTGTACCATTTCACATCAGCTTTGTGCAATAGTGGGCATAATTTGCTGATATTCCTATCATATTTATTTACTTAATTATTTTATTAATTGGACTGATCCAAGGACCATTTTCAGCCACAACCTGCACAAGGAAAAGACTAACATGCCCTACAGAGATACATTAGAACTGCCCGTATACATTAAGCATGCATAAATCAAGGACGTTTAGTATTCAAAATACAGCTGTGTATTATAAAAACAATATTACTCATCACAAGGAGTAAGACAACATAGGGGCAGTGAAGGAAATGTCCTGTATCAGATGAACTTAATAAGGCCAGGGCACTATTAGAGGACACTTTGTCTTTACTGGTCAAAATAAAACTTAATAATAATCTTTGACAGAGTTGGTGATAGAAACTCAAACTTGGTTTTGATACTTTTAGTTCTTATGCCCGAGCTTTCTGCAGACCAACTTAAAGTCACATTCAAAATGGATGGATTGAACTTATTCATTAATGTAAGAGATTTTCCCCTTTTATTTTAGAGTTTCCTCATTTCTTAATGGGGGGGTATCGCCATAAGGAATTATTCTTAAATGTGCCATCATACTTAGTTTTATTTATTTATTTTTTTATTTATCCGTTGTTGACTGGGTTAGTCCCACTAGGCTGGTAGCCTCTTTTCAGGGGAGACTAGAGGTGGTATTTATACTACTAGGGGAAATTTGGACAGTGCATCAGGGAACTACCACCTACTACTTTCCGATAGGTGCCATGGGATCTTTTACATGGACTTGAGCGATGACCAACTAAAGCAGATAGGGCCTCAGTTTAATGTCTCATTTGAAGGATGGAGATGATTATACTTATGATAGATAGGGACATACACCTAAATGCAAGAATTAAGGTGTGGGTAAAAGTCAGTAATATAAGAAACTACTGTTCTTGTAGTGCTCCAGGGGTAGGCCTATCAATTTTATTAGGTCATACAAGAAAGGGAAATAATATAGCCATGGGTTGGGTTCTTCAAAGAATCATACAAGCATAGTAACTATAAGACAAGTAAGTCTGAAGACCAAATGTGCCTTGACAAATTCCACCCACAAGATGTATCCCCCACTTCCATGTGGGAAACAGCATGTCAAGCTTAGGATGAACTTGTTGGCACCCATTTAATCATTAAAGTTAGTTTTGAAGGAATCGAGGCTGCCATTGTGCTCAACAAGTGCATGAAATTATCTTTGGGTAGTGAAGCTGTCCCACCAATTTGTTTTATTTATATGTTACTGGAGGTTTAAATCCAGGGTTCAGGTGCTTTTGACATCCTGGTCCTCTGATTTAATCACGGAGGTAGGGCCTTTGGATGTCTATTAAGTAGAGGCTGTAGTTGTAAGAATGAGGCCAAGAAGACAGAAAACTCTAATCAGAGAAGACAAGCTTTGGTGAAGGGGGTTAGCATTAATAACATGGTTTATATAAATTTAGTGAAGAAAGTCCGTATTAGTAAGGAGGTTGGTATTAATTTAGTGAAGAGAGTTGATATTTATAATGTTTAGGAACCACCATGCATATTTTATTTTGGTCATATGCATTTGCTAGTTTATAGACAGATAGTTAAAGTCTTCCAACGATGATTGTATTAAGCTACATAGGCAGACACCTAAACTAGCTGAGGTAGGTGCTCTGGTCAGTGGTAGACATAGAATATAGAATATATTCTGTCATTGGTTATAATGTGATAACTGGATATGTTTATTGAGAGTAAGGTATCCAGGAGGTTGACTTTTTGTCATGCAGAGTTTGCCAAGAGGCAATGGAATTGCTCATGAATACTGATATGTTCCACCCAACACTCAGACACTATAATAATATACACAGATCCTGGGCAAACAGTGAGTTGTACTCATTACACTGAAACCAGGTTTTGGTGTGTGTGTTCAACTGTCAGCAAGGCCTCAAGCTCAGGCATTTGGTTTTAGTAAGACTGCTAGCAGTGAGAAGTGCTGTGCTGGTACAGACAAGATAACATTTGTCAAGTGAGAAGGTATAGAAAACAGAGTCTTCCTAAAAAGGTGCTGTTGGGTTAGAAGATGTTCTAATCAATATGTGGAAGCCTTGAGTGGACAGGTGAACTGCTGACTCACATTGGATCTCTGTTGAATAAAACCAATGACTGACCCAATGACTAGGGCATCTTTCCTGATGGGACGAAATGCTGCTCAGGATTAGCTTCTTCCCATCCATAGTCAAACTCATTGATAGCTCAGCCATACCTATCTTCATCCCCACTAGGCAGAGCACCTGTGGTCATACATAGTGATATAGGCAATAATCAGGTCATATGTATACTTTGGTGAAGACATTTCTATGTGCACTAGTGACACTGAACCTTAGTGTTCTAATGACACTTTGTCTCTTACTCAGTCTGGTGAGTGTAACATTAGTATGTCTGACAATGGAGTCCCTAATAACTATGACATTGTCATATATTGGATTTTAATATGCTCTGATAACCTTAGGGGCTTATACATGCAGTTTGGGTGCACTTTGCTGGGGGGGGGGCTAGTGGATTTGGGTACATGCACAGCAGATGACGTGGAGACATCTGCTTGGTGTCTGAGTCTACTAATGCATGTTTAGGATGTTTACACAGAATTTTCTTCACTATGTCAGTATATATGGGCATAGAGTTAATGCTGGCTTGCAGAGGGATGGAAATTTGCTGTTTAGTGACAATCATGGTTTGTGACAGGCTAGCCTTCAATATAAATAAATATTTACATTTCTCCTAAAGTGGATTTAGCATGACATAACACTGAGGAGTTTTCAGTGAACACGAGGAAACAGCTACAATTTTCCAGTGCTAACATGTCGACTATGGATGAAGTAAGAGCAGGCTGTAGTCTCCTTCTGACAGAGATCTGCATTACCCAGATTAATTAGATGGAAGCGATGATTTGCACTTTACTCGTGTACTAAGTAGGCTAAGTATACTATACTTGCGCAAGCTTATAATATATTAAATAGGAATAATCACAAAAAGGGAAAACTGGCATACAAAAAACTGGCATATAATCACAATGCCGGCATGAATGTTGCAAGTACTTCACACTTAGATACAGTGTTTTAATGCAGCTAAAATAAAATGCTGGCTTGTATGTCACAAACAAGGCAGGCTAAGGACATACAGTGTAGTATACTAATATGAATACACCTTACGGCATAACGATACAGAGTATCAATACAAATAAACAACTAACATAGATAAAAGTCACACTGCTGGCATTGGCACCACAACTTAGACAGGATAAGAACATTAGGGTGTGTTATACAACTTAAGTAGGTTTAGTACATTAGGGTATTTTATACATCTTAAGTAGGTTTAGCACATTAGGGTGTTTTATACAACTTACGTAGGTTTAGCACACTAGTGTGTTTTATACAACTGAAGCAGGGTTAACGCATTAGGGTGTTTTATAGATCTTAACCATGTTTAACACATTTAGGTGGTTTATAAATATAAGCAGGTTTAGGTTTAAGATATTTTATACAACTTAAGTAGGTTTAACATGTCAGGGTGTTTTATACATCTTATCCAAGTTTAGCACATTACATTGTATTATACAGCTTAAGCAGGTTTAGCACATTAAGGTATTTTATACAACTTAAGCAGGATTAGCATACTAAAATGTGTTATACAATTTAAGCAGGTTTAGTATGTTAAGATGTTTCATACAACTTAAGCAGGTTTAGCACATAAAGATGTTTTATACAACTTAAGTTGGTTAGCACATTACAGTGTTTTATACAACTTAAGCAGGCTTAGCACATGAAGATGTTTTATACAACCTAAGCAGGTTTAGCACATGAAGATGTTTTATACAACTTAAGCAGGTTTAGCACATGAAGATATTGGTTTAGCACATCAGGGTGTTTTATAAATTTTATCCAAGTTTAGCAAATTACATTGTATTATACAGCTTAAGCAGGTTTAACAAAGTAAGATGTTCTATACAACTTAAGCTGGTTTAGCACATTATAATGTTTTATACAACTTAAGCAGGTTTAGCACATTAAGATGTTTCATACAACTTAAACATGTTTAGCGCATAAAAATGTTTTATACATATAATCAGGATTAGCACATTAAGGTGTTCTATACAACTTAAGCTGGTTTAGCACATGACAATGTTTTATATAACTTAAGCAGGTTTAGCATGTTAAGATGTTTCATACAACTTAAGCAGATTTAGCACATTAAGATGTTTTATAGAACTTAAGCAGGTTTAGCACATTAAGATGTCCTATACAACTTAAGCTGGTTTAGCACATTACAATGTTTAATACAAGTTAAGCAGGTTTAGCACATAAAGATGTTTATACAACTTAATCAGGATTAGCACATTAAGGTGTTCTATACAACTTAAGCTGGTTTAGCACACTTCAGTGTTTTATACAACTTAAGCAGGTTTAGGATGTTAAGATGTTTCATACAACTTAAACAGATTTAGCACATTAAGTTGTTTTATACAACATAAGCAGGATTAGCGCAGCTAACTTAAGTAGGTTAAGCACATTAAGGTGTTTTACATAATTTAAGCAGGTTTGAACATTAAGGTGAATTATGCATCTTAAGCAGGATTAACACATTTGGATATATTATACATCTTAAGCAGGTTAAAAACTGTTCAGCACAGCACACACTAGTAACAACAAAACAGGATTAAAATAGAGAGTATCGTGTACTAAACTAAAGCAAGCATAAAACACAAGTACAGTACAAAGAAAATAGAATAACATAGCAAAAATAATATGAAACTGTAAGATATAGTATGAATTAGGTTTGAGCAATCGAGCTCCACAAAATATACTGTTGAGCAGTAACATAAACAGTAGTGTAAATGTGTATCAGGAAAACTCAAGAATCAAAATGAAATACTAGAGTGCTATAATAGAAAAATAAAAAAATCAAAATTCAAAAATGTATACCAGGTAAATATAAATAAAGCAAGCTAGAAAACAGTAAAAACAATATCAAGAAAGGACAAGAAGTAGTTAAGACATTACAGTGTTTTAGACTAAAAGAAATATGATATAGAAGAAAAAATGATGGTGTCGATTAGAATGCTTTGACCAAATGTAAAAGGTATAATCGCACAAAAATCAGTGAAACTACTAAGAACCATTTACTGCATTTTAGGGGAATCTGGTGTCATTTGTTTCAGGATTTTTTTGTGAATGAGGATCACAACTCCAGTTTTAGAAGAGGAAATAAGATTGTAGCACAGTGGTACAGCAGTTAACATTGTCACCTTACAGCAAGAGGTTTTCCGGTTTGATACTGAGCTTTGGTGCCCTCTGTGTGGAGTCTGCATGTCCTCCATTTGTTTACGTGGGTTTCCTACAAGTACTCCTGTTTCCTTTCACATTCCAAAGACATTCCCTGAGCTTCCGCTGAAAATAGGCTTTGTCTTAATCGGACTTTCTTAGTCAACAAATGTTAAATAAAAATAAAATAAATAAATTCTAGATTAGAAAATGCAATTCTTAGTCATCAGTTCATATACTGTGATGTAAAAAATGATCCACAATGTACTAGTGTCAGGAAAGGAAATGATTCAAAACTGCTCCTTTAGCGGTTTCTGTTTCTGGGTTGGAATATGTGAGATGCAAACAAACACTGGAGATCTATACAGACTGACTATTTTATGCATAATTTCTGGATATTGTACCGTTACTCATGTGGCGATACACAATTACTTGCCAAAGTGCGTACAAATCTGGAGGCTGTGTGAAACCATCCTGCTTCTGCATCAGAGATAGAGACGATGGCAAACAAATCATCTAATCTGTTGAACCCCACACAAGGTCCACCTGTAGTTTAAACTGAGCGATTTTCTGACTGCCACCCTCAGAGATCAGCATGCTAGCAATATCCATCAGTCAGCTAACAATTTCAATGAAAAACTGTAAGCTTCTCTGACTGTTCAGGTTTCAGGCCATAGTCTTAGCAATGATGGATCGTACTAGTACTTTGAGCATTAAACAGAGCATTTTTGTAGTTTACCCAGCCACTTTGTGAAAGAATAGATGATCAAGAAAATCGTTCACACTATAATAATATTTGAATACTGTGGATAGAAAAAGTGGCAGAAAAAAAAAGACAAGGTCTACTTCCTATAGGTCTGGCTACCTTCCATTTTAGGACTGGACACTTCTGCAACGTTGATGGCCGAGAGAGATCATGGGGCATTATTCCCATTTACTCAACCCAATGTACCTCCACAGTCAGTTATTGTGTGTTTCTAGTCATTCCAGCAGAAAGCAAATGAACAAGAAAGTCCCAGGAGAATTCAAATGCTACACACTTTATTCACTTAAATACAAGTAAAATAAACGCTATTAAAAACATGCGTTTTCGTCTTCACCGAGACTTCATCAGATAGTACATGTGACTTGGTCAATAAGCAATTTTATATACAATTCCAGCAGAAAGAAAAGATTTTACATGCAAGTGGTCGAAAAGGGATTTAACTTAACTTGGCTGTAAACTCACATTTGACAATGACTTCTCTAAGAGAGTGCTGACTCAATGGCCTTTGCTTCATTTCTTTAAAGAAAAAGGGGTAAGGCAGCAATTTTATATCCTATTGGATTGTGGATTCTGTTATCAGATGGTCAGCATATTTTAGCAGATTTAGATGATGCCATTTCTTTTATACATACTAAGACTGGGATATCACTTCCTGACATGATGAAATGGTCACCAAGGTCTTCCAAGTCAGAAAGAAATTAAGAACTGATCAATGTAGTTTTTTTGTGATTTTACTAAGAAACCCTGGCTTCCTTTTCAAAAGGACATCAATGACAGTGCATTATGAATTAACACTCTTTTCTTATGGAGTTCTCACTTATATTTTTTATGTATATATTTCATATTAGAGTCAGTCTGTATTGTGCTGATGACTCTTCACCCAGACCTTAATGGGTCTACGGATTCAGGACATACTCTGGTGGTTTTGACCTCTCTGACAAGTATTTTGTTTGAATGGGAGTTGTCAGGGGTAATGCATTGCCTTTTAACCTTGAGAGTCATCATTTTGCAGTAAATAGTTGATGTCCTTGTTTAGTCAATTAGTTTTAGATATGTATTTAGTAAGTTTACTGAAAATAATGTCAGTTACTTTTCAGGCAGTTTTACAGTTGTATCCCTCTTCTCCCTCACAAATTTCCTATTGCTGTGTTAGACTTAATCCCTGGTAGTGATATATTAATATGTACTGCTGGACTGATGCAATAAAGTGTTATTTTCAGCCTGCTGATGCAAAATATACATATTTATATGCAATAGCTTTGTCACTCAATGAAGTTACTTAGTGTCAATATTAATGGGATTAATTCTCCCATCAAGTGGGCTTATATAAGCATGTGAGTGCATTGTCAATTGCCTAATCCATTATTGTTTCAAGAGATACATTTATCAGAAGTTGAGCATTCCAGGCTAGAGGAATAGGACCATGAGCTTGTGGTCAGCTTGTCATCTCTTCAGCACATCCAAATGATAAGAACAAAGATTAATTCTCCCATTAAGTGGGCTCATATAAGCATGTGAGTGCATTGTTTTTTTTTTTAACATTTGTTGACCGGGAAAGTCCGACTAGGTTCCGCAAATCCTGTTTTCAGCGGAGGCCCGGGGAGAAATGCTCCAGAAACATGTCTTTTAGAATGTGGGAGGAAACCGGAGTACCTGGAGGAAACCCACGCAAATGCAGGGAGAACATGCAAACTCCACACAGAAGGCACCCCAGCCGAGAATCGAACCGGAGAACCTCTTGCTGTGAGGCGACAGCATTAACCGCTGCACCACTGCACCGCAATTGTCAATTGCCTAATCCATTATTGTTTCAAGAGACACATTTATCAGAAGTTGAGCATTCCAGGCTAGAGGAATAGGACCATGAGCTTGTGGTCAGCTTGTCATCTCCTCAGCACATCCAAATAATAAGCACAAAGGAGTGGCTGTGTTAATTAGGAAAGGGTTGGTCCAATTAAGAGTGATAACATAAGGTTGCACTTCCAGAAGGAGATGTAGATGGAGTGGTTTAAGGAGTGGCTGTGTTAATTAGGAAAGGGTTGGTCCAATTAAGAGTAATAATGTAAGGTTGCACTTCCAGAAGGAGATGTAGCTGGAATGGTATCCGTGGCAAATACCTGTATAATAACTTTGGTTTCTTTATATTTACATCCAACCACAGGGGCTAGGGAAATGAAACATATTTTAAGATGTATTCAAGATCATACACAGGGCTCTCTGATCCTAGCAGGGGCCTTCAATTGTATCACAAGCCCATGGGGATACCACAACAAATAGGGTTTTCATTTAACACCTACTGCTAAGCACTTAAGAGGATTGATAAAGGAGTTATCCCTGATAGATTTAGCCAGACACTTACAATGAGATCAGTGTTTAACAACTTATCACTCTCTGTATTATGGCACCATATAGTCAGATAGATGGAGCTTATGTACAGACAACTCTTTTGGACACTGGCTCCAAGTTACAGGTAAAGGTGTGTCACTTTTTGGATGATGCAGCTTTAATTTTGAACTTCCCTCCATGGGCTCAGCTACTGCCCAGACATTCTGACTTTAGCAAGCAGTTGTTGGAGACTACATAAGAATTTTTAGATATCTATACCATTTCCCATTATTCCCCCATGTCTTTAAAATGCATATAAGGGATTTCTTCATGCCAAACTTAGGTCATAGACAGCAGGGCTTCGGAAAAGCTTGTTTCATGACTTTATTCCCTACAGGAACAGTATCAAGTTCCACTTTGTCAGCTGTGGAGCAGCAAATCCAAGCTCTTTCTAAAGACATTAGAAACTTTCAAAAGTAAAATTCAGGAAATCATGTCAAGAAAGACTGAGATTGCCATGTATAGGCTGCTCCTGCAATATTATGAGGGCTCATCACATGTGTATTCCCAACTGGCTAAGAAATGTAATAAGAACTTGAGGAAGCACACTCCCCTTACTTTCCTTGCAAATCCTATAAAGAACATTCTACCCTCCATCATGACCTTCATTAGTTCCGTCATTATTTTCAGGACCTGTTTGGGTTGGGGGAGACACCACAGATGCTGATATCAAAGGTGTTTGATTGGTGTAAAATAGCATCTTCTCTTTCTGTTTTGAAAACTGAAAGATTTAGAATTTAGTAAGGGTCCTATCCAAACAGGAACTACGGGATGTCATTTAGATTCTAAAAACTAATAAGGCTGCAGGTGCTGATCACCTTACTGAAGAGTTTTATAAGTACCCTACCCCCCAAGCTTTGGACCTTCTTTGGAGGGTCTGTTAGAAGACTTCACAACAAGCAGTTTGCCCCCCATCTTGGAAGTATTCTGTACATCTTCTGGTCCTTGAGCCAAGTAAGGACACTACATTGTTTGCTAGCTATCAGTGCTTAATGGTGTCAGTAAAATATTCATGGCAATGGCCAAACAGATTCACTCCACTCTGATGAGGTAGGCTTTGTCAGAGGTTAACTGGCTAGAAATAGTATCTTTGGGGAAGCATGCTGGCTAGAGAGGGCACAGCTATTAAGCTCTCCTGCAATCTCATTGTCAGTAGATGATGAAAAGGCATTTAAAAACATTGAGTGGCCTTATTTTCAATAAGTGTTGCCACTCTTTAAATTCCTGTTCCCTTCTATTGAACTGTTATGGCTGTTTATTATGGATCAAAAGATATAATCAGGGTGGGACTATATATTTCAAATACATTAAGGATTCATAGAGCGGGTGCAGCAAGACTGTCTTTTGGACCCTCTGCTATTTATCTTGGCTACAGACCCCCTAGTCAACATGGCTTCTCCCTCAGATCCCAACACTCCTGACCCAGAGGAATGGAGAATTCATGCATCCCCAATTGCAGACCCTCAATCTGGCAGCCTGGCTTATTCCCTGACCACTGCACAAGCTGTCAATCTAAGCAAACAAGTTCTAGATGTTATACATGAGGCCAGACGCCCTAGCACTGGAAAGTCTTATGCTGACAGGTGGAAAAGGTTTTGCACCTGGATCCAGGCTAAGGGAGCAGGAAATGCCCTGCCCTGCCCTCCTTACCTCTCATCCTGGATTACCTGGCTGACCTACTACACAGGGGTCTATCCTTATCTTCCATTAAAATTCATGCCTCTGCCATCCCTGCTCATTTCAGCACAGAGCCACCTCTTTTCTCCCACCATCTCATCAAACAGTTCCTAAGATGGACTAACAACTTGAGGCAACCCAGAAGAGCACCTATCCCAGCTTTGTACCTTAACTTTGTTTTGGAAAAGCTCACCCTGCCCCCGTCTGAACCAGCAGTGTCAGCAAAGTTAAAGTTCCTCTCTTAGAAGACAGCCTTGCTTCTGGCCATCACTTCAGCTAGAAGAGTATCCGAGCTACAAGCACTAATGGCTGTAGAGCCCTTCATCATTTTCCATGCTGACAGGGTTTCCCTTAGGACTAACCCATCCTTCATGCTAAAACTGGTGTCCAGTGTGTCTCTTAACCAATTCATTCATTTGCCCACCTTTTCCTCTAACCCACAAAACAAGGGGGAAAGGATTCTGCATTCTCTGGATGTGCACAGACAGCTCAGATTCTACTTAGACAGGAGGACTAAATCATTCAGAAAGACTGATCAATTGCTAGTCAGCTTTGCTGCAGGGTCATAGGGCAAAGCCATTTCCAAACAAACCATTTCCAAATGGATAGCACACTGCATCCATTTCTGCTACAAGCAGCATGGGAAACCTCCCCCCAAGGGGTCAGAACACATTCCACCAGAGCAACCTCCACCTCTGCAGCTTTCCTCAGAGGGGTCTCTATCATGGACATCCTGGAGGCTGCAACATGGACATCTGTTCATACCTTTACCAAGCATTACCACCTGCCTATCGTCTCCAAATCCAGGCCAGGCTTTGCCACCGCAGTCTTGCAGGGCATGCTAGCCAGCCCCCAGTCTTCTTGACAGCCTCCATCCTTTCTTCAGGTTTGGGAATCAACCCAAGTGTGATGACTGCAACAGTGAAACACGAACAGCATAGTACAGTTGTGTACACTTACCATAAATGTAGATGTTCGAGTGTATTCACTGTTGCAGTCCTGGTTTCCCTCCCTCTATCCCCCTTGTCTCTCTCTCTCAATCTCACTTTCTCTCTCTAACCTTACAAGGATTTCTTGGTATTACTTTCTACTGGTGGTGTTCTTCCACCATAACCTAGCTCCCTCCTGGGGTTCCTGACAGTTAGGGCAAGAAAAACTGATCTAATGGCATTGTCTGCCTTAATTTATAAGACTGACAACCTGATGTCAGTCCTGGGGCGACAGCAGGTGACGCAGAAATACTATGCCTATGGTATTCGGGTCGACAGAGGGCTACCCTGGTAGGGATAACCCTAATGTGATCACTGCAACAGTGACTACACTCGAACATCTACATTTATGGTAAGTGTAGACAACTGTACTTTCTTTAGTGGTAGCTCATGATGTGTTGTCACATTTTGTTTGTTAAAGTAAAAATAAAAACCTGGTAACTAAGAATGAGGTTCCACTGGCTGTTGAGCTTGTATATCCTCACAGATCTTTCAGGAATATTCAAATAATGGGCTAACCTCTAAGCTTTGGAACTGGCTCCTTGTTTATCCATCCCCAGATTTTCCTCCAATCAGCTCCCCTGAACTCTCCCACCATTGTCTGTAACTGCCTTTAAATAAATGACTTGTTGAATGTAATGTATTAGTGCAAGAATACTCATCCTTCTACCTATTAACTGAATAAACTACTTGAAACTTCAGCAAGGAGCCTCTATACCTTCCACAGGGAGGGCATCACAGAGTGAGGCTCCTAGATCTGCTACTTCAAACTAGTTTGGAGATTTGAATCCTGAATCTTCTAGTCACATATTAAATGAGGGCCTTAGGACTATATTCAGATGTCATCTACCCTTTCCACTCATCCTTCTGGGTGTTTCAGCTAGTATTTGTTTTGAATAGACTGCTTAATCTGTCTTGTCCCAGCATGACTAACCCAATACATTATGCAGAATATTTTCTCTTATTTGTTATTGCTATGGACCCACATCAGTAGCAAGATCCCAATTATCTCAACAGTATATATATATATATATATATATATATATATATATATATATATATATATATCCTGTTTTTAAAAAGCTACATCAGTTTTATATATATATATATATATATATATATATATATAAAACTGATCTAGCTTTCTAAAAGCAGTATTTATGATACATATATATATCATAAAATACTGTTTTTAGAAAGCTAGATCAGTTTTATATATATATATATATATATATATATATATATATATATATATATATATATCATACATACTGTTTTTTAGAAAGCTAGATCAGTTAGGTACCTTGTCACTTTTGCTATCCTCCTATGAATCTCACCTGCACTTTCAAGCAGTCAGGTCATGCTCAGGTTCCTGATACATCAACAAAATATTTTGCTGGCCACCAACTCTCCCTTGTATAAGATATTTGATCATGTCATTAGAGGTCCTCTTCCTGGGGAGGTTCACATTTCTAGCTTAATGATTGCATTACTGACAGTTGTATTTCCATCATCTTTTCTCCCACCTGAGGTGCTAACTAAGAAGATACCTGATTACTCCCCTATTGATTGCATTACTGAAAGTTTTATTTCCATCGTCTTTTCTCAAACCTGAGGTGCTAACTAAGAAGATACCTGATTACTCCCCTATTTGGTGGAGATGCCACGATGCTCAGCATGATCGCACCTGACAGCACATCTTCTGGGATTGCTCATGATTGCAGGCATTTTGGATACAATTCTGGGATAAGGTTAGTAAACTGAAGACCACTCTGGAAGATCACAAAAAGAAATGGTTAGTGATATATGGGTTCCTGCCACAGGACTAACCTCCCTAAGTTCTAATGCAGCTGCTGATTCTTGCAGCAACAAAAAGCTATCACTCATTGCTGGAAGTCTTCTAACCCACTTCTTATGCCCTTTTTTGGCAGATGTTAAGATATGTACATCATAAAGAAAAGAAAGTGGCAGTTACAGTTAGGAAAGGTAAAAAAAGATTCCTTTTATCCAAAATTGTATCCTTGTAAGGAATTCTTTGTCTCCTTATCCTGAGATTCTTTACTGTCTAGGTGATATAACTTATAGACACTGGTTTCCATAATAAATCACTTAGCACATTTCCTGTTATTTTGTTAATTTCACTTTTCCTTTCCACCAAATATGATACCAGTTTTTTCAGTCACATTATACAAATGAGTATTGGCCCTGGGTGAGTTCTTCTTCTCTTTGTTGATTTTCCTTCATACTATTCTTCTTTAGACTAAAGTTTTTTTTTGCATATCTTTATATTATACTTTTATAAATGTGTGGATCATTTTTATGTAGTTTTACACTATTTCTAGAATTTACTGTTTTTCATATACACAATTTCATTCTCTGAAATGTTGCATACTTATTTATCACCCAAGTAGTCTATACTTTTTAATATAGCCCGTGCTTTGCCTACATTTTAATTTCAGTAAAAAATGTCCATACAGAAAACCCTGCCTCTTCTAACTTTCCTAAACGCCTGTTTAAACCTTAGTGTTTTAGTTCACAGAATTGTGTTTATTAGTTTTTTGTAGTATGACCACCCCCTGCCTCTTGTAACTTTCCTAAACGCCTGTTTAAACCTTAGCATTTTAGTTCACAGAATTGTGGTTATTAGTTTTTTGTAATATGACCACCCCCTGCCTCTTGTAACTTTCCTAAACGCCTGTTTAAACCTTAGTGTTTTAGTTCACAGAATTGTGGTTATTAGTTTTTGTAGTATGACCACCCCCTGCCTCTTGTAACTTTCCTAAATGCCTGTTTAAGCCTTAGCGTTTTAGTTCACAGAATTGTGGTTATTAGTTTTTTGTAGTATGACCACCCCCTGCCTCTTGTAACTTTCCTAAATGCCTGTTTAAACCTTAGCGTTTTAGTTCACAGAATTGTGTTTATTAGTTTTTGTAGTATGACCACCCCCTGCCTCTTGTAACTTTCCTAAACGCCTGTTTAAACCTTAGTGTTTTAGTTCACAGAATTGTGGTTATTAGTTTTTGTAGTATGACCACCCCCTGCCTCTTGTAACTTTCCTAAACGCCTGTTTAAACCTTAGCGTTTTAGTTCACAGAATTGTGTTTATTAGTTTTTGTAGTATGACCACCCCCTGCCTCTTGTAACTTTCCTAAACGCCTGTTTAAACCTGAGTGTTTTAGTTCACAGAATTGTGTTTATTAGTTTTTGTAGTATGACCACCCCCTGCCTCTTGTAACTTTCCTAAACGCCTGTTTAAACCTTAGCGTTTTAGTTCACAGAATTGTGTTTATTAGTTTTTTGTAGTATGACCACCCCCTGCCTCTTGTAACTTTCCTAAATGCCTGTTTAAACCTTAGTGTTTTAGTTCACAGAATTGTGTTTATTAGTTTTTTGTAGTATGACCACTGCCATTTTCTAGATCTGACTTACTTCAGGCTGAGTCTGCTGCTAATCACAATGGTTTTGCTTCTTGCTATTACTTTACCTTGTTATGAATGCTGCATTGTAATAGTATAATCGTAGGATAAGAGAAAGATATCAATAAAGAAGGCAGATTTAAACTGACATTTCAGAATAGAGGCAGGCGCCACAGTCTTTGCAATTTTGTTTTGATTGCTACAGTGAACTACTTCCAAACTGTAGTCTGTTACATGGCATACTTCTGGTGTGTGTGCGTGTGTGTGTGTGTGTGTGTGTGTGTGTGTGTGTGTGTGTGTGTGTGCGTGCGTGCGTGTGTGTGTGTGTGTGTGTGTGTGTGTGTGTGTGTGTGTGTGTGTGTCTAAAAGTTGTAGGTATACGTGGTCTGTGGTGTGCTATAAAACATTTCATATAGGGAGCTGGAAATGAGTTTTGTGACAACTAGCATGGTAGGTGTGTGTGTGTGTGTGTGTGTGTGTGTGTGTGTGTGTGTGTGTGTGTGTGTGTGTGTGTGTGTCTGTGTGTTTTCATTTAGCTGAGCTGCCCACCCAAACCAGACCACCAAAACTCATTACACTGAATATAGGACAGGAGCACTAATGGACCAGCACCTCCTTGGAGGGCCCATGTTAACACTAATTTCCTTTGTTCACAAACCTCGTAAAGAAGACATAATGCACTTATTCCCTGCAAGGCCCGTTAGTAGACCTTTCTCCTAATTTCAAGGGAAGGAGTTTCAACTGTTTTCTTTTTTTTTTTTTTTTTTTTTTTGTTTTCGCTAAATCGAAATATATAATACACACACACACACACACACATACACACACACACACACACACACACACACACTCAAGTAATTAATTGTCAATATTCTGTTACAGTGACACTCATTTAATTCACCAATAGCACAAAATAATGCATAGTGCTTATGTGGCAGTAAGTGCTATGTTTTTGTTTTACAGTATTCATACACTGGAGAAGCATACTTCTGTCAGTCTTTCCTTAGCTTTTGTTATTGTAGTTTGTCCACCCTCACATATGCTTCCCAGGTCTAATACAAGTACTTGCATACAAGTAGCTTGTGGCACACTTGCTCACTGCCACTTGCGTGAAAAACAAGTTCTCTAACTCCCACCAGCCCAATCTCCTGTGACAACTTAACCCACCTAACACCCAATCCTTTAAAAGTGTTACTCCCTACCAAAGTCTTAACTCTTTCCCTAAAACCTCCACCCAGACCCTAACCCAAGTCTTCACTACCTTACCCTAAAACTCTAACCCCTTCCCCTAAACTTAACTTTCCAGATCACTGCCTATCCCCCCTTCACTGACCTTAAAACTCCCTTCCTGCTCTATAACACAACATTTTTCTTCCACCTTCTTAACCATAAAACTCCGGTTACACTCCTTAAATTTAAATTTCCTTCCCAGTTGGTGCTCTAGTATACTTTGCCACCTCTTCCCACTCCCTTACCATGGATTCCACACTTCATTTATTCAAAATCAATCAATGTGCTTGGGTAAGGTACAAGATACGTGATTTTGATGGAATTTAGTATTTTATGCTACATCACATGTACACATTACTCATTAACCTCTACTGTTATACTTTAATAAAAAATATCATTTTATCACAACAATAACCAGAAAATATACATAAAATCATAGGCAGAATTCCTGAATTTTATCTTGTGAAAACTGTATTTCATTTTTTAAAGAACTATATATAAATCTGTGTCCCTGCATATTGTGTGAAAGGAACAACTAAATGAAGCAAAGGCACAAGTTTCATAACAGTAGGAATACTATAACTTTCAGTGCATTCATAGTAACCAGTCAAATTGTATATCACATCTATTTCCAGGAAATAACCAAAAGGCTTTATGAGCAGAAAGTATGTTTTTGATTGTCATGTCTACTAAATGGAGACTGAGTACAACTAAGACTGCTCTGATCATTATTTTAGAATAATTTACTTTATGCTTGACTTACTGATCAAACCCACTACTTAAGTTCTTCACCAGTACCAAATGTTTTGAAAAAAAGTCATTAATTGCAGTGTGTTTTTGATGTTTTGAAAGGAATATTTATTACCTTGGATAATGAAAAATAAAAACTGAGAGACACTTCAAATGTGTTCTATGTAGCACAAGAAAACTTATCAGGTTTTGGATTGTATTTCTTCATGTGAATTGGTATTTTTATGAATATTATTATTATTATTATTATTAGTAGTATTAGTATTAGTAGTGGTAGTAGTATGCATTTAAAATTATTGAATATGGCTAACTTTACAGCTGCAGATTCTGCTTTTGCATTTAGGTATTCGCTTTGGCAGACTTCTATAATTCAAACAGAATGTTCCGTCCTAAAGTTTAATTTGCTGGTAAAAAAGTGGCATGTCCAGGGCTCGCATGAAAGTTGTTTTCATATTTTTAAATATACTTCTGCATTTACAAATCAAAAAGTAAGTTGTCTAAATCACTTGAAAATTAGTTTCCAAATCACTTTTCTTCAGCTAATGCATTTTCCAGTATATTCAGCTGTTTTTTATGACCTAAAAGACACACCCATGCCCTTTGACACATGTACAGAATCAAACAATTAAAGACACATTGCCATGTACATTTCATACAGTATATGGTCAGCATTTCAATTTCCTTTATTAAATATAATTTCATTTATTTCCATGAAGAAAAGTGTACTGATCCTTGGATTTCATGGGTTCCGGGTACTTGTCTATGCTCAGCATTACATACTCTTTTAATAATGCTATAATTGTTTCCATCTCAAAAGACTGTAGTTCCATTGTCATAAACAAAGGATTAGAATACCAGGTGTGGACAAGGAACCTTTATTAATGACATTTTTCTTCATGTCATTCTGTAGAGCTAAATGAACAGAAAAGCATGCATGCGACTGCCTGAAACATCTCTCATGAGTTTTCTGCTTTCCCCAGCTTATCCTGTGGTTTTCCATAGAATTAATTTTGATAAAAATCACCTGTGATTGATACATAGTATTAGAATTTTCAGACATGTTTTCCTTATTTAAATCATTAAAAATAAAATGTCTGCAGAAATGACTGATGCATGTGCTACCTGTATTGTACTTTCCCTTAATAAAATATTCTACCACATAAACAATAATCACTCATTATATTGAGTACAAACGCTTTATGAACTCAATGGAATGGTAGTTTATTGCCATATTCATCATTCATTTAATCTGAAATGTAGCCAGTTTGAACAAACAGTCCTATAGAACTCTGAATTATTAAAAAAATAAAAAAGCAGCTCCGTATTTCTGTACGGTACAGTTAACAATGAAATAAATAAAAAGGCATGTCCTCTTAGTTTGAAATGTATATTTGTTCATAGTTCAGCCATAGTTCAGAGACGAGACAGTTAAAGAACTAGAGCTTGAACAAGGATGTACATAATGTCAGGCATTGATAAAGGTTTCACATGCACAGACACACAGAAAGGAAATGGACAGAAGCCAAACCAATTTTATGTTACACACAAACACATTCGCACAAGTGTATGCATGTGATGCAGACATTCTTTAAATGCATTTAATTATTTATTTATCTTGTTTTATTATATAAAATTCTAGCACATCTTTATTTGCCATCATCTCAAATAATCAGAAGCTATGAAATTAGTAAGAAAATAAGCTCAGCATGTATACCTTACTTTATGTTGTGTCTTTTGGCTTTTCACGGTTAGGGGTCACCACAGCGGAACTCCGGTCTGCTAATGATTGACAGTAGATTTTTACATGGCGAGTTGCCAGCCCTGACGCAAAACCTTCAACGAAGGTACGCCCATTCACGCATGTCTCTACACAGAAGATGCTCTATCTGAGAATCGAACAGGACAACATCTTACTGTGAGATGACAACGCTACCGCAGCACCACCACCACAGTATACCTTACTAAATTCTGTAAACCATAGCTCCAATGACGGATATAAGCAAATGAGCTGAAACAACTCATCTGTGAACATTTTTTCAGAATTTTTCATCAAAATTGTTAGTATTGACAGTTCTCTGACCTAATGCCATTAGCAAAGTCTCTATACAGCCTGCTGAAAAATAGCATTACTTTTTTAAACAGACATATTTTAATGATTTTAAGAAAACAATTCAAAGTTATATATTGATTTGTTAAGGGTATATATTTTTACATTAGGATAGATGCATTTTTAATATTAATTCAGGTAATGATATAGCCATATGAGGTAATAATTACAAAATGGAGATTGCTGGCTAAACCCTTCTTACTATTTTCTGTATCAGTAAAATATCACATGTACTATAAGAAATGTAACTCTCAGGTTCAAAAGTGAACAGTAAGAGGGAATACTAGGTGTGAGGCAGACATGAGAGGCACTTGTGAACACTATTTAAATGTTGGATAGTAAGACTGCAATTGATATGGTTTCTGTACCGCTACTGAGATTGCATTATCTCAGGGAACGGAAAATTCCTTTCCATCATGGTATAGCAAGTTAATATATATAGGTTAGCAGGTATATAGGAGTACATCTCCTGGGAGAATTCCTCTTACTCGAGGTACAGCATTCCTGGAGTGATTGTATATAAGTAACAGGCACGTGAACTGCATCCTGCAAGAGAATTTCCCTTACTCCAAGGTACAGTAATCTTTGATTTATTGTATATGCGTGATATGTGGACTACGTCCAGGGTACAAAAACCTACAGTCATATAAGTAATAAAATTGTGTTTTTACATAACCTCATGTCAGGGGGTGCAGAGTGAAAAGACCCATAGAAAATTACATTTTAATGTATATAGTTAGTTGCCTTCAAATCAATGTTTTGTGATCCCATTTTTATGTTTAACTCACAGCTGGCACATTTCTGCCAAGAAGCTATCAGTACCACTTACTGTACCGTTTTTAGGTTGCTGCCATGAGAAATTCACATTCTGTCTTGATACAGTGACCTTAGAGGGTTTTTTTTAAATTAAATGAAGTGGTACAAAGGGCAAAGTCCCCCGCAGTGTAGCAATTGTTTTGTCTAAGTAATTTTTTTCATATTTAACAGGAGTTCAAACTGCTGTCATTCACATAGATGAAAGTTATACATTTTTGAATGCATCAAATGGTATATAGTTTGAAAATGTGATGGTAGTCTTATCTGTCACCTGTGTTATGTCTCTTAGTTTGGGTATATCTTTCACATGCACACATTTTTAGGTCTATCAGCAGATTCTTTGCAGAAGTCTTTCCATAGCCCCTGCACGTGTCCTTCCTCAACAGAAGAACTTCACTCTCATTACCTAATGACACAGTTGCCAGGTGTTCCTCACAAGTAATTGCCTACATTAGTAGTGAATTACATTTTGCTAGGGGCTAAGAGTGCTGCTCCATAGTTTTGAATATGTAACATGATTCATATAATGTCATTGACTGCGTATGGGAATTCAGTAAGGACTGCATTATACATCTAAGTTTGTTCACAGATAAAAAAAACCTATAACACATCTGAAGCTGTGATCCTTATGGATGTCATTATAGAACTTTGTGTATTTATTAAGATTTATTTGATAACCACCTGGGTGGACTGGTCTGAAGACCCTTTTTGGACAAAACCCATACAAATAAGTGTGATACAGTAGGTGTAGTAGTACAGTTAACTTCAAATTCAGTTATGTAGACATATACAAAGAATTGGGAGACATTAATTACATAGTGATAATTAATGTAACCTAGTGGAGAACCAGTGACAAAAGGAACTACATAGTATATGGATAGTACAAGGAATAAAACTTTCATGAAACAATGTAATCCATTATATTTGATTTAGTCTGTAATGTACGTTACCCATTATATTTCATTTATTCTACAACAAACATGAGCTGCACATTAGTGCAGCAGTTAATACTGTCACCTCACAGCAAGCGGTTTTCTGGTTCGATTCTCGGCTGGGGTGCCTTCTGTGCAGAATTTGCATGTTATCCCTGTGTTTACATAGGTTTCCTCTGGGTACCCGTTTTCCTCCCACATTCTAAAGACATGCATCTGGAGTGTTTCTCCCTGGGCCTTTGCTGAAAATAGACTCTGTCCTACTTGGACTTTCCTGGTCTACAAATGTTAAATAAATACATGTTACCCATTATATATGATTTATTCTGTAACATACATGTTACCCATTATATTTGATTTATTCTGTAACATACATGTTTGCTATATGCAGATAATGTGTCATTACAGGCAAACTCTGAGATAGAATTTCAGCAACTTCAGGACAATGGAATGCAAATCTGAGGGCACATGGGATGAAACTAAGCACAGATAAGATGGCAGTAATGGCAGCAAATTGGGGAAATCAGAAGAAGCTGAGAATAGAGATAGAAGGGAAGATAGTGGAACAGGTAAACAGCTTCAAGTATCTGGTAGAAGTAGTTAAGGAGAAGGATAGTGTGAATGAAGAGGTCAAAGTTAGAATCAGAGGGGCTGCAGCCAATTGGCATAGAGTATCAGGTGCAGTCTATGACAGAAGAATGCCAAAGAAGCTGAAAAGTAAGGTGTACAAGACAGTAGTACGACCAGTACTACTGTATGGTACAGAAACCTGGGCAGTAAAGGCAGAACAGGTGAAGAAGCTAGAGGTGATGGAAATGAAGTGTCTGAGAAAGGTGATAGATTGCACACTGTGGGAAATACGAAGAAATGAGGACATAAGAGCAGAAGCTCCAATTGCAGAAAAGATCAAAGAGAACAGATTACAGTGGTTTGGACACGTGTAGAAAAGCAGAAGACAATCTGGTGAGGAAGATTTGGGACAGACAGGAAGAAGGTAAGAGAAACCGAGTACATCCAGCAAAGAGGTGGATGGATTGTGTGAAAGAAGATCTGCGACAGTCAGGCATGAGTGTTGAAGAAGGCAGAAGTGTGGCACTGAACTGAGAGAGTTGGCAACAGTTAACACGATACCCTGACCCCGTGTAGAAAAATCGGAAAAAGGGGGCTGATGATGATACATGTTTGAGGTGTCACTGGTTAACTATCTTCAGCAGTGAAGGTGTGATGTTGAAGACATTATGTTAACTGCAACATAAACTGCTTATTTTATTTATTTATATAGAAATTTTGCTGACATGGAACTAAGCATGTTCTTTCTGCCCTTTTATCAGTTTTATTTGCTATGCTAAACTGATCCTTCTCATATTATAATTAAGAAATGCACTTCCCATCACCTCCATTACCTCAATTTACATTCTGCTTGTACAATGACATCAGTTGCTTCTATTTTTAAAGGGCAAATATGAATCAACCAAGCTGGGAAAGAATTACCAGAAAATCCTAAATATTGCTTTGAGTAAACAGTGTTCCTCACAATACAGCACCAGTTCACTGAAACAACAGTAAAGCACATAAACACATATTTAAATAAATAGTATACATCAACTATATTTTACAGGGGAAAAGGACCTTTGTACCCATCACATCTAATATTATACTCTGTAAGGTGTCTGTAAGGTCACACATCAAAGATGGAGAAATACTTATTGTTTTCACAACATGAAAGTCTCCCCACATCTTTCAGGCTGTCTAACCTTGGAGTGTAAAAAAAGGTCATTCCACTGAACACTGTAAGTTCACTTAAGTGCTATATAATGCCCAAAAATACTACTTCAGAATGTGATGCATAAAAACATAACGGATTATCAAAATCTAAAGTAAACATATACAGTATAAACTGTGGCTACTACAATCTTCCAAATGAAACTGATGCATAAACCAAAAGAAGTGCACTTGAAAAGCATACATAGTATGAAATAAAGACTAAAGTATAAAGTATAGAAAAATAAAGAAATATAAACCATACTCACTTACTCTCCCTGCAAAGTTACAAGAAATGATTAGGGAAGAATCTTCCACACATCAAGTACATACTGACCCTTCCTAATAATTCTAGTAGGAAAAAAAAAAAACACAAATCAATGTAATAAAACTGAAATAAAGAACTATGAAAATCCCAACTTATAAGGATTGAACTTCACAGTTAAATCACAAGAGTTCAAATAAACTTACTACAAAAAAGACAGAAAAAACAGAGCAACAATTCAATGCAACAAAATACTTAACCAATGATGATGTGACATATGACATATTATATATATATATATATATATATATATATACATAAATATGAGTTGAGAGCCAAAAAAACCTTCAAAATAGCAATACTCAAAAATCTCCCAAAATTAGTAAAGCACATTAACTTAAGCTCAAAGCAGCCTTTGTATAAGTATCCTGTATGAATGTGTACAATAACTAATTAATTTTCAGTGGCCATATCCAAGTCCATCAGATCTGCTGCAAAACCTACACTATTCTCAAGTACCAAAATACATATATGACACTCTAATTCAGCTATGCCTACCTTATACCTCATTATTTATGGAAATATAACATTCAGTTCATTTTCTGCAAAATCTTACACTATCCTGAAGCACCACAGTCCAGCTATGACTCTATATGATGCACCAATATAGCTTTCCAACATCTCAGTTAAGTGTAAAGTCTTTAATGTTCTTTCTGATAGAGTTCTGCTCTCTGATACTGAACTCTTAGATGATGATTTTCCATAAACAAGCACTCCTGCACTCTAGCAGGGATTGCACTGTTTGTGGTATTTTTCCTTTAGTCCATTTCTGAGAGATCTTGGAGATAGTATGTATACATTTGAAAACTGTATATGACTTGTTTCCATGTTGTGCATTGCGAGGGAATTGCCCCCTGACAAAAGATTTACTTTAAAACATTTATGGCGATGAGTTCCCACTGAGTTGAGATTAGTAGGTTGACCATCACAGACTCAAAAGTGGAACCATTGCACTCTATTTTGGTAAACATTTCTAGCTAAATGTATATATTTTCTTCTTTTATTCCAGTATTAACATTGTGAGGTATTATTTATTATAAAGCTTAGCTTTTTAAAGGCTTACTGTTTTAAAGGTATCACTTTAGTGGGCAACAAGGTACCTCAAACAAGACAGAATCATTAAGAGTATTACAAAATTACTGTTTAAGCTACTGGGGAAACTTTGATTTGATTACTCAGAATAAGGGAGAGATACATATTGCCTTTAGGAAGGCAGGCATTATCTGTGTACAATAGTTTTCTTTAGTTATATATGCTATAAGAACAAATTAAACTATACTGTGAGTGGTTAGAAGACTTGTTTGAAATTGCATGGCTTTATGTTTATGTCTGTTAACGTCCTCCTAGTTGAATGAAGGATAGACAAGATAAATGGTTCCAATCCAGAGTTACACAACTGGTGAGAATTTGTTTTTAATCACCAACATATTTCTCAGTCCATATATCAACGAAGCATTTAAAATGAGACAGTACAATGCTGAATATGGCTGAATAGTGGACAAAAACCTGGAAAACGGTACATACAAAATTAAACCCAATCACACGAGCTTTGCTTAAGCACTAAATGTTGTATTTAACAGTATAGACATGAAACTATTCATTTGAAGCTATACAATTTCTACGAATATAATAGGAATATGGAAGAAAAAGTGTTTAATTACCAAACCTTTTTTTGAGGGATGATTTCTTAATTTCTTAACTTGAACCTCTAGTCTTCACAACACCACATTAATCTAATCAGCCCCCATATTACCTTATATTATCACCCACCTTTAATCTGTGGGATACCTTCTCTATCTCATAGACGATATCTTTCTCCTGTAGCATGGTAATAAACATGAGTTAACTGAATTCATACATTATCTTAATAATGCGACAGATTTTCTTAAGTTCTCCTACAAATATTTCTGTACAGATATTGACTTTCTTGATATGAAGGTAACAAGGGGTGACCTTAACACACTTAAAACTTCTCTATATAGAAAACCTGTTCGAAAGAATAATATTGGGAGCATGCACCCTAAGCACACTAAGTGCACTGTATTGAAAGGGCAGATCTTTTGTACCATGCACCTCCATAACAATGATGAACTCCTGCAAGGAGAGTTACTTTTCTTAAAACAAGAATTTATGGAGAGAGGATATAAAGAGCATGATATAGATAGACAAATTAGTGCAGCTTGGAATGAGAGAGAGGATAGGTGTAGACCTTATTATAATGACAGAAATGCAATAGCTTCTGCAGCTAGTGGAATCACAGATATTACATGCCAGACTTTGGATAATGGGGTAGGTAAGGTCATTAGAATGCCATTGATGTATGCTAGCAATGTGTATGAAGTGTGTGACATTGTTAAAAAGAACTGGGGCATTCTCTCCATGGTGAAAGAACTGGATGGTAAGATAGGTGATACACCACTTCTTTCCTTTAAGAGAAACAGGTCCTTGTAAAACCATTTATGCTATAAGGCGATGGATGGACGTAAGCACATTGAATCGGATAGATTAGGTACTTATCCTTGCAGAAGATGCATGGCTTGTCCCTACATCTACTCTGCTAGGCAATTTGCACACCCATATATAGGATTCAAGACTGAGGCTACTTTTTATGCAGATTGTCGAACTAATAATGTGATATATTTCTGTTTCTGCACAGCATGCTATGCTTTCTATACAGGGAAGGCCAATCGTCCCTTCAAGGATAGGATACGGGAACACCTTAGGGAGATTCCGAATGGAAAAGAGAATAATGCATTAGCCATGCACAAAAGTAGGGAAGGTACTGCTCATAAGTTTAAGTTTTTTATTCTACAAATTGTCCTAGAAAATAAGAGGGGAGGTGACCTTAAAAATAATACAGAGACAACAGAACAAAAATGGATTATTCAATTACAAGCCGATACACCTCCAGGCTTAAACAGTATGGTATCCCTTAAACCATTTCTGAAGATCAGACCCTTGAAGCATTAAATGTTTGATATTAATACTATCTCATTTTACTTTGTTTTTAGGTTTCATATACATGATTTTTTATGTATGGCATGCTATTTGATTTTTGCTTAACTAAACAATGTTTTATAATGATGCTACATCTTTAAATAAGTGTTTTTAATTCAATGACTTGATTTTGATTGGTTCATTGGAACTTCTAATGTTTTTTTAAAATTAGTTTTTGTAAGTGGTCTTTAAAAGTCTGATGAAGCGGATTGCATCCGTGAAAGCACTTACTTTTGTTTGTTTTTTATATACAATAAATATTTATACATAGCTGTGTGTGACCAACCTACTTTTATGTTTGACTTTGCTACTCATTTCTTTGTAGCTGGTCACTTTATTCGGTTATTGGGATACTTTTCTTCATTTTTTGTACCTTCTCTATCTCACTGGAGGGAATATCTTCTGACAACAGTATCTTACGTCCATATCACAGGGTGACATTTGTTTACCTTTTAGACATTTTCTTGGCTGGCTCACATTTTG
Source organism: Protopterus annectens (assembly GCF_019279795.1). Lineage (NCBI taxonomy): Eukaryota > Metazoa > Chordata > Ceratodontiformes > Protopteridae > Protopterus > Protopterus annectens. Next base: position 485,500,248 of record NC_056728.1, read on the forward strand.
TTCTTGCTTTTTTGATTATATTTAATCATCCTGGAAGTGCAATGTGCAACACACACAATGAAGGTCCCAATATGACACTTGCATGACCACTCATTGCAGCGTCTCCACATGCTATCACCATACAGTCCATTTACACACACACACACACACACACACACACACACACACACACACACACACACACACACACACACACACACACACATGCACAGCCCTAGAGCTAGGGTCCTGGTCTCCACAATAAGATGTGTCATCAGTGGAAATCTTCACATTTACAACTAAGGTAGGATGCAGTGCCATGATCACTGAATCCTTTCACTGCAGGCTTGCCCATCATGTACCAGGCCTGCTATCCAAACCCAAGACTCTTCTGTCATAGTCCAGCTTCCAGCTTATATGCTAGCAGATTTGCAACAACAGCCCAGAGTTTTCACTGTCCTATTCTGCACCCTCCCCCCAAAACTTTTGTTAAGACTTATTGTGTTTTGTCTTTGTTCTTCTAAGTTTGTATGAAAAGTTGTATTTCCCTTGTTGACTAAGGTGTCTGTTTTCCCAATTTGTGCATTTGCTTTTCTTACTGCATTAACGTTCCCTTGCGGTTTAACTGGTAGTGTTCTTTGGCTTCCTCTTCTGCATTTTATATCTCCTATATACCATATTTGATTCACTGATATTTAAAACAATTTCATTTTAGTAACAACTTATTTTCCCTCTCTAACGTGCATTTTTTAACAGAATGCACGTTACTTTTGTGACGGAGATTCTGATGTGATCCTGGTTTTCTTCACACCCCTATCATGCCATTTTGCTAAGGTGTAAAGCTAAGGTACAGTTCCATTTTAGACACTATCCTCCTGAGATACAGAAACATCACATTTAATTAGCTAAAGCCTGTAGACAAAATGATGGTAAACTACAGTGGTAATGACTTATCCTGAAGTAGATGACTATTTGAAGAGCTGATTTCTTGTTTCTGCCATTTTAAGTATACCAGGTCTAAATCCAGTCATATTTGAAGAGGAACTAGGTGGTAACTGACTGAAATCTGCTCCTTGTGGGGAATCAGGATAATCATGCTATTTAGTTTAGCTGCACTAAACAACACCTGCCATATTATTCTACCCTGTAAGAGTGCTTCCTCCTCAAAACCATAATAAGCATACCTTCTACTAGTCCTGTTCTTCTACCCTCTTCCTCCTCATGTCGATGCATTCTAGATATAACCCAAGTGCAGATGCCACTGGCATTCTTAGTCTCCAGTGTGGCCAACAATTATTCCTTTATTTTTTGTCAAATTATTTGTGTGATTGATTTTATCCTTTCTCTCTGATCATTAATTTTTCTCTGTTAACTTGGCAGAAGGACTGGTCTTATAATGCTTTTTGGCCATGACACTGGTATGTGAGCACAAAATTTGACATCTGAGTATGTTCAGAGTTGTGCATAGAAGAGCACTGTCTCTCAGTAACACTGATAATGCACTACTTAACAGAATTACAGTGGAACTTTGTAATACACTGGGTTCCAGTAATACAGAGACATTCTAATTCTACAATTAAAACATCTGAGAGTGACATTTTAAATGTGGATTTATTTTTGTCCTGGACCCTTCAATAAACACACCACACCAAATTACATTGGGTGACCTTTATTAACCTTTCATGAAAATAACTTTATTGAACAATATTTTAATTTATTGATAACAAAATAAACATCCATACAAGCATTTACTATGGCAGTGTTACCTTGCTAACCCTAACCAAATAAGCAGTGTCCTCACCTCCGCTCACTTACTTTTATTTATCAGCCAGGGTCCTCACCTCAGGTCACTTACTTTTATTTATCAAGCAGCGTCCCATCGCTCACTTTCATTTCCCAACTCATTGAATTAAACATCCAACACCAGAGGGGGAACAGAAGAGGGACAGACCTACCCTCTTCTCTGCCAACCAGCCTGAAACAGGCTGTTCCCCCTCATTACCTCCAAAACCTTCAGCAAACCTGCAAAAAAAAAAAAACACCTAAGTGCACATTAAAGAGGCCCTAACCAAAATCATTCAGGTGTACTCCATCCTCTTTGAACCAAACTGAGACCCTTTCATCAACATCCCACTGCCCCATCATATAAATATCTAAAGTAACCAGTTGTATAACTAGCCTAAAATGAACAAGCCAATGAGGCCTCTGCAAAGCTAAAATAATCTCGGTTCTACTTCCAGCGACACCATGCGCATACCTAGGTATAACCTCTTTAACATAAAAAGATCCTGACTTATCCTAACAACCAGCGGTAGCTTCAGAATTATTCCCAGATTGCTACTTGCCAAACATACCACCAGGACTCTAAGGAGCTCAATGCCACCCAAAACAATGCAAACTCAATTGCGTGCCATCCAACCTAACCACAGCCCCCATTTGTCACCCAATGAATATAAGAAGGACCAAAATAAGATTACCTGTCCTAGGAAATTAATTTAATACTAAGCTGTTCACGTACCTAACTATCTAAGATAAGATAAGAAAGCATCTGATGACCAATACTGTCGGCCTGCCCTTCCCCAACTGATCCGTTTTAGTTCTACACAGCCAAATACACACAGAAGCAAAAAAAAAAAACCCACTGAAACATCCCACCAAACTAATGACCAAAACAACTCTGATACCCTAAAAGCTCCTTAATACATCCATAAAGCGAACATCACACAAAGTATAGTCCAATAAATCTCCATTTTCCAATAGTAATCCTTGCAACAAAACCTTCAAAATGTGTTTTATCAACTACTGAATAGGGAAATTGTATGAGCCGCTATCATTAAAACCTGTATGTTAATGATCATCTGTCAGTCTTCACACTATCAACCCTACCCCAACCCTTCAATATACAAACCATAGTTCAAGATTTTGTAAAGCCACGTAAGCCAGCTACCCATGCAACTATACTATTCACAGTTAAGGTCACTTTGTCTGACTGAACGACCTTACCTTATTACCAAACCTGAACCAGATATCTCAACAACAATCCTTCCCACCAAAATGTTCCTCCGCCAGCTGCAACACAAATTTACAAAATCTTGCAATGCCCTACCATATGCCTTCTTATTAAAAGCTGTCCAGAATTCCTGTACCAAGCATCTGGCCATTCTAAGCCAACCTGAAACACCTCATCTGGCAACACCAGCAGCTCGTACCACTGCCATATTATCCAAATGAAAATTAACTCTTTTCCCCCGAAACTTCTCCTGCTAGACCTTCAACACCAGGCAAATTGGAACTAACTCCAAACAGTCAACATCCCTCCTCCAACTGTCCTTCCACCCTGCTGGCCAATGAGCCACAAACCCCCCCCCCCCAAAAAATATGCCCCCGATCACAATACTTCTTGATGCATCCTTGAACAACCCAATCTGCCTGCCAAAAAGCCACACCATTAAACTGCTAAAAAATTAGCTACAATGCTAAGTCAGCGCATACCAACTTATTAACCCTCATCCAATGATGTTTGCTTTCCCTCTGTTGAACAAAAAGACCACCAACCCACACAAGGGACACACTGGATGACCTGCCCGACATGTAAATATTATAAACCCAAAGAACTCCATAACATCCTAAGTGTGCACCTTGTCCTTGAATTTCCCCACTGAATTTTCTCTTTCAAACTTATTACCTTTACATCAGGCAAACAAAACAAAGGATGGCCTGCATCTACTAGCAATCCCAGAAAAAACAATGCCTTACTTGAACATTCTAACTTCTGCCTAGCCAACAGAACACCCAGTTCCTCACACATCCCCCAAAACAACTATCTACTTTCCAATGCTCCGTCAAACCCTTCACCTACTCTTAAAAAGTCATCCAGATAACGTATGGCCTCCTGGCTGCCCCCCCCCACCCCCACCCCACACCGCTGTTAAATCCAATGGAAAGGAATGTTAAACCTATCAAAGTAGCACAGACCACTGAGTATTCCATCATCATAGCCTTGTTAAAGTAAAGCTGAAACCTAACTACCCTACCCAAAAACGGACACTTTTCCTCTCATAGCGGTAATAAACAAAAAATGGATTCTGTATCTAACTTCACCAACCACGGGTCCATAAACTCCAGAATGACCTTCACTGCATTATTGAAAGACACATAACTGATTTTACATCCTCTCCCAAAATAAAATCATACATAGAATTCCACTCGGGATAAGACCGATGGCAAATCAACTGAAAGTCTTTGCCAACTTCTTAGGAATGAACCGCAATGGAGAAACCTTAAAGTTGTTAAAGGGGGAAATATTAAATGGGTCCAATAACCTATCTAGTCACCATTCCATATCCACCAAGTGTTCCAAAATCTCTTCCTTCCCCTGAAAAGAACACAGATTACAAACTGACTCCTCCCTTCTTACCCCAATTGACTAGAAAATCCCTCATAAAACACATCTATTAATTCGACTGCAACTACTGAATAGGGAAATTATATGAGCATCTATCGTAATACCTGTATGTTAATGAAAAAATGCATCCCCCAGTCTTCCCTTTGACTAATGAAAGGATACCCCTTTCTCTACCCCCGAAAATTCCCTTGCCCTGACTGCCCTGAAATCCATGAAATAATAAAGATAACCTAAGTGATTCAGCTGCTGCAAACTCAAATTAACCAATGTGCCTTCCCATCTGTCACCTGCACAGCTGAATGCATACCTGCACACTTCGAACAAGTGTGCAAAACTTACATGCCACCCATGAACAACATCCTGCATTAGATGTCCAGCATAGCCCCTTCCCAACCCCCACAAATGTATCCCCTGCTAAAGGCTCCAAGGTTATCTACCATAAAGGTTAGCCAGCTGTTAGGATGTTTTGCATCCCAATCCAGGGACTGATTCACCACCTTCCACTTCCAAAACCTCTGATAGTACCACAACCAGGCATTCCCCATCTACAGACCGTGTTCCTCACAGATCATGAGAAAATAAGCTAAAAGTAGTAAGGCCAAAGGAGATATCCTTCTCCAACTCAACCACCATGTAATAAATGAAGCTTAATACCCATTTTTCCCATATCTATTTATCCTCCTCTGCCCTGAGGCTGCTAAAGCCACCAAAAAACAGTTACTGTTTGCACTTTCTGATTTCATCAGCCATTGAACCCCCATCCACATCACTTAATTCAAAATGTCAACATACTCCCCTTTACAGATCTTTCCTTTAACAAAAAGTGATACACGAGGGGGTTAAAACACCTCCCCTCTCTTGCCCTGGGGCCTGCTTATCTAACTGATCACCCAGCCAGATCCCAATGTCCAGACCAACCTCATGCTGTTGTGACTCCACCCCACCTGTGGATGACCCCAAACTTCCCATAATCAAACCTTAACCCTCCTCATCATCAAAAGCTCCCTCATGAAACTGTCCCCCTTCACTAAAAATAAAAAGGAGGACCCCCAAACCACTGTCATTCTTCAGCTGCGGCACCTGCTTTACCCTGCTCCTAATGTACCTCATCCTCACCTGTTCCCAGTACTCCCAAACTGCACCAACTCTGACATGCCTAAATGAGCACTTAACAATATATCATTACCTGTGACCTCATTGCACACTGCTCTAGCAGCCGGAATGTCCACGGCAGCAGCATCCATCACCTATCAAGTCCACTTCCCTCAGACCACCAACTGATGCAATCTGTTCACTTCCACCTTCTGCAAAATAAAAGACAACTGTAAATCCTCTGAAAAAACACACACACAGTATTGCTTTGCACCTAGTATGATAATCCTCTGGGGAATATTTTAATGAATCTTTAAAGCCCAGATATTTTGGAGCAGAAGTCAAACACTTAGGAGCAGTCATCCCAAACCCCCATGAAGATTAATTTCACACAGCTAGCAATCCAAGCAACCCATCGCCCACCAGCAGTACCCAAACCAACAACTGCAATGAGTTAAGCCCCAAACCTCCCCATTAAAAGTTTGCATTAACATGCATTTCCTGAAAGAACTGTAATCTGAAGCTCAATGTATGTCATTATTAGAGACTACCATCACCAGAAATTCACCAGATAACTACCAATGTTATGAAGTACAGACCAAAATTAAAACTGAAATCAGGATGTCACGAAAACAAAGACAGTTGAGAGCATACCTCTTGACCTTTTACCATAAGAAATCAGGACAAGGCATTCTCTTGCATAATTTTTAAATATTGCTCTTACAAACTTAAAAAGTTAATAGATGGCAACATCATTATACCTGCCTGCCAGCCTCTGAACCTCTTATTCCCTCCCCTGGAGCATAACTCTCAAGTGTACCTCATGACAAGAAATGGAGCCTCTCCCCCTGCTTCTTAAAAGACTCTGACACATTCTCAGCGATAGGAATTCCTGACTGATATCCCTGATAAATAGAGAAGCATCATAGTAGCTCCTCAAATTATCCTTTTTTTTTTTTGTAAGTAAACCAGCCTTTTTTAATCTTCCTATGACCTTCCTAGTTAAAATGTTAGTAAGTTGTTCTCATCAGCTTAGTATTCACCTGTGAACATTCTATCTGCTCTCACAGGCTAATATGAGGTCAGAAACTCTGTGCCTTGTATTTATGAGGTGAAGACTTTAACCATTATGCCAAACCCACCTCCAGATGTAGAGTTAAAAACAATGCCTTGGATAATGTGGTACTCTCTGATCACACTTCACCTCTTTGCTGCCTTGCCCCTCCCCCTCCTTCATGTAGCTATCCCTTCTTCATCTGATGTACGATGTCTATTAATTTCTATTAATTTATTTATTTGTTTTTAACAGATTGGATGCCAAAATGGCAAACATGCTTTAGCGCTCCACCCCGCATGTGTGGTGAGCAGCCATTACTTGCAGGTGCCTCTCAGCCCATAAACTCGGTACCTAAACTTGGCATCCAGTTGAGAACCAAAATCTGACCATTCCCTGTCCCACTATCACCAACAAACCACTGTAGAGGGACACAATCAAACCCACCATAAGATGAAACAACCACCGATGTCTAGAGAAGTAAAGCACAGCTCTATAAAACAGGAACTAAAAGACCCAACAGAAAACACAATCTGGAGATACTACACATAGGCAATTTGTGATGTGGAAGGAAACCAAAGCGCCTAAAGAAAAAACAGTAATGACACAACAAGCACAACAACAAAAGACTTCCACACTCAATACCTGGAACCCAGACAGAGAATCAAGTGCCATTAGGCACCAGTACCAACTACCACACCCCTAGAAGTACTGAGTCTACAAACTGAATAACTGTTCCCCATACCACTTAACCTCTTAAAGCAAGAAATCTGGACAAAGCCATAAATAATGGGGGGACAAAAACACAAAAATAGGGACACTTTTAAAGTATTGCTCTTAAAAACTTAGAAAATTGATAGAATAACAGATTTTGCATTATCATGAATTTTTCTGAAGGGAATGAAGTCTGAAACTCAAATGTCTGTCATTAAACAGTTGAAAGGTATGCTCTTCTCGTATTGTAGTTCACAGTAGTAACTTAACTAAGCAGTGTTAACTACAACTGCACATACCCAACAAGGACACAAACTCTGCAACTCAAATAGATGTCATTATTTAGTGGCAGTAATCTTCATCGATTCAACAGAAAACCATATGCTTTAAGAGGAACGGAGCAAAATCTGCCTGTATTCAACTTCCGCCAAGCAGCCGCACAGCCTCAGGAAAAATAAAATAATGAACGACTGTTACCAGCAACTACTTCTCAGCCTCCAAACAGTCTGGGAAAGTGCTGCCCCTACAAACCCATAAGAAAGAAGAAAAAAAATGAATGACCACCAATGCTCACACTAGCTAACCCTCGGCCTTGAGAATATACACCTCCACTGCTTCCAAACAAAATGAAACCACACCACCAACCATTTACCCCAAATAATTATCTCACATCCAAACTACCCTGACCAAACGTATAATAAAATAATTACTAGGCAACCATGCCATCCCCATCCACCACACAACTGATCATGGCTACTTACCAACTGTACCCTTTTCCTCAAAGTCCAAAGTGTACCTGTTCCACAGTACCTACTGGTCATCATAGACGTAATACTTGCAGTAGCAAGTTCACTCCAAATTCTGGTCCGTTACCCAGTTACACTCACACAAAACAATTTAAGCCCCTGCTTGCACTTACATCATTTCCTCCCAACCCTCTTAATTTCCCAGTTTAACCCTTCCATCCCCACCACAATAACTCCGCTCCCCTACCATCTTAACTCCCATTACATTCCTACCTGACCCTCACCTGCAGATGTCCGTGTACAAATTGACTTATTCCCAAACCTCATTTATACTGTATAAGCTGTGTACCCTTTGGCCTTGACGAGGGTATGTGAGCACAAAATTTGACATCTGAGTAGGTTACAGATTTATATCTAGAAAAGTGCTGTCTCTCAACAACTGTGTGATAATGCACTACTTTACAGAATTACAATGGAACTTTGTAATACACTGAGTTCCGGTAACATTGGGAGATTCTAATTTTACAATTAGAACATCTGAGAGTGACAGTTGGAATGCGCACTTATTTATTTTTTTTACTGTATAACCATTTTCACAGTTCTAAAATGAATGATATCATTACGCTTTCAAGTACCTAGATCATGACATATCCATGGAGTTTACCAAACCTGGATTTTTTTATATAGGTATTTAATTGCAAATGTACAGTTCTAGGATTTTTTCTTATGGATTAGTAAAAGACATGTAGGAGTGGTTCTGACTAGGTTATCCGTTTCTGTCTATGAAGCAAGTGATCTTGTAAAAGTCATTTAAGTGTAGAAAGAATTGTTTTCTTTCCCATGTACTTTGCACTTCATATTTTTATGCAAAGATACACTTTCTTTTATTTCATTTACCACCTTCTTCATGTGCACCATGCTCCCCAATATGTCTGCACCCAGCCACGGGGTCCCTGTGTGCTAGGATATCACTGCTGGCACAAGACGAGGTTTTTAACTCAATGCTGTTAGTCCATATAGCTCTTTATCCTGGCACTGAATGTGACTAACCATTTCTTTCTCTTTTCTGTTGTATTTTTTCTTTGCTGCTTCATCTTCATGGACTTTATCGTTAAATTCTTTCCCTTGACATCCTTAACTTGTTGCTAGTACTGCTGTTTACATAACTAACTAGTGCAGTGTTGGAAATGGAGAGGCCAAGATCTTTGTAATACTTTTGAGACTCCCACATAAGCTAGTTTAAATGATTTTTAGTGAATCACTTGTACCTACCATTTAGGATGCTGGATTCGTGCTTAGACAAATGAATACTAATATGCGTTTATGGGCTTGCATCTCTCTCTGCAAGTGATGTCCCATTTCCCAGCAAAGTAAAACCCCTGTTCAACAGTGCAATCCCTCCTGCTGGCTCCTTATTTTATGAGAATAAAGTCTTGCCTGTGATCTACACAACTGTGGATCAGCTTGCAGCCCAGGTACTAGAGCAGCTGGTGATGCATGCTGGGGAAAGAGATTTTATGGTAGCCTGACCATCAGGGCAGCAAATAAAGGCTATCCAGTCTATGCTTTCTCAGAACTTAATGGTACAATCTGTAGAATATTCACAGATGATAAAGAAAGAGCGTCATAACCAGGCCACACTTGAAATCATAAGTTTTCAAGTAAACTTGATAAAAAGCACTAGAACAACAATTCAACATAATTAAATGCATAATCAATAAAGATACTTAAAAATGCAGCCGATGGACTGGGAGAGTATGCATGGAACTGTCATCATGCCTTGTTCTCAAAGTAGCCTTCAGAGTACATGTGCAAGAATAGGCACATGTAGCAGGAGAGCAGAAATGGTCTGTACTCTGGCAAGTACTCATAGGTCAGTTGCCGCAGCTAGGGTTAGAGTTTATTAGGAAACAAAATAACCTGCTACAGGTGACAGCTCACTGTCTTTCATCTCTCACCACCACTACTGAATAAAGATAAGGTATCACCTTCTGAAAGCAGAGGACCCCTCACTCATATGTTGTAGGAGTTCCACTGAACCTATAACACACAGCATCCTTTCCTTACTTCTGCTGTGGTCAAGCAGTACTGCTGAGAATGTAACCATTTATGCTATTGTCAAAGATCCTTCATCAGTTTCTGGGTTTCATCCTGCATTGCTCTGATCCTTTTCCATGACATTTTAATCATCCTATGTCATTGTTTTCCTGCCTTCCACAACTGTTCTAGCTAGACTGATGAATCACTTATCAGGCAAGACCCTTGTATCGCTGTTTGCTCCATTCCAATCTAATCTTGTAAGAAATTAGTCATGTAACAGATGTTGCTTCCTGCAGTTGAATTGTCTCTTTCCACTGTCTTGTTGACCTTCCATTTGGAGGTTTCCTGCATCTATCTCTATCCACATTGTTGGTGTTTCCACAGATGTACTAGTCTGGAACAGGGTAAAACAGGAAAAGAAATTTAGAGAGATACTGTAACAGATATACACCTCTGTAATCTATACCTTTTCAGATTATTGATCACTTATACCATTTCCTAACAATTTCTCTATGGTTCTTGGAGAGGAGAGAAGTTTTTTGAGTCCTATCCCATTCTACTTGGTTATGAGTACCCTTTTGTTCATCCCAGTTTGGTGCCTACAGATAAGACAACATTTCATACCCTCAATCGTCTCCTAGAACACTAATATAACATATACAGTGCTCTGTATTTTACAAGTCCTAGTGTCTATAAAGGTTTCTTTTTAATTACTGTTTAATTGTCCCTATTATTCTCTGTTCTGATAATTTAAGTTAGGACTGTTTTTATTCCTACTTGTATGCAAACATTCCTTTCCATGTACTGAAGTTGCATTGGTCTCCCCTATGAGGAGAGAAGGAAGTTTTAAAGGGCACCTCTTTGATAGTGTATTGTTGATGAAATTGATGTTTGCTAATCATGTGAACATCTGATGGACAGTCTTCAATGTTTGGCTGCCTGCAGGGGGTGGAGGATGGTATATGCTAACAAAGACAAGCTAGGTGGTCTGTAGTAAATCCTATCATAAACACAGCAGACAGTACTGGGTACTGTGAAATAACTAATTTTGTTTACTATAAGTTAATATATTACTACCTGCTTAGTTACATCTCATATGACCAGGCTCTTGTTACAATCATTTGTGCTCTCACTTCCTTCCATTCACCCCCTTAAGGTCTTCCCATTTACCTTTCCTTGGGTTGTTAAAGATTAATTCTAGGTTTAATCTGAAATATTTTGGTGGAAAATGCCCTCTGTCATTACCATGTGGTCTTTACTCTGATTTAGTCCATGCAGTTCTGTTGAAGATGTGACAGTACAAATCTTGACATTTTTGGGACCAGTATAGCACAGTACAAAATGGAGTAAGGGATTTATGCTGATTTATAGCATGTGGCACCTTATAGAATAGCCTCCACATGTTCTGCAATATCGTGTGTTACTGTATTACTGAAGGAACCAAGTAAAGCAAAGGTGGAGCTGGATACATACAATAAATTCTTGTGGACATCTAGCTAAGTGACACTTTGTCAAAGGCTTTCTTGTGTATTATTTATTCATTTCATCCAGTGGTGCTTATTAGTACATTTGCGGGGATCACCACCTTCCACCTACAAGAAGGCATCCTAGTATTGCTGGTTTGATGCTAAGTTATGCCATGTGTTCTGTACTTCACTACCCACTGGGATACAATGTGCATGCTGGACAGCAGTATTAGCAATACATCTGTGGCAAGTACTATACACAATCATGATTCAGTATCACTTCAGTAAAGGTGTGTGTGGAAATAACAGGGTGGTTACCATAGCCAAGCAACAGCATGTGTCTGTGTTTGGAAGTGGTAAAAAGAGACCATGGACAGCTAGAAGTATGTTTCTGTATATTAAAGAGGGAATCACTGGACAATCTGCAAAATCTTTCTGTTTAAGGGGAAGGGATTTGGTATACAGCTAAGCAGGAACCCATGACTACAAGCACTCCGTAACACAATCTTTTTTGCAAGAAGGGTGAACCTTGACAAGAGCAGCTATGTACATAACCTTCAAGGAGGTGGTATTACACATACAGTGCTGCTCTTGGTGTGTTTTCCAATCATGCTTCAGTCATAATGCACTGCAACTCCACAAGGCTAATATATTCATCACATAGATAAGTGTGACACCTCAAGGCACGCATGACTGCTTCATATCATATAGTCATGAGTCTCTGCAATTGCTTACTTCTCTATATTGGCCATACTGCCAAAATGCTCCCTCTCAACCTGGGAGAAACATTTGCTTGTCTTG